>NC_044196.1:0-318067 GCF_900880675.1 Sparus aurata | reverse complement strand
GACACAGGTAGACCTCAGAGGAGACGTCTTCTACTTCCTCTGGAATCCTACTAATGACCCCGCCCTGACCCCTGACCCCTGGCTCCTACACACCAGCAGAGCACTGTGTGTTGTGGTGTGTGTGTGTGTGTGTGTGTGTGTGAGACGACCATGTGTTTAACATGCAGACGTGTGTGTGTGTGTGTGTGTGTGTCGACCTACTGCAGTCTGACTGCAGAATGTAATAAAATGAAGAAACTCTTTCTGGTTCATGTCGATTTATTTTCTCATTAATCATCATTTTAAGGGTTTAATATTGACTTTCTATGGACAGTGAATTTTATTCCATATTGTGTGAATATAATTTTACAAAAAAGTCAAACTGTTTATTTTGTTGTCTGATTTTATTTGTTTACACACATGAAAACAACACAAATCAATAAACACAAGAACCGTCAGCGAAGTGATTTACAAACGTTCTGTTTAAAGGACCGTTTCATTAGCATTGGGCGAACGTTCCCTTTACATAAGGGAGCATTCACACTGGCATGTCCAAAGTGGGCTAACCCGGCTTGCTGGTTCTGGTCCGGAGCAGGTTATGTGGGTTAAGAGGTGCCAGTGTGAGACGGGTCTAAAGAACTCAGAGAACAGTGTGGATGTGTTGGAACAGTGTGGATCATACAGACCCGGGCTGAGGTGGACCGGAACCAGAAGGGTGCAGTGGTACTGATACAGTCTGATCATTCAGAACATCATTCTGGACTCTAGCGCTTCTTCCCGCCACTAGAGGGCAGCAGGGAGCCATTTTGAATCCTCCCCTGTCACGTGACCGGGCCAGCCCCTTCATAGCTCACTCTAGCACGCTAGCAGCTAGCTCACGGTTAGCATTTCATTCGGAGCAACACGGAAACAAACCCCGGCGGAGACTCCTCACCTCCCGCGGAACGCTTTCACTGGTAACCGGCGCTCCTCCACCGTCTCCTCCTCCCGGCCGTCCCCGGCTCTCCGTCCTCCTGGTCCAGGCCGTTAAACCTCAAACATGTCGGCGGTGCAGCGGATGAAAGTGGCGAACGAGCGGCACAGCAAGACCATCACACAGCGGGGACACGTCCAGAAAACCTCGGTACTGACAGCCGGGCTAACGGCTAACCAGCTAGCTAACACTCCGCTACAGATCGAGGCCACCAGCACACAGCTGGCAGCCTCTCTTTTATAATATACATTATATATTTTGTGTTGCTTAAAGTATTTAATGTGCCTGCTGCAGTTTAGCTGCTCGGTTAAAATGCGACTCGGTGACGGAAGCTGCGATGCAGTTTGCGCTCAGCGTTGACGAAGCTAGCTTTAGCATTAGCATGTACAGCTGCACGATCGACGTGTTTCAGCACAGTCTGACATCAAGAGGCCGAGATGTCTTCACATGTTGTTACAGATTATAGTGAAACAGTCTCAGCTGACGTCTGTGGACACCGACCGACACAGCTAACCGCTGCTGTAGGCGACACCGAGCCAGACTCCATCAAACATCTGTCACGTTCATGTGGTGTCGCCTCTGTGCACAGCTGCACGTCAGGACTGTGGTACTGAAGCCTTCAGCTGGACCTGACTGACAGTTTCGGCTTCAGTTCGGCGCACACTCTCCGTCCCTGTCGGGTCTTGTTAGGGGGACACGGTGAGGTCCAGTCCGCCTCTCACGCATCCTGCCCGCTGTCAACACTGCAGTGGGCGGAGGCGCCACACTGCACATCTGCTGGAAGAACATGTGTGTGTTCGTTATAAATCGTGTTCTTACTAATTCTGCACGAGACGAATTGAAAGCAGGGCCCCACACGGTGTGAATACAGATCACATGTTGGTGATCTGTGGGTTTACTCCTGCAAACATAGAGAGCAGCCGTAAATACCACACATTTGTCAGCGGAGTTCGTGATTAGCACGTACTTGGGTCTCTTAGCAAGGTGCTGTCATCTGTCACAGCAGTGTGAGAGGACTGAGACCCTCATTAGACCTCCTGACCACCTGGACCTGGATCTCAGTCTGGGCCTAAAGATATTCTGACTGTTCATGCGATTGTAACTGATTTGTTGTCCACTCTGTGCAGGTTTAATTCAGCCATCACAATATAATTAATGCTATATAAGGTGTTGAGTCACATATTCTTGAGTTGTCCCCTCTCTTGGCCTTTTTGAATATATGTTCTGTTAGCCTGAAGCGAGCAGCTCCTTACCCAGAATGCTCAGCGCTGCACTTGCAGGTCTGTGCGTTAATCTGCACATTATGTCCTCACTGAATCGCTCAGTTTGAATCCATAAAACAGTCAACAATCTAGAACTGAATATCTTGGACAAGAAAGCAATAAATAACTGCAGGGTAGTTTTCTGTCATCTGTTGTGTTGATTATTTATTTATTTATTGATTTATTTATTGATTGATATGTGTGTGTGTGTTTCAGCGGCCTGTTAACGAGGAGAAGTCTCCGGTGGGCCCGTGGCTGCTCGCTCTGTTCGTCTTTGTGGTTTGTGGATCAGGTGAGTATCTCTTCAACCTACACAGCTAGCTTAGCATTAGCCTGCTACTGTAGGAAACTCTCTGACAGCGCTGGACGTGTTGGTTTGTTTTCTTTTTCAGAGATCCTTTATAGATTTGTATGAGAGGAGGGTTCACTCTGGACAGATTGGAGAAACTGGATTTCTCTCTTTTGATTTCTTTAATTATTTCTGAATCACTGAAGCCTGGGATCGTTGTTGAACTCTGTAAACATTATTTAAACTTGTCAGACAGTCGAGAGGATGCAGACGAGCGGCGGTCTTTTATACAGAAGAGTTTGTCAGGACGAAGAGCAGCGATCTGTTGATCCTTATTGATCCACCTGTGAGAGTCTGACAGCAGCAGAGCCTCAGTGCTGAAATCCATGTTTACAGTCGTGACTATGGAGAATCTTTATCTGCTTCCTGCACAGCTGATCAGATCTCTGTGGTTTTTCTGCAGAACTGCTGCATCACTGAAAGCGTCAAAATGTCCTGAAAACATCGAGCTGATGAAACGACCCAAAACTTCACGAATCTGTCCATGTTTTATATTTTTTTTTACATCACAAACTGCCTTCTGTCATGAAGGAACGAGTCTGTGACGTCCAGCAATCGATCTAAAGATGGAATGTTGCACAGTTTGTCCAATCAGTAATCAAATACATGTGATCTGTGTCTTTCAGCCATCTTCCAGATCATCCAGAGCATCAGGCAGGGCATGTGATGACCTCTGACCCTGCAGCCGAGCCCAACACATGACGCCAATCATGACCCCGCCTACCACACCCACACACCACACACACACACACACACACAACACACACACACACACACACTTGTTCCTGTGGAGTTTAAACTGAGCTGGTCTTTCTTCTCACTGTAACCCGACCTCTCTTCCTCGTCCCCATCTTTTTTTTTTACTTCCTCCCCTGTTGATGAAGCTGATCAGATATTGGTTATTGATTGCTTGTCAGATGAAGTCTTAACTCTTCTTCCTGTTTCTCTGACGCAGTCGTCCAGCTGCTTTTTATTCTCTGCTCACACACGTTTGGTCGCCTTCGTTTGACTGAAGCTGATGTTTGTTAGTGTCTTTATTTTTCGGACTCTGATTTAAAGGAACATTCTGCTCGAGAACCGATCGTTGATTTAACGTCAGATTATTCAGAAAGAAGAAATTCAAATCGTCACGGCGCCTCAACGAACAAACAAATGAAGGCCGTCACTGATGGATGAGATAAATGAAACACACAAACAACTTTAATCCAACTCCCCACTCCAGTTCTTGTTTTCGTATCACTTCCTCCAGATGTTTCACATTAAAAGTTTTCCAGCCTGAATGTCAGCGATAGACTTTTAATATGAAATGCATACAGGAAGTGTTGACAGCAGTTTGAAACTGACGAAGAGACACTTGGTGAATCTGCTCTTCCTGATCGTTGTTCAGCTGCTGTCAACACTTCCTGTAAGTGTTTCACAATAAAAGCTCGGCAGTCACGGAGTCGTCTGATGGTCAGAGAGATTCGGAACAACACGCTGCTTCTTCTGTCGTGTAACTCAACTTATCATTTATGAAATGATGATAAAGTGAAGAAGTCAGTTGTGTCAGATACAGAGGGAATGTTTGAACATGCAGCGACATGATGCTGACACCAGCTGGACCGTTAGGTTAATTGGAGTGATGGAATATGACAGATCCGTGTTTGCTGGTCAAAGTGTCTTCGTCCGCCTCGTGTTCATTCTGCTCGTCACGCTTTATGAAAGGATGTTGAGGGTTTTAATGAGCTGTTGTAAACAGACTGTACAAGTCTGCATGTAAACTGTCAAAGTCTAACAACAAAGATGAAAAGTCGACATGAAACTGAAGCTACAGCTTCTGTTGTGAGTTCTTTGTTTGTCGACACAGAACAAGACGTCTGCAGTGACCGAAGGACGGAGATGAAAGAGTTCAAACCTGAAAATTAAACAGAACTAAAATGAAAAAATGAACTTTAAATCTTTGATAGCTGAACTTTGTATCTCTGCAGGAGGACGAGACGTTCAGGATTTAACCGTCTGAAATCAGCAGTTTGGTTCCTTTAAATCAGAGTTCTTCATCTGTTCTGTTCTCGTCTCTGGTTGAATCCAGACCGACAGAGTTTTAACGTTCTTGTTTTGATGTGAATGAATAAAACCGGTGAAGGTGAAGCTTCAGTTAAACTCTGGCCTCCCACCAACACTTCCACTGGACTGGTGTCGACGTGAAGAGACGGTCACCTGCTGGTTTTTTTGAAGCAGTTGTTGGTTTAGTTTTTGGAAAGGTGAAGCAGTCAGAGAGGTGAAGAGCTCAGCGAGCCTCCTGCTGGACGACATGCTCCGCTTTTATACAAAATAAACCACAGATATTTTTCTCTACACGTCTCTGATCTCTGTGTGTCTGATTCTGATCTGTTTACTTCTCATTTCACAACACAGCATTTCACAATGAACAAGAAACACACGAGGGAAATGACTTGACATGTTCTGGAGCTGAAGAGAAAGCCGGACTTGAAGATTTGTCTGTAGCCTTTAAAGAAACGGCTCTGGTAGTTTGAGTCGATCTCTGACGTCCTGAAATGATAAACAGTGAAGCTTCTCTCAGTGAGATCACATGACAGAAGCAAATCTGTTATTTAAGAGACATTTAAACTGTTTGATGAAGGAAATGAAGATGTTCTGTTTCTCTAGATCTAAAACATCCAGTGAGCTGCCTGGATCTCCTCTGAAAGCTTCAGTCTGTCAGTGTCCGTCTCCAGAACTCAGAACCTTTGAGCTCTGATAAATGTGTCCGCTGCAGTTCTGGGAACACTTTCAAAGACCTGCTCATCAGTGAAACAAACACTGTTCACATCACAGTCTGGTCCACGTCCAGCAGCCCAGAGGACGACCAGAACCAGAACCTTCTGATGTGTCAGTTCCAGAAGTCCAGATGTAAACAATAACACAATGTTTCATAAATATAAGACATCTCAAAGTACATGTTAGGAGAAAAAGGGTCATGACATGTTACATAAAGTCATAAATGTTGGTGCTTATTAAGGAAAGGGGCGGAGCTTACAGGCTCACCTGTAGGCTCACCTGTAGGCTCATTTTTAAGGAAATATATTTTCCCGTAAAATGATTATTCAGAATATTATTAAGATGTCTGTGTGTCACAATTCTGAGGTTTGTTCTACCTGCTGAACACCTCAAGTTCAAGTTATTTTTTTAGTACCCAAAAGTACATTTTTTTGCAGTAGAGTCCTCATACACACACAGGGAAAAAATTGAAGGCAAGACACACATCCACCTGCTGTGACACACCTGAGGTTTGCTCCACCTGTCAGGTGAAGTGAAGGATTGAAAGTGCTAGGTGAAGTGAAGTAGTGGAGCTGTCAGGTGAGGTGAAGGGTGGAGCTGTCTGGTGAGGTGAAGGGTGGAGGTCTCAGGTGAGGTGAAGAGTGGAGGTCTCAGGTGAGGTGAAGGGTGGAGGTCTCAGGTGGGAGGGGAGGCTAGTGAAGAGTGGAGGTCTCAGGTGAGGTGAAGGGTGGAGGCGTCAGGTGGGATGAAGAGTGGAGGTCTCAGGTGAGGTGAAGGGTGGAGGCGTCAGGTGAAGTGAAGGGTGGAGGTCTCAGGTGAGGTGAAGAGCGGAGGTTTCAGGTGGGGTGAAGAGTGGAGGTTTCAGGTGGGGTGAAGGGTGGAGGTCTCAGGTGGGGTGAAGGGTGGAGCTGTCAGGTGAAGTGAAGGGTGGAGGTCTCAGGTGAGGTGAAGGGTGGAGGTCTCAGGTGGGGTGAAGAGTGGAGGTCTCAGGTGAGGTGAAGAGTGGAGGCGTCAGGTGGGATGAAGAGTGGAGGTCTCAGGTGGGGTGAAGAGTGGAGGTCTCAGGTGGGGTGAAGAGTGGAGGCGTCAGGTGAGGTGAAGAGTGGAGGTCTCAGGTGAGGTGAAGAGTGGAGGTCTCAGGTGGGGTGAAGAGTGGAGGTCTCAGGTGGGATGAAGGGTGGAGGCGTCAGGTGAGGTGAAGAGTGGAGGCGTCAGGTGAGGTGAAGAGTGGAGGCGTCAGGTGGGATGAAGAGTGGAGGTCTCAGGTGGGATGAAGAGTGGAGGTCTCAGGTGGGATGAAGGGTGGAGGCATCAGGTGGGGTGAAGAGTGGAGGTCTCAGGTGAGGTGAAGAGTGGAGGCGTCAGGTGGGATGAAGAGTGGAGGTCTCAGGTGAGGTGAAGGGTGGAGGCGTCAGGTGGGATGAAGAGTGGAGGTCTCAGGTGGGGTGAAGAGTGGAGGCGTCAGGTGGGATGAAGAGTGGAGGTCTCAGGTGGGGTGAAGAGTGGAGGTCTCAGGTGAGGTGAAGAGTGGAGGTCTCAGGTGAGGTGAAGGGTGGAGGTCTCAGGTGGGGTGAAGGGTGGAGGTCTCAGGAGGGGTTAAGAGTGGAGACGTCAGGTGGGATGAAGAGTGGAGGTCTCAGGTGGGGTGAAGAGTGGAGGTCTCAGGTGGGGTGAAGAGTGGAGGCGTCAGGTGGGATGAAGAGTGGAGGCGTCAGGTGGGATGAAGAGTGGAGGTCTCAGGTGGGGTGAAGAGTGGAGGTCTCAGGTGAGGTGAAGAGTGGAGGTCTCAGGTGGGGTGAAGAGTGGAGGTCTCAGGTGGGGTGAAGAGTGGAGGTCTCAGGTGAGGTGAAGGGTGGAGGTCCCAGGTGAGGTGAAGGGTTGAGGCGTCAGGTGAGGTGAAGAGCGGAGGCGTCAGGTGGGGTGAAGAGTGGAGGTCTCAGGTGAGGTGAAGGGTGGAGGCGTCAGGTGGGATGAAGAGTGGAGGTCTCAGGTGAGGTGAAGGGTGGAGGCGTCAGGTGGGATGAAGAGTGGAGGTCTCAGGTGAGGTGAAGGGTGGAGGCGTCAGGTGGGATGAAGAGTGGAGGTCTCAGGTGAGGTGAAGGGTGGAGGCGTCAGGTGAAGTGAAGGGTGGAGGTCTCAGGTGAGGTGAAGAGCGGAGGTTTCAGGTGGGGTGAAGAGTGGAGGTTTCAGGTGGGGTGAAGGGTGGAGGTCTCAGGTGGGGTGAAGGGTGGAGCTGTCAGGTGAAGTGAAGGGTGGAGGTCTCAGGTGAGGTGAAGGGTGGAGGTCTCAGGTGGGGTGAAGAGTGGAGGTCTCAGGTGAGGTGAAGAGTGGAGGCGTCAGGTGGGATGAAGAGTGGAGGTCTCAGGTGGGGTGAAGAGTGGAGGTCTCAGGTGGGGTGAAGAGTGGAGGCGTCAGGTGAGGTGAAGAGTGGAGGTCTCAGGTGAGGTGAAGAGTGGAGGTCTCAGGTGGGGTGAAGAGTGGAGGTCTCAGGTGGGATGAAGGGTGGAGGCGTCAGGTGAGGTGAAGAGTGGAGGCGTCAGGTGGGATGAAGAGTGGAGGTCTCAGGTGGGATGAAGAGTGGAGGTCTCAGGTGGGATGAAGGGTGGAGGCATCAGGTGGGGTGAAGAGTGGAGGTCTCAGGTGAGGTGAAGAGTGGAGGCGTCAGGTGGGATGAAGAGTGGAGGTCTCAGGTGAGGTGAATGGTGGAGGCGTCAGGTGGGATGAAGAGTGGAGGTCTCAGGTGGGGTGAAGAGTGGAGGCGTCAGGTGGGATGAAGAGTGGAGGTCTCAGGTGGGGTGAAGAGTGGAGGTCTCAGGTGAGGGTGAAGAGTGGAGGTCTCAGGTGAGGTGAAGGGTGGAGGTCTCAGGTGGGGTGAAGGGTGGAGGTCTCAGGTGGGGTTAAGAGTGGAGACGTCAGGTGGGATGAAGAGTGGAGGTCTCAGGTGGGGTGAAGAGTGGAGGTCTCAGGTGGGGTGAAGAGTGGGGCGTCGAGGTGAGGCTGAAGAGTGGAGGTCTCAGGTGAGGTGAAGAGGTGGAGGCGTCAGGTGAGGTGAAGAGCGGAGGCGTCAGGTGGGGTGAAGAGTGGAGGTCTCAGGTGAGGTGAAGGGTGGAGATCTCAGGTGGGATGAAGGGTGGAAGTCTCAGGTGGGATGAAGGGTGGAGGTCTCAGGTGAGGTGAAGAGTGGAGGTCTCAGGTGAGGTGGAGGGTGGAGGTCTCAGGTGGGGTGAAGAGTGGAGGTCTCAGGTGGGGTGAAGGGTGGAGGTCTCAGGTGAGGTGAAGAGTGGAGGTCTCAGGTGGGGTGAAGGGTGGAGGTCTCAGGTGAGGTGGAGGGTGGAGATCTCAGGTGGGATGAAGGGTGGAGGCGTCAGGTGGGGTGGAGGGTGGAGGTCTCAGGTGGGGTGAAGAGTGGAGGTCTCAGGTGGGGTGAAGGGTGGAGGTCTCAGGTGGGGTGAAGGGTGGAGGGCTCAGGTGGGGTGAAGGGTGGAGATCTCAGGTAAGGTGAAGGGTGGAGATCTCAGGTAAGGTGGAGGATGGAGATCTCAGGTGGGATGAAGGGTGGAGGCGTCAGGTGGGGTGGAGGGTGGAGGTCTCAGGTAAGGTGAAGGGTGGTGGTCTCAGGCGGGGTGAAGAGTGGTGGTCTCAGGCGGGGTGAAGGGTGGAGGTCTCAGGTGAGGTGGAGGGTGGAGATCTCAGGTGGGATGAAGGGTGGAGGCGTCAGGTGGGGTGGAGGGTGGAGGTCTCAGGTGGGGTGAAGGGTGGAGGTCTCAGGTGAGGTGAAGGGTGGAGGTCTCAGGTGAGGTGAAGAGTGGAGGTCTTAGGTGAGGTGAAGGGTGGAGGTCTCAGGTGAGGTGAAGGGTGGAGATCTCAGGCGGGGTGAAGAGTGGAGGTCTCAGGTGGGGTGAAGGGTGGAGGTCTCAGGTGGGATGAAGGGTGGAGATCTCAGGCGGGGTGAAGAGTGGAGGTCTCAGGTGGGGTGAAGGGTGGAGGTCTCAGGTGAGGTGAAGGGTGGAGGTCTCAGGTGGGGTGAAGGGTGGAGGTGTCAGGTGAGTTGACAGCTTGACTCTCAGATTAACGTGTCATTAACAGAGTTGCTGTGTTAAAGTTTAACCTCTCCAGTTGATGAGACTATAAAACACGTACAGATGAAAGTCAGTGAGGTTATAATCTACAGGTGATCTCCACCCCTCCACCACTCTGCCTCCCACGTAGCTACGCACTGACGTCAGAGAAGGAGAAGATGGCGGCGGTGCTGAAGGCGGAAGGTAAAGGAGCTTTCACTGACTGTTTTCCCTTAAATCAGCCGCTGCTCGACCCGTGTCGCTTCTTTAAATGGTTTTATTAGACACGGTATATTCAGAGAGTCTTGTGGGCGGACCGGTCCGGGTTAGCTCGTTTGGACCCGGAGCTAAAGCCCTGCAGCTCGGCTGTCGGAGGTGTTTAATCACTGCTGATAGGGACCTGTGTAGCTGTCGTTAGCCTAGCCGGCTAGCTGAGCAGCTAAACAACCAAACATTAGTGTTATTTATTAACTAGTGAATCAATGATTGTCTTTGGTTTGGTTTGGGTAAAGTGTTGAGGGTATGATGGAAGCTAGTGATGTGTTATCACGCGCTGTCGCCTCGTTACATTCGGTAATGACGCGAATATAAGAAGCGTCTTAACGTTAGCTTCAGAGTTAGCTTGTTCGGCGGGTCGGGAGGAGCTGAGCTCCTACAGCCGGGAGAGAAGCTCCGGGAGGCGGCCACAGCAGCCAGGCGAGTCCGCGGTCTGAGCCCGGCCTCCGGGGAGTGTGTGTGTGTGTGTGTGCGCGTGTGTTTGTGTGTGTGTGTGTGTGAAAGAGAGAATCACAATCATTTGTTACTGTGTTTAATGTTTTTTTCAATGATACTTATTACGTGTGTTCAGATGTGCAATTAACTAACACACACACATACACTCACACACTGATTGAAACTGAATGTGAAATCGTAAATGTTATGTAACTCAACACACACACACAGTTATGAACACACACTGTCTCCAGCTATAAAGTGGGTGCAAATTCAACTGTTGCTAGGCAACAGGGAGCTATTGAGGGAGTGTGTGTGTGTGTGGTGTTAGCAACTTGGACTTCAGGTGTGTGTGTGTGGTGTTAGCAACTTGGACTTCAGGTGTGTGTGTGTGTGTGTGATGCTGGTGTCCTGTTGCAGACTGTGTGTGTGTTCAGAGTCACACACTAACGCTGGAGTAATGGCCAATAAGTAATCTATTACTCAAAGAGGATGGTGAGCGTATCAATCACAACATGATCCTGTTCACTAACTGTGAGCACCTGAATGCAGCACACACCCAACACAGCCCCTGTTTGCCATTGATCAGATTATTGACTGTGTGTGTGTGTGTGTGTGTGTGTGTGTGTGTGTGTGTGTGTGCGCGCAGTGGGGCAGTGCGGGCAGCCGTGCGTTGTGTGAGACTCATCCTGCATGGACCCGTCGCCATGAGCAACAAGGAGATGGTTTCCACGGAGACAGGTCAGTTCCCCCCCCAGCTCTGTTGCTGTGGTAACTAAATGTTGTTGATGACATCACAGACGGCTGTTTTCTTTGTCTGTGATGTCATCGTTTTGCATCATCATGATCATGTAGATCAATTCCCAGAGATCGCCGGCCGCGCTGTCTGCAGCTGTTGCCATGGAGACGAGTTAATTTTTTAAAATGATTTTGAGGATGTTCTCGTCTCCTAGCAACAGTTTGTCCTGTGCTAAAATATACACTTTATTACTGTATGACTTGATTTTGTGGCTGAACCTGTCGTCTGCTCTCTGTCTGTGTCTCTGTGCAGAGAATAAAGGACCGAGGAAGGTGTTTCTTCCTAACAAGCTGTTGGAGTGTCTCCCTCGTTTGTCCGGTCTGCCTAACGAGCGGCTCAGGTGGAACACTAACGAGGTGAGGACCAGACAGAGCTGCCTGTGTGCCGCCTTCACTGTCAGAATGGCTGCTGGTGCTGTTGTTCACGTCACTCCATCAGGCTGATAGAAATTGAATTTGATCGATTAATAGAATAATCACTGCAGATCTACTTTACGTATGAGCTGCTGGTTTTGTCTTGGCTGGTTGACACACTGGTTTGTGCCACGTTTGCCGTCCTTCATGAGAAATAACAAAGAAGGAAATAAAGATGTTTTTCCATCATCACATCACGCAGCTCTACTCTCTGACAGAACTCATCTCTACCACTCTGACCGATCTGTCGTCACATGACTTGTTTTAATGAGACCCAGTTTAGTCTCAAGATGGTTATTCTCTTTCCTCTTCTGTTCGTTTTGCAGGAGATCGCTTCGTACCTGATATCATTTGACAGACATGACGAGTGGCTCTCCTGCACTCTGAAAACCAGGTAAACGCACCGACTCACACCACAGCTTCAGGACGACCCTGGCAGACGAAGCTGAGGGCGTCACAACGTGACTCACAGCAGTAACACCGATGTGTTTCTGTCTTCCAGGCCGAAGAACGGCAGCATCATCCTGTACAACAGGAAGAAGGTGAAGTACAGGAAGGACGGATACTGCTGGAAGAAAAGGAAGGATGGGAAAACGACGAGAGAGGACCACATGAAGCTGAAGGTCCAGGGCATGGAGGTCAGCACAACCCAATAACAACATTCTGTGGTGATTCTCTCAGCATCTGATGTCAGGCGTCAGGAAACAAGCTGATCTTTAGTCTTTTAGTCTGGATCCTTTTCCAGACGGCCAGAAAGGTTCTTCTCTGTAGTCTGGTGGTCTGGATCTCTTGTCACATGGCAGGAGTGAAGCTGCGTCATAGTCTGGATCTCTCCCCAGCAGGGTGAACAGACTGTAGCTGGGATGAGTGGGTGCTCAGCATTCACAGCAGGATCAGTAACGTTACTTTACTTTTGTATCATCTTTATGCTCAGTTTGACATCGTAAAAAGCACCAAGAATCCCTCAAACCACCCCACAGATCAGTCAGACTCCACACAGTGATGACTCCCAGAGAGCCTCTCTGAAGAAGGACAGCAGCTGATAGTTTCAGTACTGATGAATGCTCACGGCTGTCTCTGCTTTCAGTGCCTGTATGGTTGCTACGTCCATTCCTCCATTGTGCCGACATTCCACAGACGATGCTACTGGCTGCTGCAGGTCAGCACACACACACACACACACACACACACACACACATTATAGAATAGTGAGAATCAATCATTTATCAATATGTGTCTCTGTGTGTGACAGAATCCGGACATCGTGCTGGTCCACTACCTGAACGTGCCGTCCCTGGAGGATTCTGGGAAATGCAGTCCGCTGCTGTGTGCGGTGGCCGACCGCCATGACAGCGTGAGGTGGAGCCGGGACGACCTGCTGAACCAGCTGAAGCCCATGTGTAAGAAACGAGTACTTTTACTGCATGTACATAAAAATATCACACTCTGTAGTGTTAGCGTGTATTATCTGTGTACTCTGTAGTGTTAGCGTGTATTATCTGTGTACTCTGTAGTGTTAGCGTGTATTATCTGTGTGCTCTGTAGTGTTAGCGTGTATTATCTGTGTGCTCTGTAGTGTTAATGCGTATTATCTGTGTACTCTGTAGTGTTAGCGTGTATTATCTGTGTACTCTGTAGTGTTAGCGTGTATTATCTGTGTACTGTGTAGTGTTAGCGTGTATTATCTGTGTACTGTGTAGTGTTAGCGTGTATTATCTGTGTACTCTGTAGTGTTAGCGTGTATTATCTGTGTACTCTGTAGTGTTAGCGTGTATTATCTGCGTACTCTGTAGTGTTAGCGTGTATTATCTGTGTACTGTGTAGTGTTAGCGTGTATTATCTGCGTACTCTGTAGTGTTAGCGTGTATTATCTGTGTACTCTGTAGTGTTAGCGTGTATTATCTGCGTACTCTGTAGTGTTAGCGTGTATTATCTGTGTACTGTAATACTCACATGTAGTATTTGTTGCAGTTCACAGTATGAAGTGCTCGGTGGGCTCCGGTGATTTCAGTATCGAGGAGTTGGTTCAACACATTCTGGACCGACAGAGAACCAAACCACAGCCGCGCACACACACCTGCCTCTGTAACACCGCCCAGGGTAACACATGACTGTGACATCACTATGACATCACTGTGTGACATCACTCTGAGTGGAGCTGACAGTCTGCTCCTGTCTTGTGTTTTTCTGTGTAGTATCTTCAGGAGTGAACATTCCTCACCGCTGCAACAGCACCAAGCATCGCATCATCTCCCCCAAACTGCCTCCCTCCTCCTGCAGACCCTCCCCCTCGTCTCACTCCTCTGAGGCGGGGGAGGCCGGGAGGGGAGGAGGAGGAGGAGGAGGAGAAGCCAAACTGCCCCACCTGCAGGCTCAGAGCAGCCCCGTGTCGTCTCCATGCCCCTCGTCCACGTAAGTCAGCCACACATTCACAGTGCACAGAGACGTACGGGAGGTCAAGGGGACGTAAATGTGTTTTATTCCTGTTTTGTAGCTCCGCCTCCTCGCCGCCTCAGCCTCACAGAGCCACCATAACCGTGGGTAACCACGGCAACGGCTTCTACGATCGTCATGCCAACCTGACGACGGTTGCGCTGCCCCAGAATGCGGTGATCGTCATGGCAACAACCACCGCCATTGCAGGAGGAAGAGGCGGCGGAGGCGGGGCCAGAGGAGAGGAGGTGGGACCGGGGAGGAGCCTGTCACTCACCCGCTCCGGCCAGTTACTGCTCTCACCCGCCCTCCCACCTCCTGCCGGCAACCCCGTCTCTCCCTCCCCTCCCTCCTCCTCCTCTCCTGCTCCTCCCTCACTCCCCCCTCCTCCCCCTGTCCAGGCAGCGGGGGTGGCCACCCTCTCCCTCACCCTCCTCCCCTCACCTGTGATCGGAGGCCTGCTCCTCACCCCCTCCTCTTCCAACACCTCCTCCTCAATCAATTCCCCTCCTCCTCCTGCTGCCGCCTCCCCTCCTTCTCCCCCATCGCCCCCCTCACCTCCCCTGCCTCCCCCTTCCCTCCCCCCAGCTTTTGACCCCGACTCCTTCCTCAACTCCCCTAAACAGGGTCAGACGTACGGTGGCCCACCACCTCTCTCTTCCACCCCCTCTCCTGTTCTCTGCACCTCCTCCCCCCTCTCTCCCCCATCCCTCGCTCTCTCCCTCTCCCCCACCTCCACCCCTCCCTCCTCCGTCTCTCCTCCCTCCTCACTCTCCTCCTCCTCGTCCTCCTCCTCTGAGGCAGACAGGCGAGACTCCACTCTCCCTCTCTCCTCCTCGTCTTCTTCCTCCCCTACGCCGGCCTCCTCCTTCCCCCCATCACTCTCCCTGTCTCCCTCCTCCTCTGTGGCCCCGCCCCTCCTCCCCCTCTGCCTGGAGCTGGGAGCTCTGGGAGAGTCGGCGGGGGGGAGGGAGTCAGAGGCGGTGGGAGAAGAAGAGGAGGTGAAGGACCGGAGAGATGATGATGATGATGAAGGCAGCGCTCCTCCCACCAAGCTGGCTCTGCTGCAGGTGAGACTTTAAAGGGACAGTCTGTGTTTCCCAGATGTTTTACTCAACAATTGATTCTTGTCGATCATCGTTTATTGTGGAAGGTATCTGGAAAGTTTGGAAAATGTTGTGATGTTTTCCAGATGTTCTCCAGGTCCGATAGTACTCGACGTCACTCCTTGTCAAATGATCTGAGACTTTTCCGTCCAGTTGAAAGTTCTTCTAGAACTTCTTGTCACTTCTGTTTATTTCTCTGTCATTCAGACAAGCCACGCCTCCTCCTGCTCGTCTCCACGGCAACACACAGGAAGTAGCACCGCTTCACTGCTCTTGGTTTGCCAGGACTCGACAAGCCAGCACGCGCAACCGGCCAATCAGGCAAAGCGACAGGCTGACGGACAGCCGCCATTGGTCCTGGCACAAGCCTATAATCACCTGTCTGCGCCTGAAGCTCCGCCCCCCTCCACGCTGTCCCATCAGCCCATGGTGCTGCCGCAGAGTCAGACAGTGTTTACAAATGCTACAGCTAACATGGCGTTGGACAATGACTCCGCCCCCGCTGCTGTCGCCATGGACACCACCCAGCTGACGACGCCTCCCATCCAGGTGAAGGAGGAGAGTAGGCGGAGCTACGACTCGGAGGACACCTGCATGGACACACACCTGGAGGAGGAGGCGGAGCCCTGCGAGCGTGGAGGGGAGGAGCTCGACATCTCCTTCGACAGCCAGTTCCCTGACCTCATCTCTGACCTCATCACCGAGGAGGCCAATCCCGTCGCAGCTCACCCCGCCCCCTCCGCCGCTGCCGTGCCAAACCCGGCCGTGTTCCCGGCGGGGGTCCGCTACATGGTTCCCCCCCAGCCCTCGCCCTCCTCCTCCTTCCTCCCCTTTCCTCACCCACTGCCCTCGTCCTCCTCGACGCGCCTCGCCTCCATCACGGACTTCTCCCCGGAGTGGTCGTACCCCGAGGTAACCAATCAGCAGCTGATAAATTAATATATACATTTGAATCCAGGACTTGTGTATTTCTACACTGGATTGAATTGTCAAGACGTTTCTCAGCTTCACTCTGAGCTGCAGTTTGTTCGAGGTGTTCACCTGTTTGTCCACAAGGTGGCAGCAGAGTTTCACCATCGACTGAAGTCTCAGTGAGAAGAGATCACTCCGTGTTACACGTCTTCTCCACTGGTCAATAAACCCACTTGAACCCACTTAGATCTGGGTTTTGTGTGCAGTGGGAATGTGCACACGCTGTAGTTACACCTGGGTCAGTTGACTCTGCAGCAGACAGACTTTATCACCTCGGCCTGGCTTCGATCTAAACGTAGGACCCAGGTGACCCACTAATATTGATGAAAGTGGTGATCGTTTACTGCTTATTGTTCATTCGAGAATGCTGTAGATACAAACCTGAACTGATGCTAAAGAAGAGCAAAACAAACAACCAAACAAACTATTTCAGGAGCTGATCCTCTCTTGTGTGTGTGTGTGTGTGTGTGTGTGTGTGTGTGTGTGTGTGTGTGTGTGTTCAGGGAGGTGTGAAGGTGTTGATAACAGGACCGTGGAGCGAGCTGTCGGGTCGATACTCCTGTGTGTTCGATCAGAGCACCGTCCCCGCATCGCTGATCCAACCTGGAGTGCTGCGCTGCTACTGCCCTGGTAACACACACACACACACACACACACACACACACACACACACACACACACACAGTGACGTTAACAGGCGACACAAATGTAAATAAGGTTTCTTTAGTAAAATGTACTAACGAGTGATCAACGTAACATCGTCACTGAGCTCCACGCTGCCTCCTGCTCACTTTGCTGTCACTGCTGTTGTTCTGTTTCCGGGGCGAAGTGATGTTTAACGTGACGTACAGCGTAACACTTCAAATTTAAAGACGAGCCGTCTTGCCTGCTGGATGTGGGATTGAGTCAATTGGGCGATTTTTAGCAGCTTGACCAGTGTTTAAAAACAGTCAACCTGTGTAGAGCTGCTAATGTTGGTGGTTTAGTAGTTTCACTATTATTTAAGAATCATTTGGTCTGTAAAATCCCCAGAACAGAAAGTGACGTCTTTAAGTGTCTTCTGTTGTCCGTCCAACAGTCCAGAACACAAAGACTCTTTGTTTACGGACAGAAATGACAAAGACGAGCAGCAGAGCGTCACATTTAACAAGCTGAACCACCATGTTTGTAGTCCTTTTCCAACCCCGACTGATCTGATGCGTCCTGTGTTTCAGCCCACGAGGCCGGTCTGGTGTGTCTGCAGGTTCTGGAGTCCGGAGGTTCGGTTTCCTCTTCAGTTTTGTTCGAGTACCGAGCGAGGAACGCCAGCTCCCTGCCCAGCTCTCAGCTCGACTGGCTCTCATTGGACGGTCAGTTACAACTCCTCCACATGTCACACTGCCGCTAGACCAATCAGACACCAGATACACCCGAGACAGGAAGTCAGGAAGCGTTTAACAAGTGTTGCACATGAAAATATAGAATAATACCAGACACACACTCTAATGACTGAGCTGCTATACAGAGAGAGAGTGTGTGTGTGTGTGTGTGTGTGTGTTGTCTCTCTCAGTGATTGATGTGTTGGAGCTGTTTTCCACTGTCATCATCTGTAAACACACACAGTCATCAGGACTCACTGCTATTTCTGACTCTGAGGCTGTTTAACCTCACAGGCAGGCAGACAGGCAGACAGGCAGACAGACAGACAGACAGACAGACAGGCAGGCAGGCAGGCAGACAGGCAGACAGACAGACAGACAGACAGACAGACAGACAGACAGACAGACAGGCAGGCAGGCAGGCAGACAGTCCTGGTGTACAGTGATTCCAGCCTGTCTGTTTTATTTGTCTTGTCCGGAACATCTGATTGTTTCGCCTCTCTCTCTGTCACCCGTCTCTCTCTCTCTCTCTCTGTCTCTCTGTGTCACCCGTCTCTGTCTCTCTGTGTCACCCGTCTCTCTCTCTCTCTCTGTGTCACCTGTCTCTCTCTCTCTCTCTGTCTGTGTCACCCGTCTCTCTCTCTCTCTCTCTCTCTCTCTGTGTCACCCGTCTCTCTCTCTCTCTCTGTCTCTCTGTGTCACCTGTCTCTCTCTCTCTCTCTGTGTCACCCGTCTCTCTCTCTCTCTCTGTCTCTCTGTGTCACCTGTCTCTCTCTCTCTCTCTGTCTGTGTCACCTGTCTCTCTCTCTCTCTCTCTCTCTGTCTGTGTCACCCGTCTCTCTCTCTCTCTCTCTCTCTCTCTGTGTCACCCGTCTCTCTCTCTCTCTCTGGACTCTGTCTGGAGTGTTAGGCTCAGGTCCAGGAATGTGAGACAGCCACTTCTCTCCTCCCTCCCTCCCTCCCTTTTCTCACCCCTCCCTCTCTCTCTCTGGATTTCCCATCATGCCTTGCTGCTGTGTTTGGATGTCCACTGCACTCTCTCTCTCTCTCTCTCTCTCTCTCTCTCTCTCTCTCTCTCTCTCTCTCTCTCTCTCTCTCTCTCTCTCTCTCTTTAACTAGTTGAGCCTCGCACGGCCTCTCAGTCTGCTCACTCTGTGTGTGTGTGTGCGTGTGTGTATGTGTGTTGCGTCTCTCATCAGCTCGTTGTCACCTTGCAGAGTGTGTGTGTGTGTGTGTGTGTGTGTGTGTGTGTGTGCGCCTCACCTGTGCTCACACACACTCTGACAGACAGACAGACAGGAGATGGACGGCTCACAGCACCAGGATGGTGTCGGTAGGACGAGACTCTGTTTGCACTTGTGTGTGTTTCTGTAGTGGTTGTCATGGTTACGCAGCTGCTCAGTAACCACGGCAACCACACACGCGTTGGGAAGTGGTCCAGGATCTCTACGTGATCGGATCGTATTGATCAGGACAGAACGATCAGAAGTGAGTGAGATGTTGTGCTCTGATGGGTTTATTGATTATTGATTTGTCTGTTGATCAGCTCTGTGTTGTAGCATTGATCACTGTGACTGTAGCGCTGCGCTGTGTTGTATTCAGAGGAGTTTCTGATATTCTGCCCGTCTCGTGTGTGAAAACAGGGTGGACAAAATAACAGAAACACCTTTAAACTCAGCTGATCTGAGGATTCAAACAGTTCAGCTGTATAAATATTAGTGCCGTGACTAACGACTGTAGTCATTAACCGTCAATGTTGGTATTATTTTCACCATTCATTGATTATGTAGGTTATAAAATGACAAAAACATCTTTTTAAAAGAAGCTCCCAGAGTTCAAAGTGACGTCTTCAAACTGCTTCTTTTGTCCAAACAGAAACACGCTTCACTTACTGTCACGTTTAAGAACCAGAACCAGAACCAGACGATGTTCTGCTGGAACCGTTCATCAGTTCTCAGACGGAACACAACCAAATACTAACTGGCCTAAATTAAATACGTTGAAGCAGATAAATAACCACCACAGGAACATTTAAACAATCTGAAGTCAGTTACTGTCAAGGTCAGCTGACACACACTGATACATCTGTGACAAACTGGTTTCAGATTAATTAACCCTGCAGCTACAATGTGATGTTTCCAATATATATACAGAATCAATATATATGAAATAAACACAAATGCCCTCATCTCTGCTGTCGTTAGACTTTTATGTCCTGACAGCCGTCAGTAACTCTTCTTTACAAAGATAGATAGGAGTATCTTACAACGACAGATTGACTTTATCAGGGAGGAGTTCAAAATACAGAACGAGCAGCTTTCAGTCTTTCAACAATAAACAACAAGAGATAGAAATTCAGTTTGTCTCAAACCAGTATGGAGTGAACCTTCTTTCCAAGCAAGTCAATAAAGGATCTTTGGTGGTTCAATGTGGGTGAGGTTTTCCTCTATGAGTGAACCAGTGACCTTCCTGACCGATGCTTGTTTCTTCCTGCACTCAGGTGTCTGTGAGTGTAGCTGCAGGCTAACGCTAAGCTAGCCATGAGATTGTTGTAACTGAAGGCATATTTTGATCAAATCAAAGTCGTTACACGTAGATTTAACTTCTCATCTTAAACATCAGAACCTGGATCAGAGAGATCCGCTGCTCCACTCTTCATCTGTGCTCTCTGAACACCAGGACGGTTTTTATTTTGGTTCTTCACATCGTGAGAAAGACGAGCGATTTCACAACTTCTCACAATCAATAACCTCCATGTCCCTACGCAACAGCTGATCTGTGAGCGGCTAAATACAGTGGGAGGCCCAGCTGCTGGACGAGAGGTTTACTTTTGATAAAAATTCGTTTTAACAATTTCAGACACAGACCATAGAACCTCCGTATCCCTACGCATTAGCACACCTGCGTAGGGATACGGAGGTTCTACGGTTGAGAAAATGTAGTGCCAAAAGAAAGGCCGGCCTGACGGCGATGTGAAGCGGTGTGAATTTTCTCTATACGACAATAATAATAGATTTTTTTAGGTGAGCCTTGTTTTAGGTGGTTAATTTAGCTTTTTCTCTGGACCCCGTTCACTGCAGTACAAAGCTGGAGCGGCTCTCTGTCACTTCAAAAAACCTGAACTATCCCTTTAACCTCGGTTGTGTCACAGCTCTTAGACCACATCGTTCAACTAGATCCTTAATGATCTGCTGGAGCTAAACAACACAACTGACAACAGATCTGTTCAAACAACGACACAGAACTGTGCAGACTGTTGAGTCGTGGCGAGGAAGAGGTGAAGAAGAGGAAGAGGTTCTGTTTTTGTTGTCTTGCACTGAACTGGTGTTGATAACTGATCAGTGATCAATACTGACTCCTCAACACGCTGTGTGATGTTGAATATTGGCTGAATCTCTGTGGATGTTTTCTTCTTAGTCATTTATTTCACTATTTCACCAAATGATCACAAGATCAATGAGCGTAATCAACAGTATTGTGTGTGTGTGTGTGTGTGTGTGTGTGTGTGTGTGTGTGTGTGTGTGTGTGGGAAATAAAAGCAGACTCCCTAATATAGCCTGATACACTGTGACCGACACACACACACACACACACACTCTCTGTGCCAGGCGGTCAGACGTTTGAAGTCAGTCGAGATAGTTTCCATTTGAGACTCTGTGTGTGTGTGTGTGTGTGTGTTTGTGTGTCTGTGTGTGTGTTAAAGAGGCTCTCTTCAAACAGTTATTTAAGAGAGGAGTTTTCCATTTGCCTCCTGGTTAGAGCTTTCGACACACGCTGACCTTGCTGGGTGAGTGATGGACGTGCAGATGATTGGTTGACAGTTTGTCTCGTTGCTGCTGCGGTTTAAATCTTGAGACTCTTATCTTACTGATCTTATGTCAGCGATGATGTCATGACCGGAGGTGTGGGACAGTCTGGTGAAGGCACTCATCAAGGTGCATGATGGGAAACAAACCCCTGCAGGAGAGGAGGTCTTACTCTGTGTGTTTTCTGTGTGCAGATAATCAGTTCAGGATGTCCATCCTGGAGCGGCTGGAGCAGATGGAGCGCAGGATGGCAGAGATGGCCGCCCGCGACAACAACAACCAGCAGCAACATCATCACTGTCATCATCATCAGCAGCAGCACCATGGCAATCAGCTTGCCACGCCCCCTCCTCCACCTCTACCTGAGGACCACGAACAGGTGAGGATGGTAAAATTACAGACCATGTTCTCATCAGATAATCAGCTGTTTTACATCTTTTATTTGTGTATAAATCAAGTTTCTTTTTCAGTTTGGCTTGTGTGCTGAAATGTATATTAATCTTGGGACTACAAAGAGCAGAATCCAAAGGGACAAACAGGTTGTCTCAGGTAGATGTGTGTGCAGAGCCTCTATTGTAAAGGCAGCTGGTTGGAGCAGAGGTCAGAAAAGTGTGGCAGTCATGGCAGAAACCTAAGAACTCACCAGTGTTTAAGGGAGCTAACAAACTGAGAGGGAGGTCTTTTGGACAAGGTTGGCTGAGGAGTCACCTTAAACCACAGAGAGGCCAGGAGGAGTGCATCTTAACAAGGTGCTGAAACAAAAACCAAGGATCGGAGGGCATCAGGGAGGCTATGAAGAAGGACTTTCAGTGACATGTCCCAGGCTGGGGAGGACCAGGACTCAACTCAACAGACTGGTCCTCTGTGGAGGCAGCAGGGTCGTTCATATCTCTGACAGAAGTCAAGAAGCTTCTCAACAGCAGCGCACTGGCTGAAGAAAGGATTCACACTAGCCCTTTTTGGATAGAAAAGGCGGCACATTTGCTCCAAGGTAAGGACGACAATGTGTCAGCCTGTCTTATTAAAATGGAAGCGTAATATTCCTCCTTTTCCAAAAGCTGCCTCTGAGGTAGGCGTAAACATGTGACGTGACGTGAAGCTGGAAGTTGGGCTGTGAACAGAGACAACACATTTGACTTAAAAATAAGAGCTTTACATTGCACCCCATTGGAGTTTAGAACTGGGTTCTTAGCGGGGGGCTTTTAATTTGAAAGTAGCGACCGGTCTTAGCCTGCTACTACAACATCAAGCTAACACAACAAAACAGCTACAGGGACCGAGGAGACGCTGCATCTCCTGGATCTCAGCGGCTGTCCAGTTGTTCATCTTAATGTCCGCGGATGAAGTGATGGACTGACTGCTGTGATCAGCTGTTTCCTGGTTTTAAAACTCCCCGGCTGTGGGTCGCACAACAGTGCAGGTCATTGACACCTCTGCCCATCTCACGCAGAGGCCGGCACATTTCCGCTTCGTTTTTAGATAGCAGGCGAGGTGGAAATAAGTGTACCCTCCGAGGCGGAAAATTGGCGGACCACAACAGACCCCCAATTTGCCGCCCTCTGTCTAAAACCGCGGACTGAGCCGCCAAAAGGACGGGCAAATTGGCGGCTTGGTGCTCTGTCTAAAAACGGCTACTGAGAACTGAATGCTCATCTTGGTTTACATCTTCAGTGCCATGTTGAAGTCTGGGGACATACCTTGTTTCAGAGAATGATGAAAATTCTGTTCTGGTCGTAGAACATTTGAACCAGCTCTTCATTCTTAAAGGCTTTCTGTGGTCATCCAGTCGACATGTGTTTTTTTGACCTTTGGGCCGTCGCTTCAAGCCATCCAGTTCTTATATAAAGAGCTGTGTCTGTGTACTGCAGACACAGTCGAGCATGTTTCCTCCAGGGTTGTCCCTCTTCTTTGATCCTGTTTGTCACATTCATGGACTGGATCTCAAGCTGCAGCCATGGTGAGGAGAGTGTCCAGTTTGGGAGCCTCAGGATTGTGTCTCTGCTGTTTGCAGATGATGTGTCTCTGCTGGCTTCCTTAGTCCATGACCTCCAGCAGGCACTGGGGCTGGAAAGGCCAGGCTGCCCCTCTGATTTTGGGACAGGTTGCTGCCTGAAGAGAAAGAGTTGAAGTATCTCTTAGTGTGAGACAGACTGATGGTGCAGCATCAGCAGTAATGCAGGTGTTGTACTGGACCTTTGTGGTGAAAAAGGAGCAGAGGTGGAATGTGAAGCTTTTGATTTACCTGTTGATCTACATTCCAACTCTCATCTGTGGTCATGAACTCTGGACTGTGACTGAAACAACATTGTGGAAACAAACAGCCTGTTCGTGTTTGCTCAGGCGGGTGGCTGGGTTCAGACTCAGAGATTTGTGAGGACCTTGGAGTAAAGCTGCTCCTCCTCTTTGTGTAAAGGAGCCAGCTGAAGTTGTTTCAAGCATTTTATTAAGATCCTCCGGGGCGCCTCCCTTTGGAGAGTTTCCAGACACATTCATCTGGGAGAAGACCCCTAGATAGAGCCAGAACTCAGCGGAGGGATTATATATCTCATTTGGCCTGGGAACGCCTCGGGATCCCCAAGGAGGAGCTGGAAAATGTGGCTGAGGAGAGAAAAGTCTGGAATACCCTGCTTGGCCTGCCGCCAACACGACCCAACCCCGGATAAGCAGCTCACAGATTCATGGGTGTGTGCTCGACAAACATAACCTGCAGCTGAACCGAATGATCAGAGTGGAAGAGAAACATCGGACTCACTGGAGGTCAGCGGACAGATTACAGGAAGCTGACTGTTGAGCTGATAAACAGGTTAAGAAGAACAAATTAACCTGAATGGAAAATCCCTGTGAAACATCTCTGCAGTCACTTCACCTCTCTCTACCACACTCACTCTCTCTCTCTCTGATGTCATGGGGCATTTGGCAGATCGAGTCTCCGAGTTAAAATAGACTCAATGTGACAGAGAGAGACCGACAGACAGTCCTTCAGTGCCAAGAGTTGAACAAAGATAAGAGTGGTGTCTGCCAGCTGGTGCTGAAGCTCTGCACACAGCAGGACTCCAGGACGGAGGCACAACCACCAAAACAGAAAGGACAAAACACCAAAGCACTACGTAACGTAGAATACAATCTGAGCCTAAAGAAGAGAGGACCTGACCTCTGTGACTGATGGAAACATGGACCGTGTTCAGACTGAGCTGACAGAAACGGGCGGAGGAGGTCGTGTTTACTTTGTCTCAGGAGAGGATGAGACGACTCAATCTCACTTCTGACTTCACTCTGAGAAAACAAACACACCCTGAATGTGTCCAGAAACACAGACGAGCTAGTCCAGAGAAACAAACTGTGAAGCAAATGTTTAACCTCAGTCTGTATGTTATCTTAATTTAGCTTTGGGAATACAGTGCTAATGCCTTTTCAAGCTATGCTAACAGGTCATGAATGATGCCAAGTGTTGCCATAGTAAGTCGCAGGGAAACTTTGAGAAGCAGGTTTCTGTTTTAGACGTGTTGGTAGGCGACACTGGACAGAGTTCAGTTTCCACTGATGATTGGCTTCTTTATCAAACCGTGATCCTCACTCCTGACTGATCAAAGGGCAGGTTAGCATGTTAGCTCGTTAACAGGTTAGCATGTTAGCTTGTTAACAGGTTAGCATGTCAGTGTTATCACAGTGTGAGTGAAGCAGCTGTCTGAGAGCAGGATGACGGACAGATAACAGGAAGTGTTTCCAGGTTTAAACTCGCTCTCTCTCTCTGCTGTCAGTAATTTATATCCTCACTCGTCCATGTGCATCACACGAGGCGGGGGGGAGGAGGAGGTGTGCATGCCAGGGAGAGTCGGAGGGAAAAACCAGAGGGGGGGGGGGGCATGAATGTAATGTTTCCTACCAGCTGGAGGGGGAGGAGGGGGAGAGAGGGGGAGACAGACAGGAATAGAGACAGCTCACCTTAAACAAAGTGCTCAGATGAGTCGTCAATCATTAGGACATGAATCTGCTATCAATAGCTCTGAGGATTGATCGTTGTTTCATGCTAATGTCTCTCTCTGTCTTTCTGTCTGTCTGTGTGTCTGTGTGTCTGTGTGTGTGTGTGTCTCAGTCTTCTCAGTGGTTTGAGAGGAGGATTGTGGGAGTGTGTGAGCGGATGATGAGGGGAGGACGATGGGGAGGAGGAGGAGGAGGAGAGAGGCTTCATCACTCCGTCCGTCACCGCGGGATGACGCTGCTCCACCTGGCTGCTGCTCAGGGATACACACACCTGATACACACTCTGATCCACTGGAGGTACACACACACACACACACACACACACACACACACACACACACACACACACACTCTGCAGGTTCACACACACTCTGACTCCACATGTTTGTTTGTTGTAGGACCGTTAACAGCGACAGTCTGGATCTGGAACAGGAAGTGGATCCTCTGAACATCGACCACTTCTCCTGCACGCCGCTGGTAAACCAACACACACAAAACTAAATTCCCTGTGCTCTGATTGGTCCGAGTGGTGCCAAGGTAACCGTAGTCCTAGACCGGGTCCCACAGTTCTGATGGTCTCTCGTGTCCTGTGTGTGTGTTCCAGATGTGGGCGTGTGCTCTGGGCCACCAGAGGGCAGCAGAGCTCCTGTACGGCTGGAACAGTTCTGCTCTGGGGATCCCTGATTCGCTGGGCCGCCTGCCGCTCGCCGTGGCTCGCTCACGAGGACACACCCGCCTCGCCACGGCGCTGGAGGAGCTGCATACACAAACACACATGACACCCGGGGACACACATACCTCCCCTGCAGACACACACACACCGGCCACACCACAGCCGCCGCTGCCCCCGTCTCCTCTGTCCACCAGCCCGGACACAGGTAACTCACACCTGCTGCTCCTCGCTCCAGTCTCAACTCATGTCACATGATTCTAGCTCTCTGATTGGCTGTTTCCTTTTTCCAGGTCTGAGCTCTTCCAGCAGCCTCCCCTCCCCCAGCGACCCCTCCTCCCCCTCTCCGAGCTCCGCCTACTCCAGTGGCCCCGCCCCCATGGACACCTCCCCCTCCTCTCCATCGTCCCCTTCCTCATCCTCTTCCTCGCTGCCCGTCTCCCCTCCCTCCCCGTCCTCTCTCCCCCTCTCTCTTCCTCCTGTGTCCATGTGGGGGGAGGAGCCGAGCGGCGTGCTGAGCTCAGGTAACACAGGTGGTGTGATGGATGAGTTGATTGGTTCCTGATCCGTGTCCGACACTGATCATTATCTCTGATCAATCCTGCAGGTTTGAACCCCGGCGGCTCCAGAGACGCTCATCTTTACCTCATGGACTATGAGAGCGGCAGCCCCCTCTCCCCCAGCCACACTTACCCACACGCACACATGGCGGGCGGGCGGCGGGCGCACATGGCGGCGACGCTGGAGGAGCAGCTGCTGAGCTACAGCGAGAACGCAGAGAATGAGGGCGAGGATGAGTACCTGGAGGAGGAGGTGCTGCAGGTACACACACTAGTTCCTAAAGTGATGCACATCAAACAACCAGCAGATGTCATGAGCTCTTGTCGCTATGGTTACCCTCTCATACACCAGGTTGACATGGCAACCCTGGCTGAGCAAATCATTGAGGCGACCCCGGAGCGAATCAAACAGGAGGACTTCCCTAGGGGGGCGGAGTCTCCTCTCAGAGAGAGGCGGGACAACCCGGCCATACAGGACACCTGGCTGGCTACATACCTGGACACGGTCGACGCCCACACACACTCCCCGCCCAGGTAAGCCCCGCCTCCAGAGCTGGTCAGGGCTGAGACTGTACAGAGGACAAGTATGGATGATGTGTGTGTGCACTTGCAGGCGGGTGTGCCCCCCATCGCCCCTCAGTGCTCTGGCCCTCCAGAGGCTCCGCCCTCCCTCCTCTGCGGCGTGGGCGGAGTTCCTGAACGCCTCGGCCAATGGGAAGATGGAGAGAGACTTCGCCCTACTGACGCTGACAGATGGAGAGCAGAGGGAGCTGTACGAGGCCGCCAGGATCATCCAGAACGCCTTCAGGAGATACAAGGTACACACACACACACACACACACACGTCACGCTGCTTCCAGGAGGTCGGAGTGGATATTAATGTTGTAACAGAAGAAGAAGAAGCACCAGCTGATGTTTTCTGTCTGCAGGGTCGGAGGTTAAAGGAGCAGCAGGACATGGCTGCAGCCGTCATCCAGAGATGCTACAGGAAATACAAACAGGTGTGTGTGTGTGTGTGTGTGTGTGTGTGTGTGTGTGTGCGTATGTGTGTGTCCTCCAGCTTCACTAACACTGAACTAACCTGCTGTGTCTCTGCACCATGTCTCTCTCTCTCTGTCTCTCTCTCTCCTCTGGCTAGCTAACATGGATAGCTCTGAAGGTAAAACAGCTGACCAGTAGATGTAGTGATGTGTAGTAAGTGTGTGTGTGTGTGTGTGTGTGTGTGGACAGCAGCCATGAGACGTCACTCAGGTTGTTTCCTGTGACGTGAATCTTCATCAGAGCTGTTGTTTGTTAATCGATGCTGCAGAAGATGAGATCAGTTTATCTGAAGTCGATTAAAACTACTTCATGTTTCTAATCCGGCTTGTTCAGATCTCATGTGGACAAAAGTATGTGGACAGTTGAGCTCAGTGGGCCTTTAACAGGAACAAGTCCAGGACCACAGCTCTGCCATGAAGTCTATTTCTAAGAAGCTCGTTCTTTTTTTCTTCTTCATTTAATGATCACGTGCTTCTGATGAAATATGATCAGCCCGACACAATGGAGTTTGAAAGACAGTAACATCTAATTGTTGCTTCACAACCTCATATCACAGATCTATAACACATATCTATAATAATAGAACAATAGTGGTGTGAGAATACGGACCGCCATCAAACAAGAAACATTTCAAAAGCAGTGCTGAGATCAAAATTGAAAATTAGTCCAATCATGTTAAACCTTCATATCTTGATGCAGCAACGTGTTCTGGGCTGAGAGTTCATGTGATGGAGCTGCATCATCTCTCTCACCTTGAAACAAACACAGCAGGTGTTTAGCTCAACAGCAGCCGGCTCACATGACCCTTCAGACGGTTCTGTCCCAGATCTCCTTCCTGGAGAACTTGAGTGGCTGTTGTGGTGATACAGTATCTGTTGCCGTAGTGACGACAGGAGCTCTGGCTCAGCAGACACTCGTCCAGAACCAGACTCTCCGTCCTCTCTTTTCATATTTTAGAAATTAAAAACATTTCTACTCCGGGCCGTCAGCTGCCCCGCCCCTTAAGACCTGACGTGACGATGTTGTCACTTCAAAACCTGCAGAATTCATCACATTTGCACATTTTTAACATCTTTATTTTATATATTTTCTGTCAGGCACCTTCCTTCCTGCTTACATGCATATCTTCATCTGCTGAAGTATGTTGGTACCAAAATATCTTTTGAGGTCAGAGTGAGCAGGAAAACGACCATAACTCAAATTGTCTCTGTTGCATCCTGATTAAACAACATCTTGCATCTCTGAAATGTTTGTTCTCCACTTACAAACAGAATTAAAATGAAATGTTTGCTGATGTTTGTGAATCCTTCTCACAGCTTCAGTGTCAAGCTGCTTCCTGCTGTTGTTCTTCAAAAGGTTTAAGGACTTTATTTATTCATATATTTCTTTATTATTTGTCAGTAGTCAGTGAACAGCTGTAGTCCTGCTGTACTGTCACCATCACGTGTTCACACACAAGGAATCTGTCACTCAGCACAGAAAACACAGTGAACAAAGATGAAAACAAGTTCTGCGTATGTAGAAAACACTATATGACTAGAACCACAGACGTGGTCAGTTTCTGTCAGTGGTTCTGAATGTGTCGTTCAGTTCTGATTGCAGCTCATGTTGTTCTGCAACACTGAGGACGAATAATTCGCCTTCCTGTATGTTGTTGTTTCTCCACCAGCTTGTTGATGTTGATGTTTTCAGAACATACAAGCTCATTTAGAGAAAATCATTTTTTAGAAGTAGTTTAGCTTCACATTCCCTCCAGAGAACCTTGTCGGCCTCAAGTCTGATTTACAGTTGATAAAGAGCCGTCAGAGGGTTTCCAGTCGTCTCCTCCGTGATGAGACTCTGTCCTCCAGCCGGCTTTAATTATAAATCCTGGACAACTTATTTGTTATCTAATCACATTGTGCGACAAAACATAACGATGTCGAAACATGTCGAGCAACACTTTCCTGCTGAGCATCAGAACTATCGAGCAGCCAACTTAAATCAGGCTGGAGACAGGACGTGGCGTCCACATACTTTTGGCCAGTTTGTGCACCTTTGTGTCTGAACTGGCAGAACAACAGAAAATGAGCGCTCAGCAGGTGAGTCTCACATATGATTGGCTGATATCGGTAAACAGATGATTGATCGGTCCTCCAGCCTTCTTCTTCTCTTCATCTTCCTCCAAACACACTCTGAGACGTCACTTCCTGTCGTGTCCGTCCTCCGGCACTAACGCTGCGACTCTGTTCTCTCAGTACGCTCTCTACAAGAAGATGACTCAAGCGGCCATCTTGATCCAGTCCAAGTTCAGGTCGTACTACGAGCAGAAGCGTTTCCAGCAGAGCCGGCGGGCGGCGGTTCTGATCCAGCAGTACTACCGCAGCTACAAGGAGTACGAGAGGCTGAAACAGGCTCCGAGAGGCGCCACCAGCCACAACCCCAAGATCAAGTGAGTTTAAACTGTCAGGTAACAGGAAACACCTACCAGTTTCCTGAGGAGCTCGCTGTGGAAACCATTATGGCTCACAGGCATCATAATAACTGATGCACCTGTTTTAGCTGTTAGCTAAGCATGCTAATCCATGATGACAGTGTGAGTAGTTGCTAATCTAGAGCGTCATGAAGGAATGAATAATGCTTCGTACCGTTCATTAAAAGATCAAAAGATTTGTCTTTTATTGAACTTTGTGAGCATATTTAATAAATATTTAAACAGATGTTAGTTCCTTCTGTTCACATTCAGAGGTTTAGGTTCATACGCATGTTGTGCACTGCCTCACACGGGGCACCATTGTGCTTACATCACCTCACACGGGGCACCATTGTGTTGTACTCATGGAGCATTAAAAGGGAGATTTAGGCTATGATTATCAGGGATAATTATTACTACGACTATTATTACTTTGGGGCGCCGCCCTTGAAGAAGGGAAAACATAGCAAATTAACTTAATCAGTCTCATAAAAAGGTACTAAACTATTTATAACTCTGGTTAATAATTAACTTTATAACTACAACCATATTTACCATAACAGCTGTGATGGTTGAAGGATATTGGAGTTCTTGACAGTGTCGAGGTCGGCAACATTCACTCTTGTACAATATTAAAACAAGTAAGAGAGGAAGAACAAGGAAGGAGCTGGAGTTTTGACTATCTGATAAGAGGAGTTTCTGTCGCTCTGACCAATCGGAGCTCAAAGCTGAATAACACCTAGGTGTGAAGAATGGGGCATTCTGGGACACTGAGTTCAGTTCAGAGTCCATTTTGAAATCCACAATGAATGACTTCATCTGTGGGTCCCAACATGTAGATGTTTGTACTGTGTTGACTTCAAGGTTATCTGTCTTTGTGTGATGGCATTTATCTCCAAGAGACAAACCTAAACTAAAATAGTGTTTTGAGTCGAGCATGTAGAGGATGTGACAAGAAATATGTACACGTTTTTACACCATCAGGAGATATTGATGATCGGTGTTGATTTTGTGCCATCAGGGGGTCATTCTTGACGAAGAAACAGGACCAGGCAGCGAGAAAGATCATGAGGTTCCTGAGACGCTGCAGACACAGGTGACACACTCAGAGATTCTCCTGTCGGACATTTGATGTTCTGGACCAGAGATTCAGTTTAAAGCTGCCGGTCGTCTCTCTTCAGGATCAAGGAGCTGAAGCAGACGAGGGAGCTGGAGAGGAGAGGACTGACCACCTAAACCATGTCTTCATTTCATCTCCTGGAGGGGAAACACCGAGGAGAGGAGGAGGACAGAGAGACAGAAAGAAACAGAGAGATGTTTGATCATCGTCCTTCAGGTTCACTCACAAGACAGACGTGAAGTGAGTGACAGAGAGAAGAGGAGAGTTAGGGAGAGAAGCCGAGTGCCGGAGAGAAGCCTTACCCCACGCCAACTTCATTATCTTCCTTTCCTCTGTCTGTCTGTCTCTCTGTCTGTGTTCCCTCCTGCTTGAATGTGTCCGTCTGTCTGCAGCTTTAAAGAGCTTCATTACGAGCGTCACGCTGCCCTCTGCTCAGTCTTACAGGCGTTTCCTTCCTCAGAGTTTGTTGCTTCACTGTTATTGGAGTAAATCCAGCACATCTTTCTGATCTCACCTGAAGAATTTCCAACTCTTCACTTGGTGACTTAAGAGCACCTGTAGGAGGTGAAACACACCAGGTGAGCACACATTCGGTGGTGTTTTGGTGCGTTCTCGTTCAGACTGGACTGATGACGAGGACGCGGGCTGAGAAAGGCTCGACCGAACTCTCCCAGGAGGCTCAGCTCGGGGAGCGTCGGTGTCTGTTCCCTCCTACCCATAATTCACTGCTCAGAGCGAACAGGATGCTGCGTTTGAGGGTCGACTGAACAAAAGGAAATCAGAAGACTGCGTCACGTTTAGTGTTCTTCATCTGGAGTCCTGTGAACTTCAACCTGTACATGATTATAACAAAGCTACTTATATTTAAACACAACCACAGATATAAACATATATATATAAATATATATATATATTCTAATGTTGGACTTTATAGATGCTATGGATGTTTTTATTTATTACAGCATGAACCGTGTGTGTGTGTGTGTGTGTGTGTGTGTGTGTGTGTGTGTGCGTGTGTGTGTGTGTGGACTGTGAGGTCGAGTCTTAAGGAACCCCCTCTGACCTCTAACAGACCAAACTAATCAATCAGAATCTGAGTTCCATGCTTGATGAGTCTCACCTGAGTGAAATGTCAACATTCGGGTGTTCAGCACATATTTTCAGATTAATTGTGACTTAAACTTCTCCATGATGTCATCATCTCTGAAGTCCTTTCAGAATAAATGTCAAGAAATCCACTTAAATCATGAAAAGAAGTCCATTCAGAGCTCCCTTAAAGTGAAAATCGCCAAAATGCAACCGTGGCTATTTTTGTGAATGTTTAAACCTTCATGTAAAAGCAAAATTATGATGAACTCGCCACTTTTAAGATTTACCGTATTCACTGTCTTCCAGCAACAACTATCCACGCGAGATCTCACGTGACTTTTCCAGCTTTTGACTTTAGTATTGTTTCTTATATGAGGCTCCTTTTTCAACTTGAAGGTCAATATTGTTTTTCATTAACGACAAAACAACTAATAATCCGCATTTATATGGAACTAAGCTTTAGGAGCGTTCCACCTTAACTGTCCTCCAGGTTACGTCACATTCTGAGATCGACACTTCTCCACTGGCAGGACGGCGGCGAGCAGAACAAGCTACTGCTAACGTGATTTGTTCAAAAAACCTTTTTAGTAAACTCTGTGTACACAAACAATGTTCTCAATGCTCGTGTTCATGTGTAGAGACCCTGGTGATGCTACCAGCAAAGTTTCATGTTGTGTCAAGACTTCTTACTGTTTTAAAAATAGAGATTTTGATGCTATCGTAAAAGTGCCTGTAGCACTCCCATTGAAATTGAGTTTGAGCCGAAAACAAAACTACAGTAAATCTTAAATCTCTTTTGTCGTAATTAAGCTTTTTCTCGAAGGTTTGACTCGTATACATTCACAAAAAAAGCCGAGGTTGCATTTTTGTGAGAGTTTCACTTTAAGAGTCTTCATGTTGATCCAGTGACAGTTGTCTGTACGTCCATGAGCACATTGCTAACAGGAGATGCTAACAGGAGCTGCTAACTGCTAATTCAGCTCACTGTGAATTTTGCTCAATTATATTTTAATTAAAAACATAAATTTTTAATAATTCAACCACATCACAAATGAGGAGCACAAGATGTTATTTGATTGAGTTTATACTATTCACCAGGGCTGTGATGTCACTCTGATGTCACATCTGTGCTGATGATGTCACAGGTCAGAAGGGGGTCTCCTCCAAACCGTATTTTAATGTACGGCATCTTTTCAGGACGTCAGCAGCAGAGTTGCTGAGTGTCATCGAGCTCCAACACGAGTCCTGGTTTCAAACTGCTTTTTGTCAGGCAGAGACTGAACGATGCTGTTGTCACGGCAACCACAACGTCCACGTCAGGGCATGAGCTTCATAACGAGTTGTGTGACAAGTTTGTCTTTGGCTTGTTTTCATTTCTTCTTCTTCGGCTGTTGCAGTGAAGCTTTGCATGAGTTGATATTTAATTGTTCTACATTTCTAATATTTCAAATGAAATCCATTATTCTACAAGTCAGATGAATAAATCAGCTGTTTGCTATTTGTGTGTCTCTGTGGTTTGTTTCCTTTCATTACGTGAAAAAACTAAAAGATGTTTCTGCCCTCTGGTTCCTGAACGTGTCGTCACAGCCTGAGACTGAACTACATTATTATTATAGATATAATAGTTATTATAGTTCTCTTCAGCTAATCTTTCACCAGGTGTGAAAAACATGTTGGTTCTCTGAAAACTAAACTTTACAAAGAAAGAAACTCAAAGTGACATTGTGTGTTTACAAAACTAACTGAAGAAAACACAAAATGTCTTGTCTTTGAGTCTTTATGTATGAGGAGGCATTAGTCTGTTATTGAGAGAGGGATGTATGGAAAACATGTATATTTATAAAAGTAGAAATCATGAGATTAAAAGTCATACTTAGAATTATTACGAGATAAACAAAATTATGGAACCATTGGAATAATATTTTTAAATAAAGGCTCAGTTTTCATGTTTTCTACCAAGACATCACTAAGTGTTTGTGTCGTCACACCTAGTCTTAGCAACAGTAACTAAGGGGGGCGGAGCTTATGCTGCGTTCCAGTCGCAGTCGAGGTCTTAAGTTTGTTTTGAATGTTGGACTAGACGCATGCATTTTATTTCACGTCCTGTTTAGACTTGAAAGTGTCAAGATACATTTACTGACATCTTATAAATACTGTTGTTGTTAGAGACATCTTACATTAAAATTAATATTTTCGTGGTTTGATAAGTCCGTGTAGAATTTTCCTTTGATCCATGAAGTGAAACCCAATCAATGTGAATAATCAGATGATGATCAGCGGTGAAAGACGGGTTGAAACAGAGTCTTTGGGTTCTTCAGCAAACAAGGGTGTAGAACTGGGTCGGTATGGTCTTTGACCTCACGTGAGACTGAGAACATTCTGTGTCAATAACAGAACCAGTGACTGCAAAGTTGTGATCTAGACTGTTTTTTAACATGCGAGTTAAGAGGCGGAGCTCTGTGAAGTTGGCAGACTTTAAAAGAGTTTTAAAGAACAGGTCAGAACAGTCGTCCTCAAATACGTCCTCCCCTCCTCAGTGGTGCCAACATTGTGACGTCAGGAGGTTGGACTTGTAGTGCCCCGACATCAGACTGTTTCTAGCAAGAGGTCAGAAGTTTGAGAGGCGCGAGTTCTCTTGAACGCAGCAAAGATTTCTGACGACACGCAGCGCTGCTGTACACGAGCCTGAAGAGGAAGAACCACACATTGACACTGGAGAGAAACCATACAACTGTGAACTTTATCAAAAAGCAACAGATTGATAGATAACAGTAACTTCCTGTTCTAAACATCATTTCCTTAATTATAACAAACCTGTGAATCAGCATATATATATGTCAACATATATTCAATCAAAAAACAAGTTTAATGATCAAGCAGACACACTTTATTTATTTATGAATATAAATTCAGTCTGAATGTGATGTTTGCAACATGTTCCTCTACAGCTGGTCCTGGGGCAAGTTCAACACTGAGGAGCACCACATTTTCTCTGATGACACTCAGTCATGGTGCCTTCACCTCTGTGTTACCCATCATGCCATAGGCTCTAACACGCAGCAGGACCATCACAGCTGCTGGGTTACAAACCTTCCAGATGTTTTATAACATTCCACAACTGTCCAAGTCTTTTCTCGCCCCAGTAACAACTTGTTAGAAACATGCTGCTGTGATCGAATTCAGTATAAGTGTAACTTTACAAAAACATAATATGAATGTAGGACAGAAACAATTTGCAGATAGCTGCATTATATTTACACAGCGTCTCAATCTGGAGTGGGAGTTTTACACACTGGTCACACACTGTGAAGTCAGGAGGCCACGCCTCCCATCCTGATGTACGTGTCCACAGGGGCGGTTTGGAAGCGAAAAACAAACACAGGCTCCACCCCCAACATCAACAACAACACAGGAACTCACTGGCTGCACCTGATTGGACTGATGTGTAACGTGGGCTATCTGATTTCAAACTGGTTCAACATTTTGTCGCTTTTGGAGTCTTTGAATAAAATGGTTCAATGTGTTTCTGAACACATTTCTTTTTTTGGCCTTTGTAAGGTTTTATTGATAGCATGAGGGGGTGATGCAGCAAAGGGCCCCAGGATGGGATTTGAACCTGGGGCTGCTGCAGAGAGGACAAAGCCTCTGCACATGGGCTCTACTAACTGAGCTGAGCCGCACGCTGTTTTTGACCACATTTCATGTGAGAAATGAGGTTTAGGGGAACGTCCTGAAGAATCTTCTTGTATGTGACTCCGTGTGAACACCTGTCTCGTTGTGTTCAGTCAGTAAATGTGATCATTGATTTTGTTGACCTTGTATCCTGTCAGAGTTGGTGGTGGAACAATCTGAACTGTAGACTCAAAACGTTTTCAATATTCTCATTGACTATATCGACACAAAGAGATCATTTGAAACCGGACATTTAATGATCTCACCACCGAAAATTAATTTATTCAGTCAGCAGACAGTGAGACACTCTGAAGTCCGACGAAAGACAAACCAGACTTCTGTTGTTCCAATAATTAATGTATTTATACTTTACTGTCAGAGTTCAAAGGATCTGTCCAAACCACCATGTGACATCACTCTGATGTCACTGATCAATTGTCATCAATAGGGAGTGTGTAGACTGTGTGTGAGAGTCAGAGTGAAGAAGAAGCTGATGAAGTGTCCTCTGTCTTCATCCGTCCTCCATCAGCTCCTTCACCTCCATTTAGTCTCTGATCCAAAGTCACATCAGATCAATAATCAAAGATTGACCAACAGACCGATCAAACAGATTGATCAGCCATCAGGAGTAGGCTCAGTGTCGGATCAGTGGAGCTGCTTCTGTTATTGATGTTCTCTGTTTTATCTTTGATCTGAGTTCTCCCTGCAGAGGAGACAGAGGACAGTTAGGCAGAGACAAACAACCAGAGACAAGCAGCCAACCAGAGACAAGCAGCCAATCAGAGACAAGCAGCCAACCAGAGACAAGCAGCCAATCAGAGACAAGCAGCCAATCAGAGACAGACACACAGACCTCTGTTCTGTATCTTCATACTGACCTTTGACTTTGAGTTCCACTGTTTTCACTCTCAGTCTGTTTCCGTCCTGGTTGTAGACTCCACACCTGTATCCTCCTGTGTCTGTCTTTTTGGGGTATTTCAGGGTCAGACTGAGGTCTCCAGTCTCCAGCAGGTCTTTATTCATCTCTGTACGGTCTTTGTAATCCTGGTGCTGTTTCTCAGGCTGGTCAGATCTGTTCTCATACAGGTGGACTCTCCTGTATGAGCAGTCCCACCTCACTGTAGCGTCCTCAGGCAGGTCAGGTGTAGTTGTGAAGGGCAGCTGGACAGACTCCTCCCCCTCCTTCACCTCCACCTGACAGTCTGAGAGGAAACAAAGCACAACATCAGCTGTACAGACGACAGCAGCAGGTTTAAATAACTTTATTGACTGATTACAAAGTAGTAGAGAAAGCTGAAGGACAGAACCAGATGAGAGCAGCAGGTAACGGGGACAGAAACACAGGAAGTAAAACCAGGTTCTCAAGGTGTTGGACATGATCAGAGTCCTGATGGTGTTGTGATGTTTTGTCCCTGTGGTCTTCACAGTAATGTCTCATCTCAGTGTTCAACTGCTGTTTGTTGCTTCTCTTTGTCACTTTCACATTTCTGGACGTCAAATTTAACATTTTCTTTGATCAACTTCTTCAACAGAAGGTGAAGATTTGTTGAATCAGCTGAGAATTAATCATCAATCAATAACTGATAAAAACTATTCATGGGTTTCAGTCACGTGCCTTTTTCGTTCTGGCCGCCATCTTTAGGACCATTAAGGACCGTACGATATAGTGTACTGTTAGCGCCTTCAACTGGTTCGAGGGGAAAGTGCGGGCAAAACTCATCTCTTCACGTAGGAAAAGCAGCGCTATGTTACAAATGCAAGTATTTTAGGATTGGATCCACATGTACTCCGAAATGGATTATTAACCCCGCTTTTGTCCGCACAACATTTGCCAAATATTTGTTTTGGCGATAGTTTCATTTACCTTGCACACAACCCGTCGCCATAACGTTACAGCAGGGAGCACCAGCTCCGCTGCAGCAAAAAAATAAAAATAAAAAGTACGACTTGAAATTCAAACTTTCTGTCGTGATATATTCAGAGGAAAACTCGGGAAAAGCAGCCGCTAAACGTTTCTCTGTCGACACCAAGAGAGTGAGAGAAACTGAGCTTCAGCGTCTGTCCGAGGAGGACAGCAACAGGACCAGGCTGCCTGCTGGAGGGAGGAAGAAGGCTGCGAGGAGCCTGAGATAAACATGCGGGGATGAGTTATCAGCAAACGGGCACGCCACGAGAGAGTGTCCCGCAAAATGATCAGGGCGACGGAGAAACAAATGTCCGCGAGTGACAGCAGAGATGAGGAGTTTGCAGCGAGTGGAGAGAGGACAACAAACCACAAGAAGAGAGAAACAGAGAGGATTTTGAATTTTAACAATACTTCATTAAAAATTCAAGAGTTAGACGTCAGTTAGAGACGTTAGTCACGTCCAAAGAACAGCTGGTCATCAACAACACAACAGAACACATGTTTATAACACCACACACTGGAACACTTTCACATCTTTCATCATTCTGTAATAATTAAAATCTATTTTTAAACGAGCTTTCAACATTTTTACAAACAGTAAAACAGCATCATCATCCACAGCTGTCTCTGTTCTGTTTCTTCTGCTCAGATACACCAACATCTTTGTCCTCCACACAATGAAATTAAGAAGCTGCCATTTGTCTTTATTTCTCTGAGAGGACCTGTAGCCCAGAATGAACTTCTGCTTCAAACAAACTCCCCAAATAGTCTGAAAACATGTTCCAACATCACAAACAGAGGCAGCAGTGGACAACACTCCATGAAACAATGAGAAACAGTCTCAGGATGAGACAACATGGACAGACAGGACTCACATCAGAGTTAATGACAGAGACAAACACAACACATGACAGCTGATGTCATAAAGTGGACCATACTAAATTGTTGGTGATGAGAACTCGACCTCTGTAGGACATTTTTGTTTTAATCCACTTCCACCTCGCTAGACGACCTTTAACATTCTCCCAGTTATGAAGAACAAATGAAGGATCACCTAAAAACACTCCTCAGTATTTCAGCCCCCGTCTTCCAGATCAACCCTCCAAGACACACAGAGCTTCTTCTCCACTCCACCAACACTGACAGCTTCACTTTGTGACCAACAAACTTTAACAGTCAACAGGTAGACGTCTATTCCTGGAGCTTTCCCACTCTGATGCTCTGCAGAGCAGCATAGAGCTCATCAGAGGAGAGAGCTGCTTCCAGCTCTACATGACTCTGCTGCTCAGCCTGAGGAAGACCAGTGTAGAAGCTGAGAGACGCTGCCTGCTGCTCTCTGTGCTCACATTCAAACAGCTCACTGGAAAAGTTGACAGCATGTTTGTGGATTGCAGTGTGATCAGTCAGCAGCTGCCCAGTGTCAGACCTTAAACTGTGAATGAACCTCTTCTGTCCATTCTTACGCTCCAGACCAAAGAACAAGTGTGATGGAACATCCATCTGGGCTACAGTCTGGAAGCTGGACCGGACCAGAACCCCCTGAGCTGAGACACCCAGCAGGAAGCTAAAAGAGACTTTTTAACTTCAGTGTCTCAGTCTGGTTCTGGTCTCTGCTGGTCTCAGCTAGGCAGGGTGCTGCCAGGGATTTAGGGCCCCATGAAAAGAAATCTAATTGGGCCCTTGTTCAGGCCGGAGAAAACATGTGATGTTGTTTTATATAAAACTGCATTTTAATGCTATATTTGACTGTCATTCCCATATTAGTGAAAAGAACAACATGACAGTTACTTGGTTACTGCTCACTGTCTCCTTGTTGTCCTGCAGCTCTGATTTATCTCCACAGCTGCAGACTCACAGCTGCTGGCTTTGGATTTGGGCTGAATAAATACAGATATGAGGCTGTATGGTTGTTGTGATTTCATCTTCTGATTACTTGTAATAGTAACTTTGAGTCAGCACTTAATGAGGATGAGATGAGGATGAGGAACCTGCTGCTGCTCAAACTGAGAAACTAGATTCATGCTGTCTGACTGCCTTCAGTCTTTACAGCTGCTGACATTATTATCAGCTTTAACTGTTCTTAAACTGTGTTAGCTGTGAACTGTGCTCACCTTTCTTTACAAAGAAATGTGTGAGGAGTTGTCTTCCTCTCCTGGCTTTCTTTGCCTTTCTGTCTTTTCCTTTCCTTTAAGGCTCCCTGATGTTGCTTTCTTGGGTAAAAACATGTTGATGATCAGCAGCCACTCGCTCGTTAAGCTGTTTGGACTGAACCATTATATATTGTGAGCAGGGCCGTAGCCACCACTGAGGACACCGAGGTCATTTCCTCTGTATTTTTTTCCTTCAGTTTTGTTTAAATAAACCAAAGGTAAACACGACGTGACTGCAGGTCTATTTGCAAAGATGCAACGTAGTGGTAAGAGGCTGCATCAATCCCAGTTATCATTTACATGGAATAAAGTTCTCCGTCGCTACGATGGATTTCCGTCATTCAAACTTCACAGAGACAACTTATGAGATAGATGTAGATCGGAGTATCATTAGTATCATTAAAGGGATAGTTGGTGTTTTTTGAAGTGGGGTCATATAAAGAACATATCTATAGTGGATCTGTTTCCTGCCGTAATCAGCGATCAGCGCAGCCTCAGTTTGGAGCAGCAGAGAGCCGCTCCAGCCCAGACGCTCAGCTTTGTACTGCAGTGAACGGGTCCAGAGAAAAAGAGAAATTAACCACATGGAACAAGGCTCACCTGAAAACATCTACATCAGTTCAAGTGTACGTTGTATAGGTAAAATTTACTTTACATCGCCGTCAGACAGCGCTTTCTTTTGGCACTACATTTTCTCAACCACAGAACCTCCGTATCCCTACGCATTAGTGCAACTTGGCAACAGCTGATCTGCGAGCAGCGACATACAGCGCGAGGCCCAGCTGCTGGACGAGAGGTTTACTTTAGATAAAAACGAAACTTAACTCTCCGTATCCTTTCGCATCAGCGCTCATGCGTAGGGATACGCATCTCTGTACCAAAATAACATCCAGCTTGTTGGGAGAACACAGCTTGAAAAGAGACGCCCTTTTCCCATCAGCCCTTGCTCCATCTATATTCAAGCTGCCTATTCTTATGTCTCCCATAGCAGAGAAACAAGGTGTAAAACTAAAAAGAGTGAACAAAGCAGACAGGAGAAGGAATAACTGATACAAACTATTAAAGCTGCATTTCCTTGTTCTAAGTGATGAAAAGATTTGTTGTTTCTTTCAGCTCGGCCCTTTAACTTACTTCTGGATCAAATAAAAACATCACATTCAGATCAATACTGCCAACTCTGATTGGAAATCAATAAGCTGATTGATGTCAGTCTGTCCTCTGACCTGTATCTACAGTACTGACCTGTATCTACAGTACTGACCTTTGACCTGTATCTACAATACTGACCTGTATCTACAGTACTGACCTGTATCTACAGTACTGACCTCTGACCTGTATCTACAGTACTGACCTGTATCTATAGTACTGACCTGTATCTACAGTACTGACCTCTGACCTGTATCTACAATACTGACCTGTATCTACAGTACTGACCTGTATCTACAGTACTGACCTCTGACCTGTATCTACAGTACTGACCTGTATCTATAGTACTGACCTGTATCTACAGTACTGACCTGTATCTATAGTACTGACCTGTATCTACAGTACTGACCTGTATCTACAGTACTGACCTCTGACCTGTATCTACAGTACTGACCTGTATCTATAGTACTGACCTGTATCTACAGTACTGACCTGTATCTACAGTACTGACCTCTGACCTGTATCTACAGTACTGACCTTTGACCTGCAGCTCCACTTGTTTCTTCATCAGGATGTCTCCCTTGTTGTTGTAGACGGTGCAGGTGCAGGTGCCTGTGTCACTGGATGTGGGGTATCTCAGGGTCAGACTGAGGTCTCCATGTTTCAGCAGTTTTCTCTTCATCTCTGTTCGATCTCTGTAATCACTGTTCTGTTCTTCAGGCCGGTCAGAACCGTTCTGATACACATGGAGCTTCCTGTCGTATCCGTCCCTCCACACCACTTTAGTGCCTTTAAACAGGCAAACTATGGTTTTGCAGGGCAGCTGGACAGACTCCACCCCTGAATCCACCTCCACCTGGTAGACTGAGAGGACAACAAACCACAACAACAGCTGAACAGACAGCAGCAGGAACTGTGATGGTAACATGACCTCACTGTCTCATCCTTCATTTATAATCCCAGACCTCACCGTCTCATCTTCCATTTATAATCCCAGACCTCACCGTCTCATCTTCCATTTATAATCCCAGACCTCACCGTCTCATCCTTCTCTTATAATCCAGACCTCACTGTCTCATCCTTCATTTATAATCCCAGACCTCACTGTCTCATCCTTCATTTATAATCCCAGACCTCACTGTCTCATCCTTCTTTAATAATCCCAGACTTTACCGTCTCATCCTTCTTTAATAATCCCAGACCTCACTGTTAACAGTCTGTCTCAACAGTCAGGGAGCTACCAGAGTAAAGATGCTGCCCAGGTGCATGATGGGTAGTGTAGTAGTAATGACATACCTGACATGAAATACTGACTAAAATGTAGATAAAGAGCTCCAACAAGAAGTCCAACAGCCAGGAGAACCAGGAGAACCAGGAGAGCTTTGGCCCAGGATGGTAATCGTTCTGTGGGAACCAGAAACATAAAGAACATGACCTCTGACCTCTGACCTCTGATCTGTATCTACAGGAGGTTTTAGGGTTAGTTGCTGACCTCTGATCTGTACCTACGGGAGGTTTTAGGGTTAGTTGCTGACCTCTGACCTCTGATCTCTGATCTGTACCTACAGGAGGTTTTAGGGTTAGTTGCTGACCTCTGACCTCTGATCTGTACCTACAGGAGGTTTTAGGGTTAGTTGCTGACCTCTGACCTCTGATCTGTATCTACAGGAGGTTTTAGGGTTAGTTGCTGACCTCTGACCTCTGATCTGTATCTACAGGAGGTTTTAGAGTTAGTTGCTGACCTCTGACCTCTGATCTGTATCTACAGGAGGTTTTAGTGTTAGCTGCTGACCTCTGAACTCTGATCTGTATCTACAGGAGGTTTTATTGTTAGTTGCTGACCTCTGACCTCTGATCTGTATCTACAGGAGGTTTTAGAGTTAGTTGCTGACCTCTGACCTCTGATCTGTATCTACAGGAGGTTTTAGGGTTAGTTGCTGACCTTTGACCTGCAGCTGTACGTCCGTCACTCTCAGTTCTCTGTGTCTCCCCCTGATGAACCATCTGACGGTGCAGGTGTAGGAGCCGCTGTCAGAGAGGTGGAGTTTTGTCAGACGGAGGCTGAGGTCTCCAGTTTCCAGAGCGTCAGTCTTCATGGATGTTCGGCCGCTGTAAAGCTGGTTTTGGTCTTTAAGTTCGTCACCTTCCTGCTGACGCTGGTGGACGGTTGAAGGATTGAGATTGTAGCGGCTCCACACCACTGAGGGGTAGTTCAGTCCATCAGTGGGAGAGTCACAGGGCAGCAGGACAAACTGGTCCCAGTCATACACCTCCACAGCTGAGGCATGATGGGGAACTGTGAGGTCACACAGACAGCGAGGGTCAATGACAGCAGCCTTATTTCATGTCATGAGTGAATGTGGTCCTCTGCAGTGTGTGTAGCCTGTAAACTGTGCTGCTAAAGCTCAACTCAGACTCTGTGTGAATGAAGGCCAACATTTACATCCACATGTGACGCTGCTGTGAGCAAAGCATCATTATTACGTTTGTGAACAGAAGCCATCAGAATGTGAGCGAGCTGCAGGGATCTAATCCTGAAGAACAGAAGTGAGGACAGTGTGACTGTACAGTCTTCTACATTCATCAGGGTTTAAAGACACAGTGAACATCTGCTGCCTTTAATCTGTTCTTCATGTGTTTCTGTGAAGAAAACATGGTCCTGCAGCTGTAGTGGGAGACTACCTTCTTATCCGTCAAATTATTCCACTATCAGGCCCTGTAAATCCGCTCAAAGGTTAAGATCCACATTAAAGGAGAAATAGCCCAGATATTAAATCCAACTCAGAGGTGAAATCCACTCAGAACCTAAGTTCAGACCAGAGGTGAGATCTCCTCCAGAAACTAAGTTTCCAAAATCTCCTTCAGAGACTAAGTCCAAATCAGAGGCGAGGCAGCAGGTCTTCAGTCAAAAAGGTGTTTATTCCAAGAGAAGTTATAAATCCATTAGGTACCCCGAACAACTGAGAAATCTCCCCGGATCACCCCCTTTTATACCTGGGGTCAGTGTCACCAACGCCCCTTTCTTGGACCACCCCCCTCGTCATGATCACGCGAGACTATCATATTAATAATTTTTAATATCTTCCCTAATGGCTGCAAAGTGTCTCATCCAGGCCTCTATCTTGGCCTTGGGTGGGCTGCGGCGTCACCTGTTGCTTCCTCACTCCAGCCCTGTTATTATAAAGGGAGCATCTGACCTTGGTCTTACATCAGGCTCATTTTCACTGTTAGCACACAACTGTAAGGTGTATTTCTCAAATAAATGTATATGCATGATCATGACCCAGTTTATATTTGCCACTACACAGCTGAAACACACTGATGAAGTGACGATGACACAGATCCACATTCAAGACATGACGTTGGACCGAGGTGACGATCAGATCAGAGGGAGGAAGGTTATCTTACCGTGCACGAGGATCACAAACACCACAAACATCTTCATCTTCCTGTCACAACTACAACAAGCACAAAGTCCTCTTTACTGAGCTTCACTTCAGAAACACATGGAGGACATCAGTTCACAGCCAGTCGTCACTTTGCTGCTGCTGACCGTCCACTGACACCAGGACTGAACTCAACTTTCCAACATTCCAACAGCTGCTTCGCTGGAAAAGTTCAAGCTGTTTCCTGTGATGCTCACCGGGGGAGATCTCCCTGAGTTTAAAAGCTGTTGTCAGTGCACCCGGCTGACTCTCTGAGCACACCTGAGCTCCACCTCAGGTGAGGCCTGTGCTCACAGACCTCCCTGCACTCAACACCTGCAGCTCTTCACCTGCACTATGACCTGACCGTCTGTCACTACACTTATTTAAACCTTTCTCAGTCTGGTTGTCAACTTCTGGGTCCTGCAGAACTATTAGCAGTCGTCACAATTCAGCCAATCACAGGACCGGCTGCAGAGATCGTTGTTGAGCTGTTTGTTTGTTAGTTTGGTTTTTATTGTTTCTGATAACAAGTCATATCAGAGTCTGATTATTCTAGATGTTTGCTTCATTAATATCAGACTGACAGCATTTTATTTGTTCTCCGATTATTTCCTTTTGGTTCTGTTCTGTGTTTTCTTGGTTCTGTTTCCTGCAGCAGTTGGAGAAACACTGAGCTGAAGTTTCTGTCTGACTGCTGATCAAATCAATTCATTTAAAATCTGCTGCTTTCTCTCTGATGCAGCTTCCTCTCACACAATGTCCCGCCCACAACACCATCTGATTGGTCACACGTCACAGCTAACAGCCTATAAACACAGAGTAATCTGAACCTGCAGAGTAACTAGTGACCAAAGTAATCAGATACATGTAGTGGAGAGGAAGTTTAGAGTATCAGAACAGCGTACTGATGAACGAACGTGAGGAAAACTGGACTCTGGTTTATTTCATCACTGGTTGATTGATTTTCATTTGACTGAAATAAAGATCTGGGCCTGTATTCACAAAGACTTTTATCTCAACGTTACTCCTAAATCGGACTAAAAGTTTTTATGTAGGAGTCCTTTCTTAAAAGTAATTCACAAAGCTGCTGAGACCTACTTTTACTCATGAAAACAGTGAACTCCTAAACTAGAAGTAACTCTCTGTTGCTATGGATGACATCATTTTATAAGGACGCACTCAGAAGCGTGACAACGGTGATTGGCTGTTGAGTGACAGGGCAGGCCATTGAAAAGTCATTTAGGCTACGCAACGCATGAAGTGAAAATAAGGAAGTTGCCTACAAGCCTATGAAAAGATATTGGATAAAGAAACTTTGCTTATCCTGTGTGAATGCGCTGCACGAAACACAGACGTGGTGGGATCATTTCTAAATCACTTGAGGTCCCCAGGTAATATTAGTCCCGTGCGAAGAGCTGCATTTGCCCCGTAGACAAATACCGGAGTGTATTGCGAGATTTCGCTCTTCTGATGAGCCTCCTGAATTTGCACCCAAAATGCTGTCAGAACTTTCATTCATAATTCCCAACGCAGCCTCCATAGTTCTCCACCAGGACAAAGGCAGAAAAAGGCACTGAAAACACAAAAAACCTTAATAAAAACAAAAAACAACCCCAAATCACAGGGATGTCAATTCGCACTAACATTATCACATGACCTCTGTGGTTGGTGTAATTTGCAGTGGAATTTTTATTTTACAAATTACGGACGTGGCAGATTCACACGGGATTAAGATCACAGACGACCTCCGCAATTATGACAGATTACTGGAGGTCCCCAGGTTATACTAGTCCTGTGTGAACAGGGCTTTTGTCAGTCAGACAAAGTAGCATTCCATCAATACACAAATTTTCTTTGACGATATACTGGACATTGTTGGGAAATGACCCGGATCAACACATGATTCCTGAATTTTAATGGAGAGTGGTTTGACGCAGCTTTTCGGGGGGGGGGGCACTTAGTTCTCCTCATAAATACATTTCACACACACTGATCTACACACAGACACACACTGATCTACACACACACACACACACTGATCTTCACACAGACACACACACTGATCTACACACAGACACACACTGATCTACACACAGACACACACTGATCTACACACACACACACACACACTGATCTTCACACAGACACACACACTGATCTACACACAGACACACACTGATCTACACACAGACACACACTGATCTACACACACTCACCTGAGTCTGTCACCTGCAGCTCGATGATGCTGATTGTCTCAGTCTTGTTCCGTCTTGAACCAGCTGTTAGAACTCGACACTCATAAGTACCGTTGTCTTCTCTGCTCACGTTCTTCAGGATCAGAGACGCGTCTCCATTCTTCAGCTCACCGTCCACCAGCTGCACTCGACCTTTAAAGGATGAGTGCTGGTGGGTTGGATCTGAGCGTCCATCTCTGTAAAAGTGGACGTAGTCTGGAGCCACCAGGTCAGATCTGGTCCACTCTACAGCTGTGATGGTGACGTCACCAGCATCACACGGCAGAATTACATCCTGTCCAAGTTCCACTCGTACCACCTCAGGCTCTATGAACCAATAAAACAGATGTAGAGAGGAGGAGCTGTTAGATGAGTAAAGGACAGCAGAGAACAGACAGGAACCCTGATATCACCTGGAGACATCCACTCATCACTCAGAACATCTGTTGACACTGTGAAACATGAAGCTGCTTCAACTTTCTCATGTGATGAACAGCCAACATCCACTCAGCCAATCAGAGAGCAGCTTTCATATCCAGACAGACACCAGACAGTGGTACAAGATAGTGACAGTAATGATATACGTGCTGGCCCTTTAACACCCCTGTTGGTCATGTGGTAAACACTGTGAGCAGGTAGAACTCCCTGTAATATGACTGATGACTGATGACTTCTTTACTCTGCTGCAGCAGTTTGACTCCGTCAGATAAAACACAGACAGTCCATCATTGATGGAGAAACACTTTCAATCTTAAATCTTTAAATTCAAACCTGATGAATTACACACATCACATTTCAATAAAGTCAGAGTGACTCTTTAATGATCATCACTAATTGATCTGATTGGACCAGAGTCAGTCTGTGAAACAGCCTCACTGTCACATTCATGTCATGATGTTAGTGTGGATGTTGGACTGTTTCTCTCTGACTGTTTCACAGTGAGTCTTCATGGACAGCTGGAGTTTCTAACTCACACAGCTGCAGAGACTCATTAACTTCAGCTTCAGGGACTGCTCTACTCTTTTCCTTCTTTGAACTTTACTTTTGTAGTTTCATCATAATAGAACAAAAATACAGAAGAAACTAACATAAAAGGTCACCAAGAGAAATAATAATCAGTGACTCCTTTCACCTTTTGTCTTTACTACATGAGAAAGTATCTGCATGTGTAACAACACGATTACCTGTGTTTCTGTCTGTGCTATATCCATATTCATGTGTGATAACCATTTGATACAATATTTATGAAATGTATCTATACAAAGTCTTAGACAGAAGGTCAGGTTCTCCATCTTCGTTAACAGTCGTTATCCACTCTGCTTTTGTTGGTGGTTCTTTGTTGAGACATGTTTTAGTTATTGCTTTCTTACTCGCTCCAAGCAATATTTGAAGATTGTTCTTGTCCCGGGTGTTACACTCAGCAGGTATATTACCCGAGTATAAAGTGACAAAGCTGTCATTGATTTCATAGGCCAGCATTGATTTCACTTCTGTTACAGTCTCTAGCCAAGCTCTTGCAGTGGTCAGCTGGTAAATTCCCACATTGTCTCCATCAGTGTCCAGATTCTATTTGACCATTCTGTGAAAAGTTTCTTCTCGGAGTGATAAAAACCTAATAATAATAATAATAATAATATTATTCCAAGTGGTCAGGGCTGGAGGTGGTGGACTGTATTTTACATATATTTAACCACTCTTCTTCCGTTATGTTCATGTTTGCGTCCTTCTCCTGTTTAGTCTTAATGTATAAAGTAGAGTGATTGGTTGTTGATTGTATACTTAAGTACAGTCTAGATACTAGTTTACTTTGGGCGTTGTTCATATATGCATCAGTACAAACATTTATGAGACTCACTTCAGTATCCTGATTAATTCTAATATTCATATTGAAGTGATGTTTAAGCTGTAAATGCCTGTAGAAATCCTGTTTGTCTAAACTGCGGCTGTCATGAAGACTGTGGAAACTTTTTAAGGCCTTATTATTTCTAATGAAGCTGTAGGATGTGATGCCTTTCCAGATCAACTGTTTAAACCTTGAATCAGCTGTGCTGGTCTAAAATCTCTTTTATATGCTACCATCATCTGAGCAGCCGTATATTTCTCTCACATTCTACCTTTTTACATTCTTCAAACCAGATATAGAGAGGAACATTGTTCATCAGCTTGATTTATCTGAATGCAGGATCTTATTGGTTTTATCACTCAGAATGGATTGAAGTATGAAGTTGAGGTACAGTCAGTTGGTTTAATTCTAGCTCTTTCCATATTGAATTGTAATCATCATTACACCAACAGACTAAATATCTTAACTGCGTTGCTTTATAATAATCAATAGTTACATATTGTAACTCTAGATTCTATGAGTATAGGCGCAGCCCTTTAAGGCTATCGCTAGTGGGTTTATCCCTCGCGCGCATGCGCAGCACTGAAAGCATTTTAGTCCACGCCCACCTACTGTGTGAGCCTCACCTCTGGTCTCACCCTGTGTATAAATTGGGATGAGATCGGCTCCCATGAACAGCTTTTTCTTCAGCCATTTAAGGAGCCAGTGAGGCCCAGAGCTTAAAGGGCTGCACCTATACTCAGAATCTGGAGTTGCAATATGTAACTATCGTTCTATATCGTTTAGGCTTCGCCCTTTAAGGCTATCGCTAGTGGGTTAAAGGCGAAGCAGGATGTAGTCCATGCCTCACTGGGTCCGTCCGGTACCACAAGCACGAACACACCTGCTCCAATAACGAGTCCATAACGCTGCACGCCCAGCCATGCGTCATGCGTAAAGACGCATCACAAAAACCCCAGATGTGCCTGAGTGGCACAGCATAGTAGAATATTATGCAACATTCTCTGTGATGGGATCAAGGTTGGGGACAATAAAGCCCACTGCTGTGAGGGAGTGGAGACGAAGGTTACACACTGTAACAGTTGAACGAGGAACAGAGTGGGAGAAACAGGCAGCTCTCCGTGCGCAGACAGGCAGGAGGGAGAGCGCACAACAAAATCATCCGACATCCATCACTCTGACAAAACAGTCAGTACAGAGTGAGTCATAGAGAAAGTGGAGACATCTCGTAGATAAAAACGGATGAAAGAACAGGGGGAAGACCAGGAAGCCTGCAGTGCAAATGTCCTCCACCGCATTCCTCCATGCAAAGCCGTGGAGGACGAGATTCCTCTGGTGGAATGCGCTCTGATGCTCTCCGGGGGATCCATCCCAGAGGAGAGATATGCCTGTGACACAGCCTCACACAGCCAGTGTGACAGGCGCTGAGCAGACAGGGGGATTCCCAGAGACTGTTCCCTGTAGTGCACAAACAGACGCTGGGTGCGTCGCGAGGCAGCCGTGCGCGCCACGTAGCAGGACAGCGCACGCACGGGGCAGAGCAGATGAGACGTGGCTTCCTCCTCAGAGTTGTGAGGAGGAGGAAAGAACCCATCCAGAGTCATCACCCTGGATCTGAAGGAGCTTGTGATGCTTTTAGGCGTAAAAGCTGGATTAGGCCGTAATACAGCCGAGCTGCCGTCTCCTTGGATCCTGAGACACGAGGGAGCCACAGAGAGAGCAGATAAATCACTGACTCTCTTTGCAGATGTCAGAGCCAACAGCAGAGCAGTTTTGGCTGACAAAAACTTAAGTGGCACCTGATCCAAAGGTTCAAAAGGAGCTTTAACCAGCGCGCGTAAAACCAGCGCCAAATCCCACTGAGGGGCTAAGGAGCGTGACACCGGTCTGTGTCTCCGTACGCCTCTCAGAAAACGTTTCATCAGAGGGTGGCTGAACACCGATCTGTCACCGAAACCTTCATGACAGGACAAAATAGCAGCAGCATAAGTTTTAGCTGTGCTGAAAGCCAAATTCCTGTCCACCAACAGTTGGAGGAATGAAAGCACGTGAGACAGGGAACACGCAGTTGGATCCAGGTTTTTTTCTCCACACCAACGCTGAAAAGCTGTCCATTTGGCTGTGTAAGACACTCTGGTAGAAGCGGCTCTCGCGCTCTGGATAGTGCGCACCACATCCTGAGAGAGACCCAGCCTCTCTAAGCGTTCCCGTTCAGCGGCCAGGCCCACAGACGCTGACCTATCACCGGTTAACTCCTGATCGCTCCCTCTGCCCGAGAGAGAGCGTCCCCGCGCCACGGGAGTTCCCACTGGCGGCCTGATATCAGCCGCTGCAGGCATGGAAACCATGACGCGCCCATGTGCTCCGGAGCTATCAGAATCGCTGACAGCTGCTCTTTCTGCACTCGGTCCAGGAACCGAGGGATTAATGGAACAGGAGGGAATGCGTAAAGGAGCATCCTGGGCCATGGCCGATGCGCAAACACGTCCACTCCCAGCGGAGGATTGTCTCGTGTGCTCAGTGGGAACCAGAGAGCGCACTGCGCGTTTTTGTGTGCGGCAAACAGATCCACCTCTGCTTTGCCGAACCTGTTCCAGATCTGGGTGACCAGGTCGGGATGGAGGCTCCAATCTCCCTGTCGAGGGCCTCCTCTCGGCATAATGTCCGCTCCTCTGTTCAATACACCGGGAATATACACTGCTCTGATGGAGAGTAAGTGTGTGTGCGCCCAGCGCAGCAGCCGTCTGGCTGTGTTCAGCAGCTGAGCGGAGCGGACTCCGCCCTGCCGGTTTATGTAGGCTGCCGTCGCTTTGTTGTCTGTGCGAATCAGAACATGTTGATTCTGCAGCAGCGGGGCGAAATGTTGGATCACTTTCCACACAGTGAGAAGTTCCAGCACGTTTATGTGGAAAGACATGTGAGTCTCTGGCCACTGTCCACCCACCACCTGTGACAGGTCTCTGACGCACAGGGTCGATGCGCAGGCGAATGAACCAACTCTGCAGCCGTCACATGTGGAGCAGGCCCAGAGGAATCACCACATGACCTGCTGACATCATGCCCAGCAGCTGCATGACAGAGAGAGCTGTCACCACATTGTGAGGCGTAACACGGTGGAGGAGAGCTGTGAGCGCCTCCACTCTCTGCTGAGAGAGCCGCGCTCTCATGCTGGCTGGGTTCAGTTCCACTCCCAGATAGATCACACACTGGGAGGGAAGAGGAGAGCTCTTTTCCCAGTTGATCGTGAAGCCCAGACTCAACAGATGTGTTACCAGCCTTTTCGTCTGTAACGCTGCTTCCTGTCTGGAGCGAGCCAGCAAAAGCAGGTCGTCCAGATAAAACAGCACTCTTATCCCCATCCTGCGTAAAGGCTGGAGGGCCGTCTCCACACACTCGGAGAGGGTGCGTGGAGCCAGGGAATAACCGGATGGCAGACGGTTTTACTGATACTGCATCCCTTGGAATGAGAAACGCAGGAATTGTCTGTGTTTCGGGATGATGGAGACGTGAAAATACATACAAAATACATACACGTGTGACTGTACAGTTATTTTTTTTATTTTGACAAACTGTATTAACACAATGGACCTGAAATCACAAAAAAAACATAAAATCCGAGTAGAAAAAGTTTGATTTTTTTTACTGTGAAAACCACAAATAAACATATTTACAACACACCATTTTTTTTGTACTTATAATTAGGGCCGGGACTTTAACACGTTAATTACGATTAATTAATTACACAAAAATTAACGCGCTAAAAAAATTAAAGCATTTTAATCGCACTCATTTTTGCACAGTGGAACGTTTCTCACTGGAAGAGTTTCAGGGGTACCGATTACACTGGAGCACCAACTAACGTTCATGACTTCAGACAACAACAATGAACGAAGAAGCAGATGAGACTGCTTTGGTTGGCTCCGTGGATGGGAAATTTTGTTTTCAAAAGCGGACGGATGGCAGCGTAGATAAGAGCATGCTATTGCTGCACTTTATGGCAAAAATTGCACTAGTCGGTCAGCGTTTAGCTCAGTGGGTAGAGCGTGCGTCCCATGTTCCGTGGCTCTGCAGCGGACCCAGATTCGACTCCCGGCCTGGGTCCGTTTGCTGCGTGTCACTCCCCCTCTCTCTCTCTCTCTCTCTCCCTGTTTCCTGTCATATCTTCAGCTGTACTATCAATAAAGCCAAAAAAGGCCAAAAAAATATAAAAAAAATTGCACTGGTCTGTTGGTCTTGAAAAAACAAAAACAATGTTTTGTTGCTTAAGCTTCTGTATTCAGTCATTATTCAATGGTATACTAAAATCCATGTGAAAAAAATTGCTTTTCACTGTTCTCAGGTCAAATATTTATATGCGATTAAAATGCGATTAATTTCGATTAATTAATTACAAAGCCTCTGATTAATTCGATACATTTTTTTAATCAAGTCCCGGCCCTACTTATGATGCAAATATAAACTGTTGTTTGCTAAATTTGTGCTACATTTAAAAAATGTACAAAGTTAAATGTAACATTTATATGCAGGCAATGCTCAGGTCTGCCTGAGCTCCTTCCTGCTCCACATTCAGCATCTTCTCATTATTCTGACTCATTAAACAAAAACCGACTCCACTACTCACTAAACACACTACACCAAACACTACATAACACACTAACTACACACTCCAAACACGCTAAATCTCTCAACTCTCAATATCGCTGTCCGACTGTCGTTGCCTGTCAATCATCCGCCTAGGTCCCACAACTTCCTGTTCCTCAACAACCAAACTTGCTGCTTGGACACTTTCGTGACAAAAGCCCGTTTTTACCGTTTCTTTCTGCACCAGACACAAAGCAAACGTGACAGCAATGTTCTCGAAAAAGCGTGGCGGACATTATTTACCCAAGGTCCAGTTTTGGATGTGCCGATGCGTCGGGTCCGTCGCCTCGGGAGGTAGGCTGTGTAGCTGCTAGCCAGCTACGAGGAAGTCTCTGGAGGAGCATTACGCACAGACTCACAGCTGGACGCTGCCAGGGAGACGGTGTGTAATGAGCGGACACATCAGCGTCAACAAGCCGCCGTTTAGGGGGAGAACGCTCGGAAACGTGACATTGAGGAGCGTACAAACACTCACACACCGGAGGATGAGGAGAGGAGATGCTGCACACAGACAGAGGTGTGTGCGCGCTGTCCACACGAGGCTTAGTGACGGTGCTCGTGGGCTCATTATCACACACATGTGTAGTTACAACATGTGTGGAGGAAACCTCTCAGTGTGACACAGGGGAGATGTGCTGCTTTAATGGCGTGAGTCCGTGCTGCCTGTAACCTCTCGGTTCACAGGCAGCACGGACTCACACAGTGTGGGGAGTGTGTGACCTGCAGCTGAGTCAGCAGACTCGAGGGCAGACTGAGTTTCAGCAGAAAAAGTGCTTTTTAGGGGAAGATGTTTGTGTTTTATTTCAAAACGGTTGTTAACATCTACAACCTGAACATTTCCCACATCTTTATTACACACAACCCGAAAAGCCAGCTTAGCAGCAAGGAAAAACAGCTGAGGTGGCAGTGGAGGAGGAAGAGGAGCAGACGCAGCGGGGCGTCTCTGCCTCGGTCGCTGGTCCCAGTGGTCCCGCCAGTGACCGGAGGAGCGCTAGTGGTGCACATCATGCTGAGTGTGGGCCACGTGCCTCTCGATTCTTTCAGCTTCCTCTGAGTTCTCCTGCTTGTGGTCCACCACAGATTTGCAGCTTTACCGAGCTCCTCTGCCCGTTCAGACAGGAGCTCAGGTTCGGTGGCCATCTTTGTCACCGAGTACGCCAGCAGCGCAATGTTGTTGGCTGCGGCGAGGTCTGAAAGGCGCATTGGTGAGATCTGTCGACAAATATCGCTATCGTCTGGTCTCTGCCAGAGGGCGGGGTCGGCTGCCGTCCACCGAGCATGTTGGTCCTGACACCGAACAATGACGTCAGGCTCGGGAGGGACAGGAGGGAAGTCCTGCTCTGTGCAGCCCTCAATCTTGGTGATGGGAACGTAGGTGGAGACTGGAGCCCGCAGCTTCCCAGGTTCAGCTGCTGCACCTGATTGGTAGGCCGTGATGGCCGGGAAGCGGGGCCAGACAGGGTCACGTCGGGCCGCCAGGGCCGCAGCAAAGCTGCCTGTCATGTCATCCGGGGGAAGTGGAGCATGTGCTGGCGGAACAGGCAGGTTCTTGTAGGCCGCTGCCTTCTCTATGATTGCCGGGAGCTCCCGGAGAAGAGCTCCTATAGCCGGCTGCTCTTGAGACGGGGACCCCAGGGACACCCGGGTGTGCACCTGGCAGGACGGCATCAGGCTCCAGCCCCTCCGGCGGGAGGGTGGGAGTCATGCTCGACCTGTGTGAGAATCATGGCGGGCGGAGTCGTCCGACTCAAATCCCTCATGGAAGAAGTTGATGGCATCGTCCAGGGGATAGATGTCAAGGGTGGGAAAAATATCCACGGCAGCAGCGGCGAAAGGGTCAGCTCTGCGATGCTTCTCCACTGCAGGAAGGAGCTTACAGTACGGGCACACCGACTGAGGAGTTTGCGCCATGCAGGCATGCACCGGCCCGAGGCACGACTCGGAGCAGGCGTGCAGGTCAAAGCTCATAATGTAGCCCAACTGGCAGACCGGACACATGCGGACGCTGCTGTCTGAAGACATCGCTTCTTGAAGCCGTCTTGAAGATTCAGATGCTGCATACTTAAACGCTGAAGAAAAATGGGAACCAATTGCATCCCAATTTATACACAGGGTGAGACCGGAGGTGAGGTCCACACAGTAGGTGGGCGTGGACTAAAATGCTTTCAGTGCTGCGCATGTATGCAAGGGATAAACCCACTAGCGATAGCCTTAAAGGGCGAAGCCTATACAATATAGAACTTCTAGTCATGGCAGAGTCATTCCTCCCTTCTCTTTAGGTACATGAAGTGTTTTCAGCTGCACTCTCGGCTTCCTCTCCTCCAGATGAACCTGGAGATCATTAGTTTCCACTGACTGAACTGTTTATTGGTATCTGTGCAGGTAGGGTTTGAAAGAAGAACAACAATCGTAATATGTAATATGATCATCTGTATAATCTCTATCAGATTATACATATTAAGTGTTAAAGGTGACATCTTTCCAAATCTGTTTTATTTCTGTGGTGATGTCACAGTAATTGACATTATAAATATTAGTGAGATCCTTTGGTATAATAACAAAGAGGTATTTAATATCAGTAGTTTTCCAATTAAGATTGTACTTTTCATGTATGTTCATGTGTGGCAGATAAGCAAGGATTTGTGTTTTCTGTATGTTTAATTTGTGTCCTGAATAGGAACCAAACTGTTCGAGGAGAGACATAAGTGTATTCAGGCTAGAGTCCACGTACAGACATATCTCATGTTCTGTCTCTTTAAATAGAATTCCTGTTATTTCAACATCTTCTCTAATTAGTTGAGCAAGTGGCTCGATGAATAATGCAAAGAGGGCGGGGCTTAGTGGGCATCCCTGTCGGCATCGTTGATTTAAAGTTACAGCTTTGCCATTTATTTTGATCCGATCGTTTAGTGAGTGATATATTGTTAAAGACATCCTATAACTGCATCATTGAAGCAAAAACGCTGCAACACCAAGTACAGAAACTCCCACCTCACTGAGTCGAAAGGCTTCTCTGTGTCGAGGCTGATCGCCTGAGATTTTATAATTGTTTTTGCTAATGCTGTCAACTAGGAACAAAGCTCGCCTCACATTATCATCTGTCTGCCCGTTTTTAATAAATCCTGTTTGGTCAGTGTCAATCAGTTCAGGGATTATATTTTCTAGTCTTTATGCCATAACTGAGGTGAATAATCTGTAATCTCTGTTTAAACTGAGATCGGTCTGTACGAGCTGCAGTCTGTCTTCTTTCCCTCCTTTGGAATCACAGATATTGTCTCCTGTTTCCAGGATGCTGGAGCGTCACCTCCCTTCAGGACATAGTTCAAACATTGAGAAGTAAAAGTGTCAATAAATCCCTAAATGTCTTGTACCAGTCTGCTGGGTACTGTCTCCTCCCGGTACTTCACTTTTTACGTCTAACCAATTTATTTTGCTTCATGTCTCTGATGGTAAATCTAGAGAATCCAAGAAACTTTTAATGACTGTGGGTTTCTCTGCCTGAGGTTGAGAGTCTCGTTGGTATCAGAGTCCCTGATTTTAAAGACTGACCTTTCAGATTGTTGTTCAGAGAGTTTCCATGTATCCAGTATCTTCATAGCTCTAGAACTAGTTTCATAATAACACTGTTTTATATATTTCAGTTTGAGCTCCACTTGGTTGTCACATATCTTCTTTAATTCCTGCTTTGTTTCATTCATCTTTTGTTGTATTTATGGGTCGTTTAGCTCAACATGCTCTTGTTCCAATGTTTGTAGTTTGTTTTTTAGGTCGGTCACTTATTTCTGTTTTCCTTCTTGTGGGTTATACATTATAAGTTTGCCCCTCAGCATCACCTTTGCATCATCTCACAGAACACTTGGTGAAACTTCCTCATTGCTATTAAATTCCATGTATTCCTTAATTTCCTTGTCAATACATTTTTCACACTGTCGACAATCAGGAGGTTAGAATCAAGTCTAGACTGTGCTGTTGGGTTGAACATCCAAATGGAGTCTCAAATACACTCCTGCATGATCAGACACATCTCTAGTCCCTATGTCACAGTTTGATTCGGTCTTTGAGCTAAACATGAAAAAATTGTCACCTTTGAATAAACAGCATGAGAGTGGGAGAAGAAGGTAAACTGTTTTGCAGAGGCAGGAGTATACCAAGTTCATCACCGGGGAGGGACAGCTCCGTGTTTATAAAGTTTTCAATAAACACTTCAATGTTGTCCTCTTCAGTCCTCTCTGGAATCCTGTATATATGTAGGTTTTTTCTCCTTGAGCGTGATTAAAGGTCTGTCAGTTGCTTGTATGTTGTCTTGGATGTGCAGCGCGTCGCATATCACCTCTTCAGCAGCGGCGCTCCAATCTTCCATGTCCGCCACCTGTTGTTCTGCTTCCTCCACTCGACCCACAGTGTCTCTCAGGGCAGTGGTGATTTCATTTAGCCTGAAGTCTAAAATCAGCTAGTTATTTTTTCATTACTCTGGTGAAGATGTCTTGGAAGTTATTGAGCTCCGTCTTCATATCTGAAGACATAGCTTTAATCTCTGTGTGTATGGTGCTGATGCTAGCTTGCAGGCTACACATGACCTGTTCGCTGACGCCATTATTATCTTCTTTCTCTGCCGCCTGACTCTCATTTTTAGGTTCTGTTCTGGTCCTCTGGAGGTGACAGTGAACATCAGTCAGCACATGAGTGAACAGTGGATCAGCAGACACACACACTGATCTACACACAGACACACACTGATCTACACACAGACACACACTGATCTACACACAGACACACACTGATAAACACACAGACACACACTGATAAACACACTGATCTACACACAGACACACACTGATCTACACACAGACACACACTGATAAACACACTGATCTACACACAGACACCAGGTGTGTGCCAGAATATCGATACTACAATATATCGCGATATTTCATCTCGAGGTACGTTATCGATATACTGGTGCCAAATATCGATATTTGAAAATGTGAAAATGTAAAAAAAAAAAAAAAAAAAATTTTGGCCAACCACCACCACCCCTCTTCGGAGGACAGCTTTACCTTTATTCAAACATAGGTATACAACCAAATAACATTTAAAACATGGTTTCAGTAGCTCTGAAACCCACACATATAGATATTTAATGATAGTTGTAGTCAGTGTGTGTGGTAAGAAGAGACACTGTGCAATATACTCTTTGTTTACTTGGCTGTCATTCAAGTTAAATTGATTGACAATGTTTTGTAATTCCTGTGAAATGGATTCAGTGCAGTCAATAAATTCTGAATTTCTTCAGTGACACAGATATCGTGATGTATCGTGGATGAAATTTCTTGCAATATATCGATTATCGCAGAATCGCTGTATCGTAATATTATCGTTGGCAAAATATTGTGATAGTATCGTATCGCGAGGTACCTGGTGATACCCAGCTCTAACAGACACACACACTGATCAACACACACACTAATCTACACACAGACACACACTCACCTGGGTCTGTCACCTGCAACTTGACGATGCTGTATGGAGTCTTGTTACGTCCTGAACCAGGTGTTTCAACTCGACACTCATAAGTACCGACATCTTCTCTCTTCACGTTCTTCAGGATCAGAGACGCGTCTCCATTCTTCAGCTCACCGCCCACCAGCTGCACTCGACCTTTAAAGGATGAGTGCTGGTGGGTTGGATCTGATTGTCCATCACTGTAAAAGAGGACGTAGTCTGGAGCCACCAGGTCAGATCTGTTCCACTCTGCAACTATGATGTTGACGTTACCAGTGTCACACGGCAGAGTTACATCCTGTCCATGTTTCACTTGTACCACCACAGTCTCTATGAAAAAATAAAACAGATGTAGAGAGGATCAGCTGTTAGATGAGTAAAGGACAGCAGAGAACAGACAGGAACCCTGATATCACCTGGAGACATCCACTCATCACTCAGAACATCTGTTGACACTGTGAAACATGAAGCTGCTTCAACTTTCTCATGTGATGAACAGCAACATCCACTCAGCCAATCAGAGCGCAGCTTTCATATTCTCTCTCTCACTCACTCACTCACTCACTCAAAAATGTGCGTCTGATTTGACCAATCAAACACGAAGCACAGCTTTGAACTGAGTGCAGACAAATTTAAGGCAGCCGGTTCGGGGCGATCTGCCAAGATGAGATAAACCCAGAGGCACCAGAGCCAGAGCCGGTCACTGTGGACTAGGGGTGGGCGGATCGATCCAAATATTGATAGTGCTGAGATCGATATTTTTGTTGTAGTTTCTCTCCATAACTTCAGCAGATCACTTGTATGTATTCAGTTTGTGTGATCACAGCGTCTCTCTCAGTTCCTACGTGCAGCGCTCCTCTCCACCTCCCCACTCTGCTCACTCAGGTTCTCTCTGAAGCAGGGACGATTCTAGGGTCAGAGCTTCAGGGGGGCTGAGCACCCAACGAGCCCCACTGCCACCACCCACCCTTTTTTTCTCACAAAAACAAAAAACATGTCCATTGAAAAATAACTTAATCATTTTAACAACAATTCTTAGAACAGTGTTTCCCCCAGATCTTTTTATAGCAGCAGTGCTATTTTTTATAGCAGACTGTAACCTAGCAAGAAGAAAAAAATGATGAGATTTTTGGAAAAAAAGAAGAAAAGAAATAATTTTCAAAATTTCAGAATCAGAATCTAAGACATGAGACAAAATAGTGTAGAAGTTGAAAATATGTTAACCTCTTGAGTATTAGAGAACTTTTTATCATTATTTTCTTTATCATTTTATATTTTTTATGGAAACAGAATCTGTTTCAGAAGTCAGTGGGTCACATGACGTGGAAGCTACTGAGAAAAACTGCTGCTCACTCTGGGTGAACCTCAGTAAAGTCTCAGCTGGACCAGAGTGAATATCCAACTATCGACTATCCAACCTGAAACTAACTTCAGCCCGGGTCGATGAGTCGCCTGTTGCAGCCTTTGAATAGGATGACGAGGATTTCAGTCACTCAACTTAAACGGTGACTTGTAGAAATTATACAAATAGGAGTAATGACAATAATAATCAATTTTGAGATAACATAGGGTGTGGTGCTTTCACTGTGTGCAACTGAAATTCGCCATTCGCTCCCCGTGATATTAAACCTACAGAACTCATGTCTTTTTTAATCCAGCAGCAGAATGCATATAGAGGAAACACTGACACATCAGTTAACCTCCCGCAGCGACTGCAGGCGCTTTGGTGGAGCTCTGCTTTAAAGGAGTTAGTTGATTCTCAACACTACAACTAAACGGATTCTCACTCTGTGTGTGTGTGTGTGTGTGTGTCGCTGGACGCCCACCGCCCACGCTCTGAAGTATGAATATGGCAGAAAATATTAATCCTGTTGTGTATGTGTTGAAGGAACATTAGTATTCCTATTTAGGCTTCATGCAGATAGGTTATAGATTTAATTATGCTAAATATTTTTTTCTTATTTGGCTAAAATCTTTGTCCTGTGTTTTATTATTATCATAATCATGATCAGCTAATTAAAGGCAAAAGGACAAAAATCATTCAATGATCAGGAATTTTCAAGTAAAAAGTATCAGTATCACTATCGGTATTGGCAATACTGGCCCTGTAATTACTTGGAATCAGATCCATACTAAAATTTGCAGTATGGCCCACCCCCCTACCGCCCCTCCACAAAAGCGCTCTGGGCGGCTGCACGGAAGAGGAACCGCCCTGGAACCTGAAGTGTGTGATCTAACGATCATTCAAATCATAAACCAGCTCAGAGTAGTGACGTCAACACTCAAAGACAACTGGAACTTCAGACGTCATATGTGAAGAAAAACACGCATATGCTTTCTCTCGCATACACACACACACGCAGACACGCGCTCTCCTTACCTCCGCTAACAGCGATGATCCATGAACAGGTGAGGAGGAGCGTCAGTGGAGAGGATGTTAACCTGGACATGACTGAATAGGAGCTGGTCTCTCTGCTGCTGGTCTCTCTCTGCTGCAGGTCTCTCTCTGCTGCAGGTCTCTCTCTGCTGCTGGTCTCTCTGCTGCTGGTCTCTCTGCTGCAGGTCTCTCTCTGCTGCTGGTCTCTCTGCTGCTGGTCTCTCTCTGCTGCTGGTCTCTCTGCTGCTGGTCTCTCTCTGCTGCTGGTCTCTCTCTGCTGCTGGTCTCTCTGCTGCTGGTCTCTCTGCTGCTGGTCTCTCTCTGCTGCTGGTCTCTCTCTGCTGCTGGTCTCTCTGCTGCAGGTCTCTCTCTGCTGCTGGTCTCTCTGCTGCTGGTCTCTCTCTGCTGCAGGTCTCTCTCTGCTGCTGGTCTCTCTGCTGCAGGTCTCTCTCTGCTGCAGGTCTCTCTGCTGCAGGTCTCTCTGCTGCAGGTCTCTCTGCTGCTGGTCTCTCTGCTGCTGGTCTCTCTCTGCTGCTGGTCTCTCTGCTGCAGGTCTCTCTGCTGCAGGTCTCTCTCTGCTGCTGGTCTCTCTGCTGCTGGTCTCTCTCTGCTGCTGGTCTCTCTCTGCTGCTGGTCTCTCTGCTGCTGGTCTCTGCTGCTGGTCTCTGCTGCTGGTCTCTCTCTGCTGCTGGTCTCTGCTGCTGGTCTCTGCTGCTGGTCTCTCTCTGCTGCTGGTCTCTGCTGCTGGTCTCTGCTGCTGGTCTCTCTGCTGCAGGGGTCTCTCTGCTGCTGGTCTCTCTGCTGCTGGTTCAGTCTCTGTTCTGTTATCAGCGTCCTGCTTGTGTCTCTTTATAACTTCAGGATGTGGTCTTGTGGTTTCCCAGAAATCAGCCCCGTTAGAGATATGCTGCGTTCAGGTTGTGTCGGACATTCAGCCACCAACAGATGTTTCACTGTGTAAAGGTTCTGAACCTTTTCAAGTTCAAGTAAAACTAATAAAACTTAACTGAGATAAAAGTACAAAGTAGGTCAGTTCATTATAACCTTTATTCAAGTCAAACAAATCTCTGACTGCTGTGGTACAGAGGTATAACAGACTGCTCCTGATGTGCTGCCGCCACCCTCAGTGTATGAATGTATGTATGAATTACTGTCAGTCACTTTGGACAGAAGAGTCTCATAAATGCCCTAAAATGTAAATGTGAATGACTGCAGACCCAGTTTGAAATGATGTAAAGAGAGAGACAGACAAAAAAAAGTCCAACAACAACTTAACAAACCAGAACAACAGCTGCTTCCATGTTGATTTTTCTGTTGTTGATGTGAACAAAACATTCTCAGTGACATGGCAGCCAGTCTCCTCCTCCTCCTCTTCCTCCTCCTCTCTCTCCTCCTCCTCCCCCTCCTCCTCTTCCTCCTCCTCTCTCTCCTCCTCTTCTCTCTCCTCCTCTCTCCTCCTCCTCTCTCTCCTCCTCCTCTTCTCTCCTCCTCCTCCTCCTCCTCCTCCCCTCCTCCTCTCTCTCCTCCTCCTCCCCCTCTTCCTCCTCCTCCTCCCCTCTTTCTTTCAGCCTCCCTTCTGATGGACCACGGCCCCCTGGGACCATCTACCATTTCCGGGCTCCTGCTGCCTTGAAACACAGACTGATCTGGATGGTCACACCCCGGGCTCTGCTGGATCATTGCTCTCCTCTGCTCTGATCTCCTCATATCTATATTTCTGTTAACCTTGATCCCTCTCTCTGTCTGTTACTAATGATCTTGTGTGTCCTGCCCTCTTCCAGGTCATCATGGTGGACAGGAGGTCGTCTGGCTCGGGCTCCACTTGGTGATGCCTCGTCCTGCACAGTCGTCTCCTGATCCACTTACTTTACATAACTTGTATCAGACTTTCTGTTGATGTAACTTGTAAACTGTGAATTGTTGCTCTTTTCTGTACACGCAACATCTATTGCATGTCTGTCCGTCCTGGAAGAGGGATCCCTCCTCTGTGGCTCTTCCTGAGGTTTCTTCCATTGTTTTTTTTACCCTGTTAAAAGGTTTTTTTTTCCATCAACATGTGAAGTTTTTCCTCACTGGAATCGAGGGTCTAAGGACAGAGGATGTTGTTCACTGTACAGATTGTAAAGCCCACTGAGGCAATGTGATTGTGATTTTGGGCTATATAAATAAAATTGATTTGATTTTAACTGAAATGTGGAGGTTTTAATGTCCCTTGAAGTTTAACATATCTGGCGTTGGATGTTCAAAGGAGTATAAACCCAATACTTACATTTAAATACGAGATCTGCGCCACTTGAGGTCGCTGTTATTTATTTATTTCTTTCTTCTCTTCAGGCGCGCGATGTATCTTGGGATATGTGAGACCACGAAGTGTAGTAGCGGTGCACACTCCAAAAACAGGTAAAAGCAGGGCGCATTTGTGGGGTGCATTATGAGAACACTTTGAATCAGGACACCCTTCGCCTTGGTATATTGACGTAATCGCACTTCAAATGCGCACTCGAAGTGTGCAGACCCTGAATTGAGACACAGCTACTGTAAGTAAATACATGAATCATGTGAACGCAGCAGCTGCAGGATGAAGCTCCTCCTCCCTCATTAAACACTATTTGCAGTCTTGATCTTCAGGTTTCCTCCATCTTTTTTAAATCATCTTTGGTTCAATCCCTTGTGAAAAAAATGACTCAGGGGGCTCCTGGTGGCACAATGTTATATCAAATTGCAGTCATGATGTAGCAGTCCAATTGTCTGACTTGCTATTTTCCTTTGTTTGTGCAGATTTTACCTCATGACTAATTGCATGGGATTCAGAACACCTGTGCACAGGTGGGGAGACTGACTCCTGATTGAGGAGTGAAAGCAGCTTGGAGCATTTCCCTCCCAGCAAATCATGGTGCAATGTTGTGTCACCCTGTTTGACAGACTTAAGAGAGGTGGGAAATGGCACATAGGTGGCTCGCACTCTCTTACTGAATCTGCCTCTGAAATGAGAACCTCATTCCCTGTTAGATTGGCAGCCAGAATCTCTGGTCTATTTAGGCCCTAGTTTGTTTTCCTGGCTGCCCACATCTTTCTTCAGGGAACTTTGTTTATTCAGGGAACCCCTTCACACCCTCAGTTTACCATGTTATTCCCCTGAGGCTTGAAGGAGCACAATTGTTTTTTATACCTGAAGGGTAATGCACAAAAGTAGAATAAAGATATCCAGGATAACTGAGCAAGTGCGGCTTGACCTAGTCTGCTCGACCCATCCTGGATTAATTAGTTGCACGTCTGCCGAGCCAGGATGAAAAGGCGCGGCTATGTCCAGCCAGGTGTAGATAGTCTGGATAAGTGCGTGTTCACGGCAGACTCAGATAGACCCGCGATCGCTCACAGAATCACCGATGGGAACATGGATGAGAGGCGCGTCAAATCTCATGTGTTTTTTTTTATCTATTTTATCTTTCTCTCCTTCATAAAGAACAAACTTGTCTGGCTATGAAATGACCTGGCAGCAAGTTAACATTAAATACAAGAACACTTTGCAGGCTGGTAGGTGACTTTAAAGTAGATAACGGTGAACAAATGAGGTGAATAGATGAGGTGTCAGCTGACATGTTGACTGTCTGTATGACTGTAGCAGTTAAATGGCACAGGGGGCCCACCAAACCAGGATACGACCCCAGCAGAGGAGCTGGTACTCCATTTAAATACAGGGAGGCCAGTGAAGGAGGGACAGTAACAGACTCTGTCCCAGCCACAGAAACTGTCCGCTTCATACAAGGTACATACTGCAGTACTACTGCACATGGAACACATCAAATAACTATATTATACTGTCTGACTTTGGATTTCCTTACAGTGTCTGGGAACACAGTTACACTGTTGGAGCCAGCAGAAGATGATCTGGTTAGTACTTTGTATTGAAATCACAGGGTTGGTATGTGCTGTGAAATCTTAAAACAAGTTCTCTCAGTACATGTATGTGTATGGCAGGGGAAGGCACATCTGCAGCTGCAGAATGCACTTCTGCAGATGAGGAGACTGTCACTGGACTCCAGCAGGCTTGAGATACGTCAATTTTATGGAAATATCCTGCTTATTTAGTCCATAAAGTATGAAGTCAGTGATGTGGTGCTAATAGAAAATGTAGTATTGGCTAAAGTAAATCTACATTATGCACAAATTCTGCTGTGCTAATTGACATTTCTTTTACAGACTTCACAAACTGTCAGAATACTGTATGCAAAGCACCTGGAGAAACAGATAGAGCTGGCAGACATTACAATCAAATTAAAGAAGAGAAAGCTCCAAGAAATGGAGCTTGAAATTAAACGTGGGACACTCAGGAAACTGGACCTGGAAATCCAGAAACTAGAAAGAGAAGTGAGTATTTCAGTGCACACAGGAACCATAAGTGCAATACAGTGTTTTAATCTTTGTTGCTTTTGCTCTTTCTATTCCAGGATCCAAGCAACCAAGAGAAATGACTGCCAGATAAACCCTCAGGTGGTGCAGGCACTGAAACTGAGATTTCAGAAGGCCAAAGGTCATCTCGATTTGAGCCCTTGTCTTGCTGTGTGGATGGTTTTAGGCCTGCTGTGGTGGGGTTTGGGGTTCCGCAAGGGGAGTCAAGAGGAATGACTTGCAGGCATAGCCTCTGTCTCCCAGCAGCACACCAGAGAATTCACCCTCATGTTCTCCTGAGGGGCGTTTGATCCTGATGTGTGTGTGCAATCCAGCTGTAACAAAAAATGGTGAGTATCCAACTGTGACTGATCATATAAGAAACTAATGGTTGCATGTTGAAATTGAGGTTACCTGCAATCTTGTAAAACTCCTTGATGTGGAGGGGTCTTTTGTGGCCAGGGAAGGTGATGAATATGTTGAATGACTGCAGCTCCAGACAAACACGTCTTATTGTGCGGCAAATGGTTCCTTTATTGAGGTTCTCTAGATCCCCAACAGAATAAAGGACTTGCAAAAAATCTTTGTGTGTGTCCCAGATTTCATTGAAAACACCTTTGCAACTTCATCAGCCGTGTTTTGTTATCTCAATTACTGCAATAAAACATATTTATGAAATCTCTGATGGCAATTTGGCAAGCAGTCTTCATTACATAGCAATTTAACACTTGGCCCAAGTAATAATACTACCACTTGAATAAATATAAAAAGACTGTTGCAATTACAAACAGCTTTAAATGAAATGAAAAATGACAATATATGTAATAATTTAATGCAGGATAATTTAAATGATGCAACATGCTTAGAAAGACCATGGACATGCTGTAAAACACATTAATTCCTCACAGGATTGACGGTGGAAATACAGGTGAATCACTAGGATTAATCTTAGCCTGGCGGTTAGCCTGGCGGTTAGCCTGGCGGTTAGCCTGGCGGTTAGCCTGGCGGTTAGCCTGGCGGTTAGCCTGGCGGTTAGCCTGGCGGTTAGCCTGGCGGTTAGCCTGGCGGTTAGCCTGGCGGTTAGCCTGGCGGTTAGCCTGGTCTGGGGCAGGCTAGCTCCACAGAATAAATCTCCATGGTAACTTATACCATAACATATCCTACTGCCCCCTATCCTGCTTTTGTGCAACTGGATCACGGATACATTGAGCCAGGAAAACCAAGATATCCTGGCTCAATCCCTTATCCTAGTTCTGTGCAATACCCCTCTGGAAGAGGCATTTGTTTGTTGGTTTATTGTTCTAGTTTTACATGTTTATATGTGTTATATGTTTATGTAGGTTGGGCTGGTCTGTAAACCAGTACCACCACAATGAAGTATTCTTGTATTGAAACCATGTGCTGGTGAGTCTCATGGTGTCAGTGAACACAACACTCAGCTGACGGGTTTTCATACGGTTCTTCAGTTGGAAAGTCAACAACACATTGTCTCACTTCCTGTCAGTTCATGTCCTGAAAGGAACGTTTCTGTTGCCAAGAGATGATTTGGCGAAAAAGCTTCAGCTGCTCATAAAATAACTGAAGCAGAAGATCTACAGTCTGGTTTAGTTGAGACTTTAAACCTGCAGTTTAATATAAACCAGGTCTGAGTCTGAGTCTGTGTCAGCATGTTCAGCTGCAGCAGCACATTAACTCCTCCTGCTCCTCATACTGACACATATTCCTCATGACAGTCGCTCATGAAGCTGTCTGTTTGTTTGTTTCAGCTGAACTCAGAGCTGATGAGCAGTTTCACACACTGACAGTCTGAGTTGATGGATTTCAGCAGGAAACATGAAGTTTGTTCTGTTGGTTTCCTGCTTCAGGACTTCCCGCTGGCTGTGTGCCACTTCAGTCACAACGAGACAATACGAACTAATCTCTCTGGAATGATTCACAGAGACCAAACTGAAACACAGAGACAGTTTGGGGGATTCTGGTCTTTCCTCAAAGTCTTTCTGTGTTTTAAAGTAGATTTTAAAAACTCTGTCTTGAATTGTAAAAGCAGGAAGTGTTTTGTCTTGAATTGTAAAAGCAGGAGGTGTTTTGTCGGAGCAGCAGAGCAGCAGCAGCCTCGTCTCCTCCAGCCTCCATCTTTACTGTCCCGAGCACACAAACAGTGTGAAGACGAAGTGATGTCAGTGTTCAGTGTTGATCAGCACTCTCGAGTCTGTGCAGACAGAAGCAGGGATTTAAACCCAAACATAATGTTTTCATGACGTTAACGAGAGCTTTAGTGTCCAAACCTGAACACACAGAAATGTCTCAACAATATAAAAAACATTTCTCCTGGTGATTGTGTCGAAGCTGCAGCTGCACGACTCTAAAGTCTCTGTAAATGATACTTGAGGCTTTATTATGTGGACTGCATGAGAGTGTTTAAACAGTCAACATCTGACTTTGACTTTGCATGTCTCACCTGGAACACACCAGCTGCAGGCTGAAGGTCACCAGACAGGGTTTAGCATCCCTGCTGGAAAAAACGGCATAGACCAGCACCAAAACACAACATATGTTGGTCTTGCTAGTCCCAGGTCACCACCAAGACCAGCATATGTTGTGTTTTGGTGCTGGTCTATGCCGTTTTTTCCAGCAGGGATGCTAACTAGGGCTGGGCAACGATTAAAAGTTTTAATCACGATTAATCGCATTTGTATATGCAAAATCCAATAATGAATTCAAAGGAAGTGTTTATCTCACTTTTATTTTAAATGTACTGCCATGTGAATGAAAGTGCCAAAACATTGTTGTGCAAAAACACGTTTAACATCAGCATTTTTTATACAGTTAGCAGTTAAATAAAACATTTAGTGTAAATCTCAACTTAAACAATGTTAAGCAAATACAAAATTAAAGCATTTTGCCACTGCCATTAATGTTATCCTGTTCGTTATGAAAAATAAACAACTGCCTAAAAGGTCAAAATCATAACATTAAAACAGGTAATTTCTGAGGTAACAGCAGAAACATTTGACTGTCATCGGGACACAGCATAACCAGTCTGTGTTCAGTACCAGTACCACTCTGGAGAATCTCACTCCAAAAAGAACCAGAAAACACTGTCAGTGCTGTTTGTAGATTCCTAAAACTTGATGTTTTTTTATTCCTCAGCACTAAGCCAGTTGCTAAGGCACACAAGATTGTTTACATTTTCAGATGATGAAGAAGCTCTGTTCTTCTGGACTTTTCTGAATGTAGACTTGAACTTGGCCACGTAGGCCGGGTCATCATCTGAGCTTTCCATCAGCCCGGAGAGATGGCAAAAAGCAGGCAGAGCCACAGAGCATGAGACATACTTGTCTCCTCCCAAAGCTCAGTCAAATACCTGCAACAGAAAATCAACTGTACTTTAGTCAAAAATAAATTAAACTGCATTCACTTATACACAAAAAATATCCTCTACATTCATGCTGCATTTACACATTTACACTATTTCTCTCTTACATGCAATATTATGTAAAACATACCTGCAAGGCTCCAGTAGCATTTCCAACTTCTGCAGTTTCTCCATTTCAGCTGTAGTTGGCATGACAATCTTGGTGTTTGTGGTGAGGAAGTTCTCAGTGGCTGTTTGTTTCTGCGGATGCTTTTTATCATGTCCACAGTTTAATTCCATCTGGTTGGAACATCTTGCATAAGAGACTCCTTCTTCTGTCCATGTTCAACTTGTTGTTGCTCTAATTCGATAATAACGAGTTAACTTGCCCAGCCCTAAAAATAACATGTTGGTGCTGATAGGAGGGAAACATGTTTTAACTGGTATTATATCTCATCGTCCTCGTCACTCTGCAGCTGACTGCTGGTTTAGCTGATTTTTAAACTTTGTCTCTGTGTTTCTTCTCCTGTGGGTCAAAGTTCAGACTTCAGCCTGTCGATCATCAGCTGATGAACACAGTGAACCAGAGGCCTGTACTGCGAAGCCAGTTTAGTGGGTTAGCAGGTATGTTGAGTCTAAAGCCAGGCTTCCCTGAACTACAAAGGTGGCTCTCTTTTAACCAGCTAGATCACCATGGTAACTTATGCTTAGCTCATAACCTGGTCCCGACCAGGTTCTGTTCAGAGTTTCAGCTTAAAATCGGCTATAAAAGCGCCGCTGTTTCACTGTGTAACTCATTCGGAGATGGCGTCACCATTCATTGAGAACCCGGTGGACCTGGGAGCAAGAATAATTCATCAGCACTACGACGTGAGCGGCTTCTTCGAGATCGCGCTGATCCGCTGGCATTTCCTGATGAAATTCTCTATGAGCGATATAGATTTTCAGCCGAGGGAATACGGTACATTTGCTCACTTATTGAGCCGAGTGTCAGGAATGCCACTGAAGAAGCTGTGCGCTCACTGTCGGGCAAACTGTTTGTGTAGCCTTTCGTTTTGTTGCCACGGGAACCTTCTTACATTCAGTTGGTGATGCAGAAAATCTGAGCAAGAACACACACTGACAAAATGATGGGCAGCTTGGCTACATACCACTCTGAATGATGTTTCTGTATTTGGCTCTAACTTGCTGCCATGTCCGACTGCTGCTTCCACATCTTAATAAAATGCAATATGAAATATTAATTAGGCCAACCTAGTATTTATTTGTCACAGATAATGAGTAAAGTTAATTATTTCTTTGATGTGTCCATGAATAAACTGATGAACTGATCAATGTTTCACCCGTTGTAGGGCAGTGTACGCCCAAACACAAATCTGACAGGCTTGAGCTATTTTCACTGTCAGAAAGCTCTTTATTGTCATTGTACAGGGACAGTAGCTACATCTGCTTGTTCATCCCGACACAGTGATACAAAAAACACTGAACATTTATAGCCTACGCACACTCAGCCTCGCTTTCAATAAAACACACACGCGCATTCTATAACTGAGATCAGTAAAATGTGAAAACAATATAGACATCATTCAAAAATGAAAAATATAGTTGTTGCTTCAGTTTATTTATTTATTTAAATTAATGAGGGTTAATATGTAAAAGTTGCACAATGTTGAGCTTTCAGAACTGAAAACACTAAGGGCTTAATATAATATTGATCATAATATTAATCATTGTTAACTTACACATTTACGGTCAGCACTTCTCTGCCAGCAGCCCTCCCTCGCTCTGTTGGCGGCGACAGTGTTACTTTTTACCGTGATGGTTTCTTTGAATTCTTCATAGTCCTGCATAATAAGAATCTGCTCATCTTGAGTAAAATATGTGGCCCGGGATCGATCCATTTTCACACGGAAGTAGAATAATATGACGTCAAACGCCCCCTTTTATGTGAACGCGTGCAGTACCGTTTAACTCTGATTGGGGACTTGGGGCTTTGTTGAGCTGCATCATCATCCTGGTTCCCAGGATTAAGAAGAAGTCAGCTTTTTCCTATCGGGCTCCTTTCCTCTGGAATAACCTCCCAGCTGACCTCAGACCAGCTGGCTCTGTTGAAGCCTTTAAATCTAAACTCAAAACTCACTTCTTCGATTTAGCCTTTAATTAGCCCTGATATCAACTGTAAGCTTCTTCAGTGGGTCGGTGTCAGTCTCAATCAGTTCCTATACTACTAGAGTTACACTGTGCTGCCGACGAGAAAACAATCTGTTTATTCTGATAAATATCGCATTTCTCTAACCTTTGTTCTTGTTTTCTGTTCCCACAAGCTGCAAGCTGTGTCACTCTCTATAGCTTCTTCTCCCCCTCCTCCTCCTCCTCCTCCTCCTCCTCCTCCTCCTCCTCCTCCCCCTCCTCCTCCTCCTCCTCCTCCTCCCCTCTTTCTTTCAGGCTCCCTTCTGATGGACCACGGCCCCCTGGGACCATCTACCACTCTCGGGCTCCTGCTGCCTTGAGATACTGACTGATCTGGATCGTCACACCCCGGCCTCTGCTGGATCATTGCTCTCCTCTGTTTCACTATCTCCTCATATCTATATTTCTGTTAACCTTGATGCCTCTCTCTGTCTATTACTAATGATCTTGTGTGTTCTGCCCTCTTCCAGGTCAACATGGTGGACAGGAGGTCGTCTGGCTCGGGCTCCACTTGGTGATGCCTCGTCCTGCTCGGTCGTCTCCTGGTTCCATTAACTTTACATAACTTGTATCAGATTTTCTGTTGATGTAACTTGTAAACTGTAAATTGTTGCTCTTTTCTGTACACACAACATCTATTGCATGTCTGTCCGTCCTGGAAGAGGGATCCCTCCTCTGTGGCTCTTCCTGAGGTTTCTTCCATTGTTTTTTTTACCCTGTTAAAAGGTTTTTTTTCCACCAACATGTGAAGTTTTTCCTCACTGGAATCGAGGGTCTAAGGACAGAGGATGTTGTTCACTGTACAGATTGTAAAGCCCACTGAGGCAATGTGATTGTGATTTTGGGCTATATAAATAAAATTGATTTGATTTGATCATGAGCACAAAGCCTGTTGAGCCCCCTTCACATTACAGGCCTCTGCTGTGCTGCCGCCTGCTGGATGACCGACAGCACTGATTGGCTCTCAGACTGAGAACAAACAGGAAGTGACTGCAGTGTTTCCCTCCTAAATATCAGGATGTGCATCATGTACATCTGAACCTCTCCTGCAGGGCGTCCTACAGTGCACAGATTCAGAATCATTTAACCTCTAAGCTGGTGAATGATTAAAAATGGCAGAAGAGGAGATGCACCTGTTAAATCTTTTTAACCTCAGAGAACCAGACAGGAGAGAAACTTTCAGTAAAGATCTTAAAAAATACATTAATCTGCATTTTAATGGATTTCAACTTATCTGTTAAATGATGAAACATTGAAACATGAACCATTTTATTGAATTATTTTCTTTTTGCTATCAATGACGTGTTTAGTTTGATACATGTTGTTATTGTTCCCTGGGCCAGACCTGTACAGATGTCTTTGAGTTTTACAGTATTGCTGTCTCTCTGTTTCTGTAGCAGTCGGCCAGTCGTGTGCAGTTTAGACACATGCTGTTTAGACACACACATTGGACTAAGGGGTTATGTCAGTGCAATCAGACAGCCAGCAGGTGGCAGCACAGCAGCATCACAGTGATGTGATTCACTGATGATGATCTTCAGTCTGAACTTTGACTGCAGGAGGAGAAAAACACAGAAGTGAAGATTTAATCAGCTGAACAGAAGAGCTGCAGAAACATCAAACACTGAGGGATACAACTACAAACAGAAATTAAAGCTCTGAGCAGCGCTGGGCTCTGGCGCTGTCGCACCTAGATGTCTGCATGAGCACACATTTACTGAACCTGGGTTAGGGTTAAGATTACTTCCGCTTTGTTTTGCTTGCATTTATTTTGTAAAGCACTTTTTTCTACATGTTATTTGTATGGAAAGTGTTATATAAATAAAGTCGGACTGATGGATATGTAGGAGACATACAGGTTGAAGATGAGGAGCACGTTGTACTTGAGAGTGTGTGTGTTGCAGAGGCGGTGGTTCACGTGGGAGTGGGCGTGTGCACGTGCGGAAGTGTGAATGTAAAGGTGCGCACTCACCTGTCACACAGATGATGAGAGAGACAGGGCTGGGTAGTAGCCATAATTTTTGTTGACTGCTATCCACTCATTCATTCATCCATCACGTTTTGTCTGTTTAATCCGCTGGTTTTCATTATTCCATTTATCCATCTTTATTGCGCTGTAATAGCTCTGTGCTGCTTGTTCATAATAAATGCACCAAAAGCATCTTTGGATCTCAGCGTATCTGTCATCATAGCCTTCTAGCGCATCACAAATCCGCGAACCTGAGGACCCAACCTCGCTAAAAGGTTTGTCAAGGAAGCCGCAACAGGATATGAGACTGACTTCCTGTGTCCAGTGGGTAGCACTATAAATATGACACAGTATTGATGCACAGACGTATTCAGGGCGACACCCTCTACGTGTGTGACCAATGTGGTGTAGATGGGAAAGTGTATGTTGGGGTTATAAGGACTTCGTGCTTTATGGCAAAGCGAATGTAACCAGATGGTTTATAATCTGTATGCATTTCAGTTCTCTGGTGTCCCTCAGTTGTTCATTTTGCAGCAGGCATGGCGATCGCGGCAGGTGTGCGACACGCCCCTTACCGGCACCTTCTGTCGAAGCGAGTGCGAGTGCGGCCGGCTCACAGTGCCGCCACGCCGTAGTGTCCGGGCGTGTATGTGCCGTGTGCGTTCTGCAGGTATGTAGCATAGTCTCATGATGTGAAGATGTAATACGATGCTGTGCTGACGGTCCTCTGTTGTAGGTTGGCGCGTTGGGCCGGGGTTGTGTGTATGTGTGTCCCCGTCCGGTTAGCTGCTGTTGTCGCCGTAGCCGCCAGCAGCTACAAGCACTGATATGTGCGGGACCCAGGTAACTAATGCTATAAGCTAAATGCTATTGTGTCTGCTAGTGTGGTTAGATGTTGTCACTAACAGTTGACTTTGTTTTTTTTTAAAGCTTGTCTGGCGTTAGGCTGCTGTTTGCCCTGCCTTGCCTCTGACCTCTTTTCTTTCTTTGTTTGCCTTGCCTTGCTCGTTAGCCTGCAGGAAACAGTTGCTCTGTCGTCGTATAGACATTCTCTTAAAGTGTAGTTGAGTTCACGTGTGCTCCGCCCCAATCAGATTGCGAGACGTTAGTGGGGGTGGGAGGGGTTACTGCAGCAGTTATAGTGGAGGACCTGCCACATTTATACCTCTTGTATGGTTTCTCTCCTTCCATTTTGTTGCAGTGATTTGTAAATGAATATTTTGTTTTGTTTCTTTTTTTTTTTTTATTATTTGAGTGCAGGGACCTCTGCCAGAGCTAGCAGTGGTGGTCTGCCTTTCACTTCCTGACTGAACCACTGTATTGGTGTAGGTGGAACATCACTTGTGTTAGAGATTAAAGAAAATAATAATATAAATGTTTTAGAGACATAACTTGATAAATGAAATTGTTTTATTGTGAGTAATAAAGCTTGTTAAATTATTTTACATCGTGCCTGTATTCATTTGTGTATGAACCTGTGTATGGGTGGTTTTTGGGAAACCCTCAGAGAAATTAAAGTTAAAGGAGTATACTCTTTAGGTGCAAGTCCTAAGGTGGCGTTGTTGGTGTTTTGATAACTTTTCATCTTCAAGGTCTGAGGGTGATACTGACTGAATGTGAAGTCTGTAGTGTTAAATCTGTAGGAGCAGTTCGTTAAAGTATGAGGAGGGAAATGGTGCCAATTGGCAGCAAAATCTCATCTGTGAAACAAAATGGCCGGCTTCCTGTTGGACTAATGGTATGGATCCAAGAGAACTGCTGTGTCCCAATTCAGGGTCTGCACACTTCCAGGACTCGCCCTTTGCGTTCTCACCGAATGAGTGTACTTCAGTGCGCCCTGCAGGCCGTATCAACTTTTGTTAGTAAAATAAAACATTCAATCCCTTGTTGTCCCTGAAAAGTAGCACTTGATGCTGTTTACTGCATGCCATAAATATTACTTAAGTTGTAAATACTGAATGGAATAGACAACGTGTAACAATAGAACAATATTTTATTTCATGAATTATATAAAATGAACAACTAATTTAAAAAGAACTCATAAATTAAGTAACTAACAACAGAAATAATGTAAGGATTGTCCTCTGGACCAGAGAAGAGCCTCTCCATCCTCTCTGCAGCCTCGTGTCCACCTTCATCCTCTCTGTTTGCTGCTAAAACACAATGAAATGTGAAATGAAAAAGACGTTTTGTTTTATGTCAACAGACAAAAGGTGTATATATATATATATATTATATATATATATATATATATATATATATATATATATATATATATATATATATATATATATATATATATATATATAGACATCTGCGCCACTTGAGGTTATTTATTTATTTCTTCTCTTTGGGTGCGCAGTGACTCTTAGGATATATGAGACCACGAAGTGTAGTAGCGGTGCAGCCTCCAGAAACAGGTAAAAGCAGGGTGCATTTGTGGGGTGCATTTGGAGAACACTTTGAATTGGGACACCCTTCACCGCGGCATAGTGACGTAATCGCACTTCAAATGGGCACTCGAAGTGTGCAGACCCTGAATTGGGACACAGCCGATGTCGTGCATGTATGTACATGTAGGAGGAGAGGCTTCAAGCTTAACATCTTCCAGGGGGCGCTGTGGAGCCATTTTGACAATGAAAAGGCCCAGACCCTAGCAGATATCATTGTTCGGGACTTATGATGAATGTGTAAACTTTAGTGTGTGTATGAGTTTGTCTGTATAAAATGGAAAAAGCCATTAGGTGGCGCCGCTGAGATTTTGTGCCGAACTTGGGGGCAGGTGTGTTATCAAATTAAAATACTCATGAATTTGACCTACGTGCCAAATTTGATCAATGAGACCTGTGAGTCCTGCAAAATTCATGAAGATCAAAGAAAGTTTGTGGTCACATGACCTGGTGTTAACGGGCACTATGGAGTCCCCTGGCCACACCCGAGGCTAGTCATGCTGAATCATAAACATTTTCATTTTGGTGAGTTTTAGGGGATGTTTAGGCACCTTTGTCACCTACAGCTGGTTGATGCTGATTGGCTCAGGTCCAGTGTTGGCTCTCTTCTTATGTCCTGAACCAGCTGTTGAAACTCGACATTCATAAGTACCGACATCATCTTTGTTCACGTTCTTCAGGATCAGAGACGCGTCTCCATTCTTCAGCTCACCGTCCACCAGCTGCACTCGACCTTTAAAGGATGAGTGCTGGTGGGTTGGATCTGAACGTCCATCTCTGTAAAAGAGGACGTAGTCTGGAGCCACCGGGTGCCTCATTTATAAATGTTGCGTACGCACAAAAGAAGGCATACGCAACTCTCTATGCACACCGTGGGATTTATAAAAAGAGAACCTGACTTTCCCGTCAGGTTGCGGTCCTCCACGCACACTCTGACCCATGTGTACGCACATAACTGGGGTAAGGAGAAACTGCGCCACTGATGGCAGAAGAAAGAAACGGGAGAAACTGTGTGTAACTGATACAGATCATGTAATATAAATAGTAATATTACCTCTCATATATGAACAGTTTATTTGCAAGATATGTTTTGCAAAAAAAAAAATAGATAATAGATCTTATAAGTTCAATAGACGCAAAATATTGATGGCCAGCTAAGATTACGTAACATATCGGTAGCTTAATAAATTGTGCCCGGTGCCAACTCAACTCAGTGTCGCTAACGTGAGTAAAGTTATTGATAGCATTAAGCGAATATATACACGTCATGATGTAACTGCTGACTGCATTTTCAGATGAGCTTGTTCAAATATTTCTCAAAGAAGAGAAAGACACCTGATGAAGATGACGCTAGTCAGGTATCATTAGCCTTTTACTTACTCAAATGACTCGAATGGTTAGGTAAAAAAAAATGTGTTCACACTTGTAATCAGATGTGATGTGAGTGTAAATTATCTAACTCCTATATGACAAGTAACATTAGACAGGGAGGAGCAGTGGAACAAAGTGAAGGAGAGCAGAGTACAGCAGGGGAAGAGCCCAGTGAAGGAGCAGGAGAGCAAAGTGATGGTGCATGAGAGAGAGATGCAAACTTTGCCACTTACTTTACAGCCCCATCAAGAAATTATTATTTATTGTTTTAATTTTTTCTATATTATTGCTGTATTTTTGTTATTATTTTTTATTTTTACAGTCAGCCTTTAAAAAGCCATTTTCCATGCCAACTATTAAATAAAAAGGGATTATGCTGGGCATATAAGTAAAATCTGCAGTCAAGTGTCATTAGTATATGCCGTCACGGCTCCCCAGAGAGCCTGCCCCCGCTGCTGAAAAAAAACCTAGAGGAAACAATGAACAATTCGACTCGATGGAGAGTCCAACTCACACACTCACAGCACGTTGTCCGACAACAGTTCAGAGTCTGTTAGTGATAATACACAACACTGACGGACACACACACAGTCCACTGCTAGCTGCTCGACGCCATTAACTCTCCGCTCCATCTTCCTAGCGACTGACGCTCCGGTCTACCCGAAAGTGTAAAAACTCTTAGTAGTCTAGGACCTGGGTCAGATTTGTGGGCACTTCGTTTGGGAGAGAATTTCTCAACAGTTCTAGACTAATATGACCCTAAGGAATAACATGGGAACTGTGCGAAATTCGCTATCGGGGACGATAAGGGGTGACAAACAGACGAGAAGGGTAGCATCTATCTAGCATCTACATCTATCAAACTTTGTGTAATTGAAATAATAAAATTTATGCCATGGTCTGGGTGAATACTCGATTCTGATTGGCTGCAGGGTGTCCATTAACCCCTGATATATGGACACCTACTAAGTAGTTCCAGTCAAATTGACTGTTCACCGCTGTAAATTAATGCGCTAGCTGGCGTATCAAATCTTAATATGTTATTTCCAGCACTGAGTGCAGTCTGTCAGTCCTTCAGTGTCTTATCCTCTGAGCACCACAGGGTGGAGACTGTAACACACAAGCTGCAGAAAGTTCACTTCCCCTCTAAACTTACTGCTACGCGAATACACTGTTCAACTCTCTACTTCAGGCTGCGGCCACAGTAACGTTACACACGGCCGGTCATTTGTTCGTGAAAATCTTGCTGTTGATTTGGGGACAATGACATGACTGGTTAGTTAGCTAATTGTGTTAGCTAGCATACTGTCAAATTATATTTACTGTTTGTCAACCGTATGCAATGTTATTGACTTTGAATCTTGCTAGCATAGCGTTAGCTTTCTGGCTCATCGCTGAGCGGACTAGAATATCTCCAGTTGCCAAGTCGTATCTATGGTCCGTCCTATTTACTGGAGGAGTGAACAACGTCTCCGTTGCATAAGAATCTTACGGGAGAGTAATGATTGTTCCAGGTATTAGTCAAACCCTCAGGCGTTACCAGGGAAACTAAGTTATGGCTTATGAAAAACTTTATATTTTGATTGTAAAACGCATGAAAATGTAAATTAATGGTCCGAATCTTTTCTTTGGCAAGTGACCATGGTATAAGCGGGATAAAGCCCTTCGAGGTGTCCATAAACAGGAGTTAATGGACTTCGTAAATCACTGGCTGACTGCACTCTCCCTCTCTCCAACCATTCACCCACATCCAACTGGGACCAGTGTCTAGCCTGATAAGGATTTTGTTGTGTTTTGTGAAAGATGGTGTAAATTGTCACATTGTAAACTTTGTATATTTAGTAAACTGTGTAGCCTAGTAGGAGGGAGATGCCTTTTCTTTAACCTTTTCTCCTGTTTTCATTGTTTAGGAGTTAAGTAAGCTTTTGTCTTTTTGTTAATATTTTGGATTTGTATAGGGAAGGTAGGGAGTTAGCAGATTTTGTTTGTTGTTTTGGCCTTCTCTCCCTCTGAAGACAAATAAAATGCTACCTTTAATTTAAAAGTTCCTGACACACTGGCCTTCTTGGGAGTGGGAAGAATGGGGAGCAGCATATCATGTTATGTCTCTGATTCCCCTAGATCAGGGGCGTAACATGATTTGGGGGCTCGTCCGTTCTTTTCTTTGCAAATCGTCGACGTGAATCTGGTGAGTTGATCCTTTTTCCTAATCTCTGTATGTTTGTTTGGTAGTTGTTTCTTTTGTTGTAGGTGGCAAAAATGGAGTTTAAGTTGGAAGAATTTACGTTAGGCCCGTCGATTGACACATTAAAAAAATGTAAAAAAGTTGATTTAGTTGTGATTGCAGAGTCTTTTGATGTGGATGTGCCAGTTAATATCAATAAACAGGGGTTAATGGAGCTTCTCATTGATAAACTGACTGAAAAGGGCTTGTTTAAGGAGCCAGCTCCTGCAGTGGAAGCTGAGCTGGGTGCTCTAGCTGGCACTCCTGCCCCACTCCAGGCCCTCCCCACGCAGACTGGTATGTCTGCAGAGGAATTAAAACTGACCCTACGCATAAGGGAGGTGGAGGTGCGAAACCGGGAGTTGGAGGTGGAGGCCATGCATCTCAGGTTGAAGGCTATTGAGATGGAGCGGGGAGCTGCTGTTGCAGCCAGTCCCTCAGCCACACAGTCACCCTCCCAGTCCCCCCATGATAGTTTTGATGTTAGCAGGCACATTGCATTAGTTCCACCATTTAGAGAGTCTGAAGTGGACTCGTATTTCAATGCATTTGAACGCATCGCCGCTACCTTGAAGTGGCCAAAAAATGTGTGGTCTCTGCTTTTACAATGTAAGCTAGTGGGTAAAGCCCAAGAGGTGTGCACGTCTCTGTCAATTGAGGACAGTTTAAAATATGATGTTATAAAAGCCACCGTACTTCGTGCATACCAGTTAGTGCCAGAAGCATACAGGCAAAAATTCAGAAAATGTGAAAAGACTGCCACCCAAACATATGGGGAATTTGCAAGAGAAAAAGGTGCGCTCTTTGATAAATGGTGTCAAGCATGTAAAGTGGAAACATTTGATGGACTGCGTGAGCTCTTGCTAATGGAAGAGTTTAAAAATCAGCTTCCTGATAAGATTTATACATTTCAATACCTTATTTATCTCAAAATATGTCATGCAATAATGTAATTTTAACTTCTTAACAACTGGCGTTTTATCTTTAACTTGGTCTCAGGAGAGAGAGAAAAAAGAATAAATAATCTTTTTTACATAACATTGGCCATTGCTAATGACATACACAGTAATTAATCTAGCATACTTTAATTAAATAAATCCATTCAAGCTGAAATATAAGGGTCTATAATTAGGCTATACTGAGCCTCATGTATTTATACCAGAGATTTTCTTAAAATGAAGTTAATATCTTTTAGAAAAAGGTCACCTGGGGTAAAACTCCCCCTGCAACCCTGATTTGCATTTGTATAGCTCACAGCATTTTCATTTACATGTTAAAGCCTCCCCTAGTATCAGGGGGAGGGGGGTCATTGGGGGACAACTGCCAAGCAAGGCCCACGTCAATTTCTGACAATTTAAGTCAGTTTTCGGTGTTGCCTGCAAATTGCTGTGAATTGTTGCAAACCTGAAATTCCACAACAATGTACAGTGCCACATACTGACGAAAATCCCACTTTTCATGCAGTGAGAGAGACAAAGAAAGTAGCAAACCGCGTGAAAAATGCAACAATGAAATGGGGCTTAATTAAAGGTACAGTGGCACCGAAATGAAGCACTGAAATCTGCGTTGCTTTTCAGTCTGGTTACTACCATTTGTGTCAGCACCGGTGCCATTATGGTACCGGGTATGGGCGTAATTTATGGTATGGTTGGTATGGACATGTTCGTACCACTTTTGGAATGACACAGAATTATCCCCACCCCTTTTAACAAATCGCGTTTACATAAAATAGCCTACTGTACCCTAGGCTACTGTTTCTTCATATTCTCGTTCATCAGTTCAGCCCTGGATCTTTTGATCATCTTTTGACTTTAAAATGGAAATGTTCTGTCATTTGGTTCATTTCAGCCACAGAAGAAGAAGGAGGAGGTGATGACATCAGAGATGACATCACATACAGTGATGTTAGAATATCACGTCCCCCAGAACAGCCAATCAGACGGAGCAGAGGTAGAGATGGTTTAATTGATTACATTTTGTGTGTGTGTGTGTGTGTGTGTGTGTACTTGTACTTGTGTCTTTGTGAGGACCACTCTCAGCTTGACATCATGAGGACATTTAGTAACGCGATGTCAGCACATTTATATTTATATAGAATATTTAAGAAATTATGGTCATGAAACTAAAACTAAATCAATGTTTCTTACTCCACAAAGGTTCAGACTGTAGTTCGTCTGTTTCAGGTGATGATACTGTGTGTTATGTTAGCATGCGCTCTGTCCGTTTGTTTCCTGTGGTGAATCTGCTAACAGAAGCTAACGGCTCTGTGGTAGTCCTGTTTCCTGTTTCTGATGAAAACACCTCAGCTGAAGGTGGTCCTGCTCATGTTTCACCACAAGACTGTTAACAAGAAGAAATAATATACATGAATAATAAACTATTTAACGTAGATAGTAATAAACTGAAGATACTCTTTATATCTTCTCTCCAGTCACATGTTGTTACACTCTATGTGACTTCATATTAAATTAATCAAATGAAATAATTACATTTACATTTAGGGCATTTAGCAGACACTTTTGTCCAAAGTGACTTATGATAACCGTTGATAGAGTAAAACAAAATATAGAAACAATGGTCAAGCCCTCTGAAGATCTAACTGCTATTTGTCAAATATTCTCTAAATGTATAGGTGCTGTGATTGAAGTGCGATGATATGAACATACAAGTGCATACAATTCTATTAATTTCTTTATTCATGCTATGCTAGGTCGAGGTGAAGTCTGAACAAATGAGTCTTGAGTCTTTTGTGGAAGATGGAGAGTGACTCTGCTGTCCTGACATTCTCCAGTCCCTGTGACATAGTTCCTACAACATTGTTAAAAACCAAACTCCCTTGTCTTAGGTCCTAGTCAGTTTTCTATCATCAATTCCTCTTTCACATCAGGGTCCATACCTGACCTCTTTAAAATTGCCAGTATTCAGCCACTTCTTAAAAAACCCTCTCTCAATCCAGACCACTTAGAAAACTACAGACCCATCTCCAAAATTCCCTTTTTATCTAAAATCCTTGAAAAGATGGACGTGGACCAGCTCCTGAAGCTGTTAGAATGTCATTGAGTCTTTGACAAATTCTAATCTGGTTTTCGCCAAAAACACAGCACCGAGACAGCATTACTGAGAGAGTGTCTAATGATATTCTTATGCATGCTGACAAAGGTGAAAGCTCCATCCGTATTCTCCTTGATCTGACTGCAGCCTTTGATACTATTGATCGTGCCATTTTACTGGATAGACTTCAGAACTGGGTTGGCATTTCTGGTACAGCCTTAAATTGGTTTCATTCCTATTTGACTAACAGTCTTTAATGTCTGCATTAATAATCATGTTTCCTCTTTCGCTCCCCTGCTGTGTGGTGTCCCTCAGGGGTCGGTTCTTGGTCCAGTTCTGTTCTCCCTGTACATGCTTCCTCTGGGTCATTTGTTCAGCCACTTTCCTGACATGTCATACCACTGTTAAGCGGATGATAGACAGATCTACTTTTCTGAAATCCAATAACCTGAATCTGTTGTCCTCTTTCCATGAGTGCTTAGCTGCCATCAAAGACTGGATGTCTCTTGATTTTAACCACTTAAATCCAGATAAAACTGAAATCGTTTTATTTGGCCCTGATAAATTTGTCACTGCAGTTAATCAGTTTATTGGACCACCAGCACTAACATCAAACCCTCTGCTAAGAATCTGGGTATCATCTTCGACCAGCATATGACATTTGACCTACATGTTACAAAACTTGTCCAGCAAAAAAAACAAATGATTCCTGTCCTCCAGTGGTCTGGAACATGTAATTCACAGCTCCGTTTTCTCCTGTCTTGATTACTGTAACTCCCTCTACATGTGTCTCAGTCAGTCTTTGTTAAACCGATTACAATTAGCCCAAAATGCAGCCACCAAACCTTAACCAGAACCAGTCGTCGGTCCCATATTACTCCTGTTCTTACATCCCGTCATTGGCTTCCTGTGAGATTCAGAATCAATTATAAGATCTTACTGATTACATATAAGGCACTTCATGACCTTGCCCCAAGTTACATTTCAGATCCCCTTGTTCCTTATTCCACTCCTCGGCCACTCCGCTCCTCAAACCTTGTCCTTTTATCCGTTCCATGCTTGATCTGTAAAACTAAAGGTGACCATGCCTTTGCTGTTTTAGCCCCAACATTGTGGAATAGTCTTCCCCATTCACTTAGATTCGCTGAATCTGTGGACAGTTTTAAGCGGCTGCTCAAAAACCACCTCTACAGGCAAGCCTTTATAGATTTCCTTCTTTTGTTTTCTCATCTGTTGTGCCTCTTTTACTCATCCCTCCCTTTTGTTTTATCTTCCCATTTTGCTCTCTCTGTTTGCATTTTTTTGTGTTGTTATGCTTATCTATTTGTTGTTTGGAAAGCACTTTGGATTTCTGTGTCAAAAAAGGTGCTATATAAATGAAGTTATACTAACTTACTTACTTACTTACATTGGTCGGGAGTTCGTTCCACCACTGAGGCTCCAGAACACAGAAGAGTCGTGACTTCGCTGAGCAGCTTTGTTTGCACTCAGCGATGGCGGTACCAGCCGGCCCACTGATGTAGTCGAGTGAAGTGCTCTTCCTGGGACTGTGGTCTGACCAGGGTTTGGAGGCAGATGGTGCAGTTCTGTTGACGGCCTTGAAATCCAGAACCATCATCTCGAATCAGATGCGGGCCACAACAGGAAGTCAGTGGAAGTCACGGAGGAGGCGGGTCACATGGGAGAATTTGGTTAGATTGTAAACAAGGCGCTGCAGCGTTCTGGATATCCTGCAATGGGTCACAGAGGCTGAGAGTCCAGCCAAGAGGGACTTACTGTAGTCCAGGCGGGAGATGACCAGTGCTTAGGTGTTGCGTCTTTTGTGAGGAAAGACCGGATCCTGCAGATGTTGTAGGGGGCAAATCTGCAGGATCAGGCCACAGCAGTGATGTTGGGGGTGCAGGACAGTCCGTCATCCAGGATTACGCCCAGGTTCCTCAGTCGATGAAGGCGATACCATGACATCCACTTCTTCACAGTTATAATTTGTTTGATTGAGACAATTAACTCAAACAGAACTTATAAAGAGAAATGCTACAAAGAAAGTGTCGTTATGGATGAGATCCCTCACTGGCTTCCCACTAGCATAAACACTTTTTAATGACATTTGTCTGAATACATAACCGAGACAAAGTGACTGATGCTGACCCAGAAATAAATATTGTTGTGGTCCAGATACTGTGTGGAATGACGGCACCACTCCATGTTCACATGTCAGCCCAGACCTGGGCCGGCTGGTTGTTGTCTTTGAGTACCTTTCAGACTCTGTGCAGACACTTCACCTCACCACTGTCACTAACACTTTATTCAGCTTTAATTTGAGTGTAGAATTATTGATTTATTGACTAAATATAGAATATAACCTGAAGACATTCAGTTGAAATAAGACACTTTAACAACACACTTTATGTTTTTGTGTTTTATTCTTTTAATCTTGCAAATCAAAGCACAGCACCAACTTCCTCCTGCTGTTTCCAGTAAACTGTGAACTGAATCTGGTGATGTTTCTCACTATAGTGATGGTGGAGTAACCCGTCAGTACAACGTGTTTGTGGTTGTCCAGTTTAAATTTGAACTGTTGTTTTTCACAGCAGAGGTGTTAAGAAGAAAAAAGTTGTTGCTGACATTTATAAACTCCATAATCAATCGTATTATAACCCTGCATGACAGATAATAGAACGATTCCTCTGTCAGGAGTGTTTATATTCTCCTGTTGCAGAGAACGATCCAGCTGTGGTTTACTCTGCAGTGAGACCAGCAGAAGATGTCAGTTATGGACAAGTTGTCTTCATAGACAAGAAAACAAAGAGGACCAGAGGTACAGCTGATCTGCTTTGTCTCCATCATGGACAAACACAAGTATAATATGTCAGAGAAAAATTAGTGGACAAATGTGAGGATCAACACTTAATGAAACAGCACTTTTAGCACTTTCACAGACTTTTCACAGACATGATACATATAAAAGTGCTCTAAAACACTTCAGGCGTCACCGACTGAAATTAATCCAAAAAGGGATTAAAGCTTTTTACTGTAATGATACTTTAATGACGAGAGCGGTGGATATGAAGAGGACTGAACAGACTACATGGAATATGTTGTTTCTGAACTCTGATAATATTGTAGGTTTTTTCCACTCTGCGTATCAAAGCATACGATCAACTTCCTCCTGCAGGTTTCATTGAAGCTGGTGATGTTTCTCTCGACTAATGGTGATGCTTCCTGCCTTGTGGTTAATGTGTCACTTATTTTAGTCGAAGCGAGCAGCTTTGTGGTCATCACAGTTAACTTCCCGTTTCACACATAGAGAAAACAATCTGCTGCCATCAATCAAATAATACAATATTAATAGAATAACTATAATCCTTCATGAAAAAATGATTATTTCTACAGCAGAGAGATTGATTCTCTTCTTGCAGTATAGACTACTGTAGTGTGACAGCAGCAGCAGCAGCTCTGTGTCAGTGGTCGTACATGCTGTGATGTAATGAGGATGTGTTGTTGTGTTGCAGAGAATGATCCAGCTTTGGTTTACTCTGCAGTGAGACCAGCAGAAGACGTCAGTTATGGACAAGTCGTCTTCAAAGACAAGAAGACAAAGAGGACCAGAGGTACAACTGATCTGTATTTATGAACCAGCTTTGGACAGTCTGGCTCCAGTCTGTGAACATGACTAATCTTCTACCAGCTAACATTAGCATGCTAATTTCCACTGTTGATATTATTAGATGTGACACTTTGATAGAAGACTTTATATTACATCTCAAAAGAATATAAAGCATTAAAAAAACATGACGATTTAAAACTAAATTAGCAACAACAGTCAGTAGCTTCATCACACAGATTTCTACATGACTGCAGATCCAAACAAATTAAAGTTACGCCCTGTGGTGCATCTTGGTGGGATCAGTCTGTTCAGTCTGTTGGCTGCCCCAGCACACAACAGCATACAGGATAGCACTGGCCACCACAGACTCATGAAACATCCTGAGTCCGGCAGATGAACCTCAAGAACCTCAGTCTACAAGGAAAACAGAGACGCTGTCCCTTCCTGTAGAGGGTGTTGGTGTTCTTTACCCAGTCCAGCTTATTTTGGCATTTCTTTTCATTGCTATGCAGATGACAGCCAGATCTATGTCCCCCTCAAAAAGTCTGATTCCTACTCCGTTAAACCACTGCTGAAGTGTTTACATGACATTAAAGCTTGGATGTCTTTAAATTTTCTGAATTTTAATGAAGAAAAGACAGAAGTCATGGTCTTTGGTGGCACTTCTGTGACCCTCCCCCAAGTTGATTTGTTTTCTCTGGCACAGTATCACAAGCCAATTGTGAAAAATCTGGGTGTAAAAATGGACTCAGACCTTAAATTTGACAGCCAGATTAAAGCTGTGGTGAAATCTAGCTTTTTCCAGTTAAGGCAGCTGGCAAAAATCAAACCAGTCCTTCAGAGACAGCAATTTGAGACAGTAATCCACGCCTTTGTGACCACTAGGCTGGATTACTGTAATGCACTATATATGGGGGTTAGCGGGTCCTCCATTGCGTGTCTTCAACTGGTACAAAATGCTGCTGCACGTCTTTTAACTGGCACAAGCAAGTATGAGCACATCTCACCTATTTTAGCTTCACTCCTCTGGCTGCCCGTTCATTTTAGGATTCATTTTAGAATTCTTTTATTTGCTTTTAAAGCCTTGAATGGCCTTGCCCCACTGTACCTCTCTGAGCTGCTGCACCCCTACATGCCCAGCCGATCTCTCAGGTCAGCTGTCCAGCTGCTCCTGATAGTGCCTAAAGCTAGGCTTAAGCTCAGAGGGGACCGAGCGTTTGCCATAGCAGCTCCAAAGCTTTGGAATGGTCTGCCGCTGCACATTAGACAGGCCTCCTCTCTGTCTCATTTTAAAACTCTTCTTAAAACCCACCTCTTTTCTTTGGCTTTTAACACCACGTAGAGTGTTGATTTGATGTGTTTTTATGTGATTTTATTTGTTTTATGTGTGCACATGCATATTTTATTTTTTAATGTACTTATTTATTTATTTATTTAATCTCTGTTTTATCTTTTTGTGCAGCACGTTGGAAACCTTGTGTTTGTTTAAACTTGTGCTATATAAATAAAGTGGATTGGATTGGATATTATCAATGTGGACCCCCAGATATTTATAATCCTCTACATACACACTGACCCACTGGATGGAAATAGGGGTAAACATCACCTTGTTCCTCCTCAGGTGCACAACCAGTCCTTGGTCTTTGTCACATTGAGCTGTAGATGGTTCCGGTCACACCATGTGACAAAGTTGTCCACAGTAGTCCTGTACTCCTCAACACCCTCAGTGATACATCTGACTATTGCTGAGTCATCTGAGAACTTCTGGAGATGACAGGTCTCTGTGCAGTAGTTGAAGTCTGTGGTGTAGAGGGTGAAGATGAAGGGAGAGAGGAGAGTCCCCTGTGGGGCCTCGGAGTTGCTGACCACTCTATCTGACACACAGTGTTGTGAGCACACTGTAGTCTGCCAGTCAGATAGTCAACAATCCAGGTCACAAGGGGGTATCCACCTACATCGCTGTCAACTTCTCGCCCAGTAGAGCCGGACAGATGTCAAAAACATGACACTCGCCAGCTTGTCCAGGTGGGCGTAGACACGGTTGAACAGGTAGATGATGGCATCCTCAACTCCAAGTTGGGGCTTATAGGCAACTGTACGGGGTCCAAGAGTTGTTTGACCAAGGGCTGCTCCAAGACAAGTCTCTCTAGGGTCATGATGTGGGAGGTCAGTGCCACAGGTCTGTAGTCCTTGGAGCCACAGGGACGCTCCAGCTTCCTCCTGCAGTTTTCTTTAGTCTCCCTGATCTTCACATTTAGGTGTTCCTGTACAGTTCTCATCTCCTCCCTGTTGCCAGCTCTGATAGCCATCTTCCTTTCATTGAAGATTAGAGTTTATATTCTCTTCTCTCCATCAATCATGTGACAACTCCTCACATTTATCTGAATTAACTTTTGTCTCTTCCTGTAAACTAAATGTCACGTGTGCTTCTGTCAGCTGAACCAGCCAGTGTCAACCAATCATATCTTCTCATCCACCCGCCAATCAATCTGAGCGAGCGGCACAGAGTGAAGACTACGCTCTAGCTACAATAAACCAATCAGAGTGTCATCTCACATTCCCTTTAAAAGCAGTGGTGGTTGTTCCATGGCGGATTGCTATTATAATGGCGAATTTGCCAGGCGCACGCCAGGAGCAGTTCACAGCCGAGGAGACCGACGTTCTCGTCAGGGCCGTAAAAGACAGAGAAGTGGCCTTGTATGGGGATGGGAGAAATCCATCCAAAATAGCTTTGGTTAAACGGGCGTAGCAGGAAATTGCCACAATTGTTTCTACGGCTGGCATCCCCAGGACATCGCACTGGGCCTCGGGAGCAGTGCGCAACGGCCAGCTGAGGAGGGAGCAGCGCAAACACCAAAGTGCAGAGGATCCAGACCCACTACACGCCGTGGCAGCATTGCCGGACCGGACCGCACTGTCTGGGATGCGGCAAGGTATTAATGCCCGTCTTGACCGGGTGGCGATGTTGCTGCGGCCTCTCAGGCGCATCGCCTCAAGTCTCCAAACGCACCACCTGCTCCTGTTGTGCCCCTTCCTCCTTCCTCCTCCTCCCCCAACTCCATCTCCGTCCACCCGTTCCACTAGGCGCACATCGCGCATTGCCACTCCCGGACCCTCACGGCTACGGCGGGTGCGTCACATATCAGAGGGAAAAATAATTAGTTCTTCTGTTTAACTCTTTTCTACATTTTTTGTATGGTTTGCAAAAATGGGAACTGCTTCCTTTAGATGAGAGAAGCAAAGTGTATGCACGTTGAGCACACACTACATTATGGTCAAGCATGCGCCCTTAAAATAGCATATGAATCAGCGCCACTGACTTTAGACTAGGTTTCTCCTGGTCTGTTGCGGAAGTGTTTCTGAAACAGCAAAATAGCACCATTGAAAGTTTGCGCCGGAACACGCCTCCTCTTTTCGCTGAACCGACCCCAGGAGCGCAAAGTCATTCCCTAATTTAAGGACGTGCGTCTGTGGAGGGAAAATTCCGATGTGCGTCAGATGCAAAATAGGAATTATACAAGTGCCAGTGTACAAAGTCAATTGCGCTTAGTGCAAGATAGAGCCCTTAATGTCAGAGAGACGCAGCCGAGTGAACAACTGGAGGGTATTTGTGAGAAAGAGGAACCTGGACGACCACAAAGCTGCTATCTGCCATTAAAACCAGTTAACACATTTCACCATGAGGACAAACACGTCATTGGCAGCTCGAGCAGAGAGTCATGAGAAACCTCACAGCTTCAGGTCAGTTTACTGGACTCAAGAGGAAGCTGTCGTTTATGTAGAGCATACAAAACTACAACATGAATAATCTTCAGATTAAAGGTCAGTCTGAGATGCAGAAAATGCACCGAGGATAACCTCTGTCATGTTGTTTTACTGAAGACTCCTCTCCAGCTTCCTCCTGTATTTTCTTTAGCCTCCCTGATCTTCACCTTTAGTTGTCCCTGTATTGTTCTCACCTCTTCCCTGTTGCCAGCTCTGAAATGCATCTTCTTTTCATTGAAGATGGCTTTCATGCCCTTTGTTACCCTCAGCTTGTTATTTGGGTAACAATGCAGAGTCTCAGCTGGGACAGTGGAGTCTACACAAAAGTTGATATAGTCCATGATGCACTCTGTGAGCCCATCAACGTCCTCCCTATGCAGCTCACACAGTCACTGCCAGTCTGTGACCTCAAAACATCCCTGAGGTCTCTTATTAGGATCCTCCGACCGTCTCCTCACTGACCTTGTGGTCCCAGGCTGGCTCTTCACCAAAGGTACTTAACAGGGGTTGAGGTGCACCAGGTTGTGGTCTGATCTACACAGTCGGGGGAGGGGAGAGGAGCTGTATGCATCCTTCATGCTAGCATACAGCAAGTCCAGGGTCCTCTCCTCTCTTGTAGGACAGCTCACATACTGTGTGGAGTTGGGCAGTGCTATGTTCATGGTGATATGGTTGAAGTCACCCGAGATAGCAATGAATGCACTCAGGTGTTGAGTCTGTAACCAGGGTGTGGCGGAGTGGATGGCTTAGCTGAAAGAAAGTACTTTCACAGTAACAACTAAAGACAAAAACTCTCTCCACATGCATGTTTGGAGAGGGAATGGCTAAACAAGAGCAAAAACAAAACTAGAACTGCAAGCAGTAATGAACGGTGGCCAAGGGTTCGCCAAATTCGGATCATCCCTTCTTAGTGTCATGGCAACCAAGGATCTCAAATTTGGTCTTAATAGCATTTAGTTTGACCGAGATATCAAACACTTTCCATTTTCATAGCTAGCTACAGAACTATGTTCATTAATAATCTGCACATTTTTTGACTGAGCATAATTCTTTTGATAACTTTAGATCAGGTCGAGCTGAAGAGTTTACGTGGAAAGGAGGAGTTCGAAAAAGTAGGTTTTCCAGTTTTTGCGATTTTGCAAAAAAACTTTCTAAGCGAAAGTGGGCGTGGCCAACCGCAATGTGATTCAGCTCCATTCAGGGAATCTGGGGATACAAGGTTTTTGAATGTGCGACATACGGTATGGGAGTTATAGGATAAACTCGTTGGCCTAGATTATAGCGCCCCCTGCAGGCGGATATATGTAGTTTTTTTGTGTCTGAGATATTCGCAGGAGTCTGGACCAACCCTCTAAATTGCACCGCCCTCCCTTGCACGGTTTAGTCTGCAGCACCACTTTTAGCCGGAGAAAAATAAAAATAAAAACCTTTAAAATTACAATAGGGTTCCTAGCACCGCTGGTCCTAGGCATACGCGTTCCCTCGGCCCCTCGGGCTTGGCCCCCTAATTAGTAAAAACAATATATTATTAAATAAGTAGCTAAAAAGTAGGAAACTATAAAAACAAGTAGGAGCGACTTTAACAGGCTGCATGCACGGTGGTGCACTACTAATAATACTAATACTACTAATGGTACTAACTACTTTAATGAGCTGACATCAGAGAATGAAGACCATAAAATGTTAAACCAATTCATCCATTATTAAAAGAGCTGGGGATGACAACAATATTTGAAAACTAATCGATTGATTGATTAATCATTGAAGCTTTGTAAATCACGGTTTGTGATGCTACAGTAACTTTCTGTTTACACAGCCGATAGCTTTTGATTGGACAGGGCTGCAGATGTTTCCTAGCAACTTTATGAAGTGAATCAGTAGTTTGAGACTTCCGGCTCAAAAGTTGATGTTTGTGGGCGGAGTTTGATCTGATTGTTTGTTTGTTTGTTTGTTTGTTCAGGGTTGAAGTCGGAGCCGGAGGTCCTCTACTCTTCACTGAAGTAGATCTTCACACCAGACCAACCAGTGGTGTCCAGCCGGCCTGTGATTGGTCCCCAGAGACGTCACACCTCAGCACTGTCACCTGCTTCCCTGCTTATTCAATATGTTGAAGCTAAATAAGACTTTTGCAGCTACAGAGAGACAGACAGGTCAGATGTAGAGCATGTTTTTAGACTTTGTATGTGTTTTTAAGTGAAATAAAACATATAAAAGTAAAAATTAAGTTAAATTGTTTAAGCGTTTGCTCACAACACTTGTTTCATTCATATGTATCTGGTGAACAGAGCCATCACCTGTTTAGTGTCATATCTGACTTCACTGTTATTTAAACTGTATTTATGTTTATTTAACTATGTTCTTGTTGTCGCAGCTGTGACTTATTATTTCTCTGCAGCATCAATAAACTTTGCACTCACTTCTTATTTTCCTGGTGTGCTTCTGTCAGTTCAGCTCAGCTGTCAGATGGAAAACTGGGCCTGTTCTGGTTTGGTTGTGGCTAACCGACACACACCTCCCTTCAGTGCAGATGAAGAACAAACTAAATCGCAACCGCAGACTATGAAGAGCCCGAGCATCATTCACAGTCTGCACGTTTGATGCCAAGTCAGCTTCTGATGACTGCAGCGTAGATAAAATGTTTCAGGCGATATTTTTCACCTGCCAGATTAACACCAGATCAAGAGACACCTGACCAGGATGCTGAGTGTTTCTCTCAGTTTTATTTCTCCACAGACAAACAGTCCAGTGTCTGTAGCTTCAGGAGTTTATGTTTCAGAGGACATTATAACAGAATTATGATCTTTATTATTTCAACACATTTCCTTTTTTAGGAAATACACTGACTGAGATAAGAGTCTCATACAGCTCCACATCAAGAGACCAGAACTGTCTCTTTAAACTGGTTTGTTTCAGTTTTTATCTCGTTACCGTTTGTTGAATACATCTTTCAGATGTCAGTGATTTGTTAGCTGCAAACTTCAACAGTTTGAGGCTCAAAGGATTAAAATCCTTCAATATTTCACACAAAAGCAGAAACAGATGTTCTGTGTTAGAGTTTGTTTCTTCTCCTCTCCATCAATCATGTGACGACCCCTCACATTTATCTGGTGACCCTCTGGAGGGGCCCGACCCCAAGGTTGGTGAATTAACTTGTGTCTTATTCTTGTAAAACTAAATGTCACGTGTGCTTATGTCAGCAGAACCAACCAGTGTCAACCAATCATATCGTGTCATCCATCCGTCAATCATTCTGAGCGAGCGGCACAGAGTGAAGACATCCTGTCAGAGAGACGCAGCCAAGTGAACAACTGGAGGGTATTAATGAGAAACAGGAACCTGGACGACCACAAAGCTGCTCGCTGCCATTAAAATCATTTGACACATTTCACCACAAGGACAAACACGTCACTGTCAGCTCAAGCAGAGTGTCGATAAACCTCACAGCTTCAGGTCAGTTTACTGGACTCAAGAGGAAGCTGTCGTTTATGTAGAGCATAAAAAACTATAACATGAATAATCTTCAGATTAAAGGTCAGTCTGAGATGCAGAAAATGCACCGAGGATCTAAAACCATGAACATTGTTCTGTTGTTGGACTTAAAGGAAGTCTTTGTTCTGGTCATCAGTTCTGATGTGCAGTGTTACATAAACAGGGTGTGTCAACACACAGCTGAAGGGAACACACTGAATGATACTGAAGGATAAAGTCTGTTTAATGTGCAGCTCAACATTTTAGATACAGCAGGTCCAAAAGTCTCAGACCACATTGAAAACCTTGAATACTGTCACATAAACCTGGAAACAGTCACAAAGTTTGAGGATCCAGAAAGTAAATCAAAGCGTCAGAAGTCAAAGAGGATCGTTCTCAGCGTCGGATCAGGACTGAAGGTCTCTAAAGAAACACTTTACAGAAAGTGGATCAGCTGGACACCATCAGAACATCAACACATCAAGCTGAGTTCACTGAGAGACAGAACAGCAACTTCATCACAGAGACAGAACCGACTCAATGAACAACACAAGAGTCCAATCAGCAGTCGACCCGTCAAACTAGAAGCTGAGCAGCTCCACAGGAAGAGTTCTGGTGGGAACGCCACAGAGATGAGCCAATCAGAGGAGGAGGAGGGCGGGTCTCACAAGAAGAAGCAGCAGGAACCACAAGAACAGAACCTAGAAGGTGAGCAGCTCCACAGGAAGAGTTCTGGTGGGAACACCACAGAGACGAGCCAATCAGAGGAGGAGGAGGGCGGGTCTCACAAGAAGAAGCAGCAGGATCCACAAGAACAGAACCTAGAAGGTGAGCAGCTCCACAGGAAGAGTTCTGGCTCCTACGAAGGAAACGTGACTGAAGAAGAAGGAGAACACGTTGGATCAACTCAGAGGTGATGCTCTGTGGTGACAGCAGCCATGACATCATCGTACCCATCAGCCAATCCCTGCCCAGCCTGGGTGGGAGGAGCCATCTCCATGGAGACCGGCAGGTAATTTCCTGCAGGCAGAGAGAGTGAGATCATTTATCAACACCTGTCAATCATCACCTGATTGATTGATTGAGACATAGCCTCTAACTGCTGCTCACGATTCTCAATGACTATAGTGACTAGCTCCTGTTAGCATGTAGCTTTGCCTTACTCTGCCTCTGATTGGTTGGTTTTGTTGGTTACATTCTCTATGTTTGACTCAAACTGTGACTCACAGCAGCTCTGACGTCTGTTTTCAGGGTTTTGAGCTGTAGTCTTGCAGGTAAACACAGTGATCTCCTCAGCCTCTCTTCTGGACGTCTGCTGTTTCTGTCTGAGTGGCTCGTCCTCTGGAGCCGCTCTTCACTGTCAGAGTGTCTCTGGGCTCATTAGTAGAGCGGACAGGCCGGCTGGCAGAGAAGCAGCTGCCGCACAAACTACAGCTCAGAAACTGCCACAGACAAACATCATGAAGCTCCTGTGAGTCACAGTTTGAGTCCAGCTTAGAGAATGCAACCAACAAAGCAACCAATCAGAGGAGGAGTGGGGCGGGGCTTGTGAGAAGTTGATTGGCTAGCTAGTTAGCATGCTAACTTCAGTAGACATCTCTGTAACACAGAACAGAGACGTCTTTGACAGAACGTCAACACTGTTGTTTCTTCTCACTCTGGTCAAATCTCAGCCTGCAGAAGTGAACTGCCTCACACGGCTGAGACAAATAATGAGGAACACAATTTATGTTGTCGTCTTTTTGGTGTCTGAATGTGTCAGAATGTGTCTGACCTTTAGGTTTCCTGATGATGAGACGTCTCCCCTCGAGAACCAAAAGAACAAGTGCAACCAGAGAGAAAAGAGAGGATAGAATAGCAAGAACCATCGACCACACAGGGACAGGAGGAGGAGGAGAGGGAGCTGAAGGAGAGGATGGTGAAGCAGGTGAGGTTGAAGGAGAAGTTGTCGTAGCAGGTTTCTCTAAAATGAACAAAAGATTCTCATCAACAACACAGAAATCAGAGGAATTCATTCAGTCATTTCACTGTAGAGAGAAACCAGATCAAACTAAGAAAGTGAACTTGCTCCTGTCTGGTCTGTTCCTCTTGTTCTATGTCAGCCTGAGACCCACAAACTTTATATAGAGGAGAATAAATCACATGAGGGTTCAATATTATACTTTAACAAGATGTCAAGGTTTTCCAGCTGTGGTTTTGAAGACAAAACGAATTTAAAACATAAAGACATGTAAAGTTTTAACATATCTGCTACGTATGAAAGTTATTATGTTGCTGCTAACATCGGCAGGTTAAAGTCTAATTTTACGGCATCAAACCCAGCTTGATGGATCCTCTGACTCACACAAGCAGTCTCACTGTCCTGTCCTGTACTCAGCAACACTTCATCACAACAATCTCTCTGGAGAAACATTTGGCACATGGAGCTCATTTATCATCTCTACATGTTGAACATAATGTCAGACTGACAGATGAACAACATGTTGAGGAGGCAGACTCAGTGCTCCACCCAGTGTTGTTGCCTCCTGAAGGTCACCTGTCTGTCTTCTTGTCTTTGTCTCTCTCAGGCTCAGCCAAAGTGAAAAGGTGAAAGACAGACTCAGTGTTCAGACCTGCTGGAGTTACAACAGCCTCATCTTACCAGTGACAGTGATGTTGATGCTGCTACTGGCTGCTCGGCCTGTGGACTCACACCAGTAAACTCCACTGTCCCATGTGTTGATGTAGCTGATGTTACAGAAGGAACCATCTTTTCTTCCCCAGCCAGCTCCACACTGAGTCCTGGTTCCTTCAGTCGTGTTCCTCGTCACCGTCCATCCATCAGAGCTGTCGTCCTCCTCACACCTCAGAGAGACAGACTCTCCTTCAAACAGCTGAGATCTGTGAGGAATGATCTTCAGAGAGGCTGGAGGACGAGACAGAGAGATGTGGTTACAGATGATAATGGTCAGTTTGGACAGAAGTGTCTCTTCTTCCTCTTCCAGTCTCTGTAGACCTTGTTGACCTGCACTGATCTCCTCTGTGTTTCAGGCTCTGAGTCTCCTCATGTTTTAAATGGAACTCTCAGAGTTGGTGTCAAACACACAGCAGATGTGACTTCATGTGTCTCACATGTCAATATTGTTTCTGCACTTTCTCTGTCAGCTGCTGCATGGTGCTGCATGGTGTGCAGTCCTGCTTTCACAATGACATTTTTATAGCAGCACATTTATCTTTAGCGTCCAGTCTGTGGACATCCAGACAGTCTTCACTCTTTTATTGTATGTGCAAACTATTTCCCTCCATAAACAGTGTCCTGAACACTAACTGTTCTATCAGGGACTAAATAACTCTTCATCAGTCACACAGGAAATGTTCTCACCTTGGTGTGTGCAGCCGCTCAGCAGTGACGTCACAACTAAAGACAAAAGACACTCCGGTTGGTTTGAGAAACACAGAGGAGGACAGTCGTATCAAAGAAACATCATCAGCTCATGTTGTTTTTAAAGCAACAGTGTGAAAAGTGACGTCCTGTCAGAGTAACATGGACACTAATGTCTGTTCATTTTCCACAAAACAAAGTGTGTGTTTCTTCCAGCTGATGTGTGAGTGTACTTACAGAGCAGACGCAGCAGACGTGTTTCCTCCATCCTAACACCGACTCATATGACATCTACACTTCATCACTTCATGGTCACATCAGTCAGACCCTCCTCCTTCCTCTCTGACTGACTCCCACCCTGCTGTGGTTTCCTCTCCACTGACTGCAGCTCAACAACAGATAGAGTCCATTTTAAAAGCAGACTGAACTTCACAACAAACTGCAGCAACACGCTGATTTCTAATGTGAAAGACATATTTTCTCATTGGGAAATTTTTGTGCACATTTCTATTTCACACTATTCATCACGTCCACCAGAGGGCAGAGCTGTCAAGGCTCCTTCACCAACAAGATCCTTCAACCATGAACCCCCAAACCAGATGAGTCCAGCAGAGGGGGAACAGAGAGTCCTTCAATTCAGGTGATACAAAGATTAAACTACCTACTGTAGATTCAGTTCAACACCAGGAACAAGAAACAACAACAGACAGTAGAATCACATGAAGACATGATTCATACTGTGAACACATGAGACTCTAGAGGACAGCAGACGCACACTGTGTGTCCTTTCAGAGGGGAAACACAAGATGGAGATGTTGTATGAAAGAACACAACTCAAACACATCAGATTACCAGTGTGTTGCTGACAACTTCCAACAGTGACTGATTCAGAGAAGGACCCAGAGATGGCTCAGGTTAGCAGTATTCTACAGGATGTGCAGGGAGATGGTTAGGTGGTGAAATCCTTGCAGACAAAAATGGAGACAGATGTTTCTCACATTGCCAACAAGCTAGAACAAGCAGACGCTCACATGATTGACCTGGAGGTGGCGAATATGCCACTTTCTAAAGAAGTTTAAAAAGAGCCCAACAATATGAGGAGTTTCAGAGAGACAGACGTCTTAATCTTAATCTTGTCGGTGTGAAAGAGCACTCTGAAAATGGTTAGCTGAGGGAACTTGTGAGAACCATCGTATCCGACGTACTGCCGGAAACTGAGGTGCTCGGGGTCACAAGACAAAGATATTGAGGCAACATGGAATATATTTGGAAAGGCTGAAGGATCTCTTTCTTTCCTGCTCTGACAGAGAAGTGGTGGAGAAGAGGAGGAGGTGTTCCGATGTCAGTAAGAAGTTCCATGACCTCGACATGTGATTATCGCTGGCTTATCCTGCAACTCTCCGAGTCACATGGAGTGTAGAGAGGAAGAGCTTTGAAGGCCGATGGAGCTCTTTACTGAAAAGCCACAAAGATTATGGCTTGTTAATAATGGTTATTATATCAAGAACAGGTGCATCTGACAGGTCCAACACTACAGTCTACTGTTTGGACATGACCAACATTAAACCGTCCCCTTTTTTTCCCTATACTGATTAGAGCAAACAACTGGAGCTCTGCAACAATGAACAGTCGGAGTTATGCAGCCAATGGAACTGAGAGACTGAGTTGTGACAGCATAGGGATGGTACCCTGCATGTAGGTCAGTTTATCTTTTATTCATTTAATTTCTCCTTTTTTGACCTATTCTGACCTTCTAAGGGTACAAAACTGCCCCAGCATGCAAACAATATTTTCAGGTTTTAACGCCCAAGATTCCATGCGTCTTTCTGTTGAGCCTACTTGTACAATATACGCATATAGGAGGCAGACATCATTTATAGTGAGGTAAAGTAATCAGAATGGATAAAGGTATGAAGATAATTACATGGAATGTGAATGTCAAAGAAACAAGTGTTTATGTTACCTTAAGTCTCAAAATACAGATGTTGCATTTGTTCAGGAAATACGTTTGATTGATAAGGAAGCTTATAAGGAAACTTAAAAGAAATTGTGTTGATCAGGTATTTTACAGCTGTCTCATTTACTCAGCCTGTCCACCCAATCAGCTCTCATAGCTTCACTTGTCCTCCTGTTATTTTCTCTGTATGAAGCAGCTTTTATTTTGATTATCATGTCATCATGTTTGTCAGAGAGACTTATCGTATAAAACATTAGGGATAATTTGAGGTTTTTAGTAAAGTGAATGAATTGTAGACGGTCTTTTAGTGACGCAGGAGCAGTTTTTTATGAAACCGGTCAGATTGAAGCTGTGTTTTATGTGTCAGTGTATGAAGATCAACATATATATTAAGTGTTTAGGTGTTTTTTATCACATATGTCATACCACCTCTACACCAGTGCTAGGCCCAATGAGGCAAAAAAGTGGGTTAGTAGGTATTTTGGAGGAATCTGATTCCAGGGAAATGATGAGGCTTGTTCGCTAAATATGATCGTAGAGGGAGGAACAGAGGAGGGAGGTGTTTCCTGTCCAAACAGTGAGGTTGTTTCATTCCCTGTGTTGTTTCACAGACAATGATGGACTCATTGAAGACGCAGTGATTAATTAGGGGGCCAAGCCCGAGGGGCCGAGGGAACGTGTATGCAAGCATACGCGTTTCCCCAGACCAGCGGTGCTAGGAACCCTATTGTAATTGTAAAGATTTTTATTTTTATTTTTCTCCGGCTAAAAGTGGTGCTGCAGGCTAAACCGTGCAAGGGAGGGCGGTGCAATTTGGAGGGTTGGTCCAGACTCCTGCGAATATCTCAGACACCAAAAACTACATATATCCGCCTGCAGGGGGCGCTATAACCTAGGCCAACACGTTTTTGCCTATAACTCCCAAATCCTCTATTGCACATTCAAAAACCTTGTATCCCCAGATTCCCTGAATGGAGCTGAATCAATTTGTGATTGGCCACGCCCACTTCCGTTTTGGACGTTTTTTCGCAAAATCGCAAAAACTGGTAAACCTGCTTTTTCAAACTCCTCCTTGGGATTTTGTCCGGTCTGCGTGAAACTTGGCACGTACACTCTTTAGCTGGATCTGATCTGAAGTTATCAAAAGAATTTTGCTCTGTCAAAAAATGCGCAAATTATTAATGAACACATTTCTGTAGCTAGCTATAAAGATGTAAACTGTTTGACATCTGGGTCAAATTACATGCTATTAACACCAAATTTCAGTTCCTTAGTTGCCATGACACTGGGAAAGGATGAGCCGAATTTGGCGAATTTTGGCCATCAGGGGGCGCTACAAGGATGAGAAGTTTGTATCTCCTGAACGGCTACACGAAATTTGGTCGGTATGATGTAGGGCCAATCCTGCGGCCATATATTTAAGGTGGTCATGACTGCTCACTGGGGCATGTCTTATTACAACAAATCCAAATAGGCACTCATTCAGCCTTTTGCGCTTCCAGTGCACTTCCCATTACAGCAAATACCACGGCTCAGACGTTGGCCTGTGTCCTCACTTTTGTCCCTAGCCCGTCATTTGTCCCTGGGGGCTTGTCAGAGCACATTTTTTATTCTACCCGGAAGAGGCATTCTTTTTTTATTTGATGTCCAAGTAGTGGACATTGCGCATCCCCCCCCTAGATTTCAAGACCCTTTTAACAAGGTAAAAAAAACGATGGAAGAAACCTCAGGAAGAGCCACAGAGGAGGGATCCCTCTTCCAGGATGGACAGACATGCAATAGATATCGCGTGTACAGAAAAGAGCAACAAATCACAGTTTACAAGTTACATTACGTTACAACAGAGAGTCTGGTACAAATTATATGTTAAGTTCTTCGAAGACATACACACATACACACACACAGTTTGTTTCCACCTTTTTGAAAGATATCATAAAAGGCTTTTGAACCTAAATGCTGTTTATTTAATATTGTACAAAAGTGAATGTTGCCAAACTCGACTCTGTCAAGGACTCCAAAACCCTTCAACTGTTACAGCTGTTATGATCATTTTGGTTGTAGTTATTAAGTTAATTATAATAATCACAGTTACAAACTGACAGTTTAGTACCTTTTAATGAGGTGTCGCATGCCGTTTGCTTTGTTTTCAAGGGTGGTGTCCTGAGCTGATCTCATGTAAACTGGATCTTATCACTTATCATAATTAATAATTATCCATGATAATCATTCATTATTATCATTATTATCATTAAATTTAACCCCAAACTCCCTGTTGATGTTGCTTTAAGCACTGCATATGGTACCCCGTGTGAGGCAAGGCCCAATATAATGGTGTCCCATGTTAGGCAGTGTACGGTTGGCAATCATTCATAACTGTGCAAGATTCATTTCAGCATATTTTGGCTGCTAAAATTTGAGATTCACATCTTGAACCCTTTAACCAAAAGTCTACATTTAACCACTCGTCTACTACAGGAGACATTTATTTATACTTACAAACAATTGCAGTGTGGTGAGAACTGATTCATCAATCAAATTTATAACCCATCTGATTAACCAAAATCTTTTAAGTTAACTGCCACTTTGAGCCATTTGCTATGGCTGCTATCAATTCAAGTTGAAAGTGCTCTGTGGAAATTGTAAGAATTTCAGTTCAGCATTTGAATATCCCGAATTCAATGCATTCCAGTCAAGATGTCACTGTGCTTGCCTTGCATTTCAACCTCAGTAAGTTGTAGAGTTTTATACTTAGCAGTTACTACCATGTGTTTCAGCACAAGTCAACTTCAAGAGACAATCCTCTGACTGTTACTGCTCTGCATTCCAGTTAGTGCATGTTAAATGTTTGATACGCAGAGTTACACTGATGACCTGTGTTTATCTTTATTGGCCCCAATCTGTATTACTACAAGAGCTACTACATTGTGTCGCTGCCACCTCCACAGGAAGCTACAGTGTAGGCCAGCACACTGTTTGGTTAGGCTAGTGTACACCCCAAGTTACAATATAGAGTGTCTGACAAAGCAACACCATAGCCAACCACACTGATTGTTGTTTGGACAACCTGTTTATCTTTACAGTATTGTTCCATTGCTTTAAGATTTGATCATGAGCAATGAAGTACTGCTCTAGTTTATCCAGGGCTCTACACTGCCATATTCCGAGAACATGTAACAAAGGTATGAAATTATCTACATATTGGGAGTATATTTCCGTTCTTTCCTAAATGGATATAAAACATTCTTCCTAAGACAGTTACATCTTTTATTTTGGTATCTTACCTTATTTGAAAATGTGAAAACTAATCTTCTTGAGTTTGAAGATGTATGAATGTACGTACATGAAGAATGTTTTTTTTCTTTCTTTCACAAATTAACATTGTAATGAGATTGTTCATCATTACATTTTAGAATTTGGTTACTGACTATGGTCAGTCTAATTTTAACTTTAACTGGTTTGAAAGAGAAAAGTGGTGTTGTCTTCTTTCTTATATTCACTCATACACTATACAGTATATAGTATACATTCACATTGTCCTTAACAGAGACCTCCATGTTTAATAAAATGCACTGTACTGTAGAGCCCTCCCAGAAAACACAACAAAAAACCACCTCCCAAATATTTTGTTCACCAGCAGCCACTGCAAATATGTGGATGAGTATGTTTGTGTGTGTTATATGTGTGAGTATTGTGTGTGTAGTGTGTGTGTATTAGGTGTGTAGTGTGTGTGTGTGTGTGTGTGTGTTGAGTGGCAGAAGGCAGCTTTAAGGAGTGAAGGGGTGTGTCCTACCACTCCCTGCCAGTATTGCATATGTTGAGGCATTCTGTGAATATCCAGCATCAAGGCACTTCAGCCAAACCTCTGGAGGTTAGTTCCTCTCTAATAAATGCAAATAACCTGTTAAATGGTGCTTAAATCAGTAGCTCCTGAGGGAAGACCCAGGTGTGTGTGTTCAGATGTTGTCACAACCGCAGATTATTATTACATTAAACAAACAAACAGCAGTCAATAAGTTTTAAATGTACCCAAACATTTAATAAGGACGTAAATTCTATATCTTAAACAATCATTTAAAAGCCTGCCAGGAAACCAAAAATAAACATACACACAGTGATTAGACAACATGTTATACATATTAATATTTGTTAGTATATGACCATAGGTGTGATGTGGGCAGAAAAAGTTAGGGTACAGAGTCAGCCCTCACCTCCGACCACCCAGGTTGGTTGATCTGGGAGGCTGCCCTTCTTTTGTTTATTTTGGCTGGTCCATCAGTTGATCGCTTGTAGTTTTCCTTTGTTAGGTTGTTTGATTGATAAATTCATCTTCTTCCAACTGCATTCTGGCTTTGTTGTTTATGTTCAATCTCTTTTGTATAATTACTGAGGGGGGTTGTCACAATGGTTCATCATGGTCCAGGACAGGAAGGCTGTCAGCAGACAGTGAAACACTCTAAAGTCAGACGTGTTGTTTTATTCTTTAGTCTTGATTCTGTTTCAGGATGAAAAATAAATTCAGGGAATTATATCTAAGAAAGACGACTGCTGTTCCAATTATGAAGGTATTTACACTTTACTGTCAGAGTTCAAAGGATCTAAACCACATGTTTCAGTCCAAACCAACATGTGACATCACTCTGACATCACTGATCAATGGTCATCAATAGTGAGTGTGTAGACTGTGTGTGAGAGTCAGTAGGAGGAGTCAGTGATGAAGAAGCTGACAAAGCATCCTCCTGTCTTCATCTGTCCTCCATCAGCTCCTTCACCTTCATTTAGTCTCTGATCCAAAGTCACATCAGATCAATAATCAAAGATTGACAAACACACGGATCAAACAGATTGATCAGCCTTCAGAGAAGTCGGATCAGTGGAGCTGCTTCTGTTCCTGAGTCACTGTTTCATCTTTGATCTGAGTTCTCCCTGCAGAGGAGACAGAGGACAATTAGGCAGAGACAAGCAACCAACCAGAGACAAGCAACAAACCAGAGACAAACAGCCAACCAGAAACAAGCAACCAACCAGAGACAACCAGCCAACCAGAGACAAGCAGCCAACCAGAGACAAGCAGCCAACCAGAAATAAGCAGCCAACCAGAGACAAGCAACCAACCAGAGACAAGCAACCAACCAGAGACAAGCCGCAGACCAGAAACAAGCAACCAATCAGAGACAAGCAACCAACCAGAGACAAGCAACCAACCAGAGACAAGCAGTCAACCAGAAACAAGCAGCCAACCAGAGACAAGCAGTCAACCAGAGACAACCAACCAACCACAGATAATAGGGCTGGGACGACGGGCTGGGACGACGTAATCGAATAAATTTGTTGACATGAATAATTTGCGTCTACGCGTCGTCCCAAACAGGAAGTGGTTGGACGCGCGGAGGCTGAGAATAGCCTCTCTCACACAGAGACGCTGCATCAACGCCGCAGCGGCAGTTCGTCAATTCTCTGCCGTTGTTCGTTTACACAGAGTGAAGCACCGCTGGCGTAAAGACGAACCACTGTGCAATTCACACAAAAAAAATGGCGCTGCAGCTCCTGAAGAGACGTGACGGTACATGTCATAATGATGATGTCGGTGTTTCTCAGGTGTTCGTCCTGTTAATCTAAACCCGTGGACAGTTTATAGTCTTATGGATGCTGTTATAATGTGTAGTTATTGAGATACTGACCCACTAAACATCCTGGATGTTCACCCAAGCCGAAGTCACTGAGGTAGTTGGGAAGCTCCTCAGTGGCAAAGCACCAGGGGTGGATGAGATCCGCCCTGAGTACCTCAAGTCTCTGGATGTTGTGGGGCTTTCTTGGCTGAAACGTCTCTGCAGCATCACATGGCATCGTGCCTCTGGACTGGCAGACCGGGGTGGTGGTCCCCCTATTCAAAAAGGGGGACCGGAGTCCAACTATGTGTGTTCCAACTATCGGGGGATCACACTCCTCAGCCTCCCTGGGAAAGTCTACTCCAGGGTACTGGAGAGGAGAATTCGGCTGATAGTCGAACCTCGGATTCAGGAGGAACAATGCAGTTTTCTTCCTGGCCGTGGAACACTGGACCAGCACTATACCTCGAGGGTTAAAGGGAGTTTGCCCAACCAGTCCATATGTGTTTTTTGGACTTCGAGAAGGCATTTGACCGTGTCCCTCGTGGCATTCTGTGGGAGGTGCTCCGGGAGTACGGGGTCGGAGGCCCTCTGCTAAGGGCTGTACGGTCCCTGTACGACCGGAGCAGGAGCTTGGTTCGCATTGCCGGCAGTAAGTCAGACCTTTTCCCGGTGCATGTTGGACTCCGGCAGGGCTGCCCTTTGTCACCGGTTCTGTTCATTATTTTTATGGACAGAATTTCTAGGCGCAGTCAGGGGCCGGAGGGGGTCTGGTTCGGGAGCCACTGGATTCCATCTCTGCTTTTTGCGGACAATGTTGTCTTGTTGGCTCTGCTGAGCCAGGACCTCCAGCATGTCCTGGGGCGGTTTGCAGCCGAGTGTGAAGCGGCTGGGATGAGAATCAGCACCTTCAAATCCGAGGCCATGGTTCTCGACCGGAAAAAGATGGCTTGCTCCCTCTGGGTTGGGGGAGAGTTTTTGCCTCAAGTGGAGGAGTTCAAGTATCTTGGGGTCTTCTTCACGAGTGACGGAAGGATGGAGCGTGAGATTGACAGGCAGATCGGTGCAGCAGCCCAATAATGCGGTCATTGTATCGGTCTGTCGTGGTGAAGAGAGAGCTGAGCCGAAAGGTGAAGCTCTCGATTTACCGGTCAATCTATGTTCCGACCCTCACCTATGGTCATGAACTTTGGGTTGTGACCGAAAGAATAAGATCCCGGATACAAGCGGCCGAAATGAATTTCCTCCGCAGGGTGGCGGGGTGCTCCCTTAGCGATAGGGTGAGGAGCTCTGTCACCCTGGAGGAGCTCGGAGTAGAGCCGCTGCTCCTCCACATCGAGAGGAGCCAGCTGAGGTGGCTCAGGCATCTATATCAGATGCCCCCAGGACGCCTTCCTAGGGAGGTGTTCCTGGCATGCCCCACCGGGAGGAGACCCCGAGGAAGACCCAGGACACGCTGGAGTAACTATGTCACTCGGCTGGCCTGGGAACGCCTTGGGATCCTCCCGGAGGAGCTAGAGGAAGTGTCCGGGGAGAGGGAAGTCTGGGCGTCCCTGCTTAGACAGCTGCCCCCGCGATCCGGCCCCGGATAAGCGGAAGAAAATGGATGGATGGATGGTTAAACATCCTGGAAAGTGACGAAGTTAAATTTTACCCGCTAAATTACATATCGCCATCAGTAAACTGGTGCTGCGTGACTCACAGGACCTCACTGTCTCATTCTTCTCTTATAATCCCAGACCTCACTGTCTCATCCTTCTCATTAGCCGATGACCGATACGGACTGCCGATTTTCTTGAGCAGATATTTGGAGCCGATACTACTTTTGCTCCCTCAATTTACATCATAAAAATTAAACAATTAACAACAAAATGCTGCCACACTGGATTGGTTTTCTGCTCTGCCATTTCTTGCAGCGTCTCCAGCAACACAGAGCTGCCTGTGGATGCCTGTCTGTAAATAATGCCGGATTGGCGAACGCAGCAGCCCGCATCGGCCGATACGGATACACATAAAAAACGCAAAAATCGGCCGACAATATCGGCCGGCCGATGTATCGGTCTATCACTACTTCTCATATAATCCCAGACCTCACTGTTGACAGTCTGTCTCAACAGTCAGGGAGCTACCAGAGTAAAGATGCTGCCCGTGTGCATGATGGGTAGTGTAGTAGTAGTGACATACCTGACATGACAGGGGGCCTAAAATGTAGATAAAGAGCTCTAGAAACAAGTACGAGACATCCGAAAAATCCAAGAAGTCCGAGAACCAGGAGAAATATGATCCAGGATGGAAATTGTTCTGTGGGAACCAGAAACATAAAGAACATGATCTATGACCTCTGATCTGTATCTACAGGAGGTTTTAGGGTTAGTTGCTGACCTTTGACCTGCAGCTGTACACCCGTCACTCTCAGTTGTCTCTGTCTCCCCCTACTGAATCCTCTGACGGTGCAGGTGTAGTTGCCGCTGTCAGAGAGGTGGAGTTTTGTCAGATGGAGGCTGAGGTCTCTAGTTTCCAGAGTGTCAGTCTTCATGGATGTTTGGCTGCTGTAAAGCTGGTTTTGGTATTTAAGTTCGTCACCCTGCTCTTCAGGTGCTCCGTAGCTTTCGCTGAGCTGTTGTAGGTGGCGGGACCGCCATCAAAAAAATACGCTGAGTTTTACTTGAGTTGGTGGATGGAAGCAGAGACCCCTTTCCTTAAGCAGTTTTCTGACAGGGCTGTACATTTCTCTTCTTCTGAATCTCCGCTGGAAAATCCTGGTCAAAGTACACTCTGTTCCCGTTTAAGTAAACTTTCTGTTTCCATGCTGAACGCATCAGCAGCTCCTTAATCCTGTATTCCAGAAAATAAGCTTGGTGCCGAGCACCCTGTGGCAGCGCTGTATACCAAGTTCAATACCGGGGAGGGACAGCTCCCCCTTTTCAGGTTTTCATTATACTCTTGCATGTTGTCCACTTCAGTCCTCTCTGGAATCCCCTATATTTTGTGGGTGTCATGAAACTTTTAAAGGCCTTGTTATTTCAAATTAAGCCGTAGGATGTGATGCCTTTCCAGGTCCACTGTTTAAATCTCCATCATATGCTACCACCATCTTAGCAGCTATATATTTCTCTCCAATTATACATTTTTACATTCTTTAAACCAGATATTGAGAGGAACATTCTTCATCTGCTTAATTTTTCTGAATGCAGTATCTTACTGGTTTTATCACCCAGAATGGATTGAAGGGGTACAGTCAGTTGGTTTAGTTCTAGCTGCTTTAAATTAAGTGTTTTCAGCTGCACTCTCAGCCTCCTCTCCTCCCAGATGAACCTGGAGATTATTCGTTTCCACTCATTGAACTGTTTTACTGGTATCTGTACAGGTAGAGTTTAAAAGAGAAACAACAAGGGTGTCGAGAGTAATGGCAGTGTAGGTAGTAGCTCCCACCAGTCGAAGGTAATCAAACCCCCCCCAACTAACGAAAAATCAAATTCAGCAATAAATGAAACAAGTAACGAGTGGGGGAACGCGTCAGAGATGCCGAAAAGACATGAAATCCCAGGAGAAAGAGCAAAAACCTGTATTGGAAACAAACGGTGAAGCTGAGGAAAATTGCGGAGAAGCAGTAGCACTGGGGGACCGCCAACGTTATACAACTATTTGACGGACCTTAACAAAGAAATACGTAAACTTAAAGGAGAAATGAAAATGTCTCTCCACACAATCTTCAAACAGGAGTTTACCAACTTCGCAGAAGAGGTTAACAACAAAATAAAGACGAACAGTGAAGAACTATATCAATATTCTGACTTGGGTGGCCTATGACTCTAAATTTAAAGCAGGGGCAATGGACAGCAGTGTTGAACAATGGATAAATAAAGGCATCACAACGTTATGTGTAATAATTAATAGGGGTAAAATGAAAGGCTTTCAGAGTCTGAAGAGTGAATGTGGCTTGGAGATCTGTGATTAATTTAGGTATTTTCAAGTTAGAGATTTATTTGAGAAAGAAATAAAACCAGATCTTCCCCAGGAGCTGAAAAAAGCAACTGTAACACTGTGTAATGCATATAGAAATAATACTGGGAGAGTGATTTCAGCATTGTACCAGGGTCTAGAGACGAACAGAGGAACCTCTACACTGTATATTCCAGACAGATGGATAAAGGACAGTAAAATAGCACTAACTGAAGTGGACTAGTTTAATATATGTGATGTACAGCGAACCACCACCAGCTCCAGGATGTGGAAAGAATTCTGCTTGAAAAATATAATCAGGTCCTTCATTACCCCTTAAACAAAAAGCAAATTTTCATATACACAACAAACATGCTGGAGACGGTGTGGGGAGCAGAACGCAGATCAGACTCAAATGAGAAATTATTGGAATGATGTATGGTTGGAATTGAAAAAAATGCTGGGGTATGAACTACCAAAGTCATGTGAGACTTTATACTTGTGTATCCTGACAAGTGGAAATGTGCAAAGTGAGGACAGATACCTGGTCAAAGTACTACTAGCTGTGGCTAAGAAGGCAATCACCAGAAAGTGGTGTAGAGGACTCTCCCACCCTGGAGAACTGGTTGGATACAGTTGACTCACTCATATATTGAGATTCCAACAAGCTGAACTTAATTTGAAATGGGACAAATGGACAGAGTACTCACTACAGAGACACCGCTGGAGACTGAATTAAATCAAAGTCATTCAATGAATGTGTCATAAAGGCATGTAACCCACTGACACAGTTGTTCTATGCTGTTATATTATAGAAATTAATCAAATTTGAGTGATAAAAAAAGAAAGGACCAACAATCGCAGTAATATTATCATCTGTATAATCTCTATCAGATTATGCATATTCAGTGTTAAAGGTGCCATCTATCCAAATCTGTTTTATTTCTGTGGTGATGGGACATTAATATACATCATAAATATTAGTGGGATCCTTTGGTATAAGAACACCGACGTATTTCATGTCAGTAGTTTTCCAATTAAGATTGTACTTATCATGTTTGTTTGTGTGGCAGATAAGCAAGGATTTGTGTTTTCTGTATGTTTAATTTATATCCTGAATAGGAACCAAATTGTTCGAGGAGAGACATAAGTGTATTCAGGCTAGAGTCCTCGTACAGACATATCACATGTTTTATCTCTTTAACTAGAATTCCTGTTATTTCAACATCTTCTCTAATTACTTGAGCAAGTGGCTCGATGAATAATGCAAAGAGGGCGGGGCTTAGGGGGAATCCCTGTCGGCATCGTTGTTTTAGTGTAACAACTTTGGGCAGATTGCCGTTTACTTTGATCCGATCGTTTAGTGAGTGATATATTGTTAAAGACATCCTATAACTGCATCATTGAAGCAAAAACACTGCAACACCAAGTACAGAGACTCCCACCTCGCTGAGTCGAAAGGCTTCTCTGTGTCGAGGCTGATCGCCTGAGATTTTATAATTGTTTTTGCTCCTGATGTCAACAAGAGCTGCAGTCTGTCCTCTTTCCCTCCTTTGGAATCACAGATATTGTCTCCTGTTTCCAGGATGCTGTAGCGTCACCTCCCTTCAGGACATAGTTCAAACATTTAGAAGTAAAAGTGTCAATAAATCCCTAAATGTCTTGTATCAGTCTGCTGGGTACCGTCTCCTCCTGGTGCTTTACTTGTTTTTAGTCATGATACGGCATTATTAATCTCTGCTTCTGTAATTTCTTGTGTTAACAATTTATTTTGCTCCCCGTCTACTGATGGTAAATCTACAGAATCCAAGAAACTTTTAATGACTGTGGGTTCCACTGCCCGAGGTTGAGAGTATAATTTCTTATAGTATTCTTCAAAAGCTCGTTTTTTATCTTGTGGATTATGACACATCTCGTTGGTATTGGAGTCCCTCATTTTAAAAACTGACCTTTCAGATTGTTGTTCACAGAGTTTCCATGTCAGTATCTTCATAGCTCTAGAACCATTTTTATAATAACACTGTTTTATATATTTCAGTTTGAGCTCCACTTGGTTGTCACATCTTATTGAATTCCTGCTTTGTTCCATTTATCTTCGTAGTATTTGCAGGTTGTTTAGCTCAACATGCTCTTGTTCCAATGTTTGTAGTTTGTTTTTTAGGTCGTCACTTGTTTCTGTTTTCTTTCTTGAGGGTTATACATCATAAGTTTGCCCCTCAGCACCATCTTTGCAGCATCTCACAGAACACTTGGTAAAACTTTTTCATTGCTATTAAATTTCATGTAATCCTTAATTTCCTTGTCAATACATTTTTCACACTGTCGACAATCAGGAGGTTAGAATCAAGTCTAGACTGTGCTGTTGGGTTGAACATCCAAATGGAGTCTCAAATACACTCCTGCATGATCAGACACATCTCTAGTCCCTATGTCACAGTCTGATTCGGTCTCTGAGCTAAACATTAAAAAATAGTCACCTTTGAATAAACAGCGTGAGGCTGGGAAAAGAAGGTAAACTGTTTTGCAGAGGCGAGGAGTTTCCTCCATACGTCAGTCATGCCAATATCTTTATACATCATTCTTACCAACAATGACTCTGGTTTGTTCTTTTCATTGGGTTTGTTGAATCTGGTTTGTGGAATAATGTTACCTCTCTAGAGTCGAGGAAAGCTGTAACGCCCCGCTTCATCAATAATTTGTGAAGAAAGCTGGAAAGCCACCTTGTTGGATATTAATATTGCAACTCCTCTTGATGTCCTTTAGAGTAAGAGGAGTAGAACGTGTTTTTAAATCCCACTTTCTTCAGTTTCTCATGTTCAGTTTATACCAGATGAGTTCAATGATATGTTGGTTTTCTCTTTTCATCTTGGCTGTGAGTTTTCCCCTTTTTATTGGACTTTGTAACCCGTTAATATTAGGTGTAATTATTTTATATTCTTGTTGAAGCATTTATCATCCAGAAAACACCTCTCCACACTATAAAACCCAGGTGACTTTATCAGTTTAAAGTAAGTGTGTATGGTGACACAGAAAATGAACATCATGAACAAGTTACAAACAGAAAAGACTTCCAAAACTGAGATTTCCTATTGAATTCTCCATTGGAAAGAAAAGCCTTCGAAATACGAAGGGCCTCACCAGTGCTAACTGTTATATCTCTGTACGAGAATATAATTCAACGCACATGTCGGGTGATTTTAAACTTCCAGACAGAAGGTGTCTTAATTTGATCTGTTTGGGCTTATTAACATTTCCCCATCTGACAGTATGATTGTTGTAATTCACATCATTAAACACTTACAGGTATTAAACAACAGACACAGACCTCTACTGACCGGGAGTTTGGGCCTTGTGGCGGCTTGGTGCCGAGCACCCAGTGGCAGCGCTGTGTACCAAGTTCAATACCGGGGAGGAACAGCTCCATCTTTATCTTTTAAGTTTTCAAACTCAAACTCTTACATGTTGTCCCCTTCGGTCCCCTCTTAAATCCTGTACGTATGTAGGTTTTTTTCTTGAGCGTGATTAAAGGTCTGTCAGTTGCTTGTATGTTGTCTTGGATGCTCTGCGCGTCGCATATCACATCTTTAGCAGCGGCGCTCCAATCTTCCATGTCCGCCACCCGTTGTTCTGCTTCCTCCACTCGACCCAAAGTATCTCTCAGGTCAGTGGTGATTTCATTCAGCTTACAGTTGACATTCTCTCTAAAATCAGCTAGTTCTTTTTTCATTTCTCTAGAGAAGTTATTGAGCTCTGTCTTATTATCTGACTGCTTTAATCTCAGTGTGTATGGTGCTGATTAGGCCTGTCACAATAACACATTTTGCTGGACAATAAATTGAAATTATTGCAATGAACTATAATTTTTCATTTTTCAACTAATATGACGATAGTGGCATAATAATGCAAGTACACCCTTTGAAAGATCAATAAACTTTTATTTCTAAAGAATATTTAACATTGGAATGTGAAGAAGATATTTTATATATCCCAAATAAATAAACAAAACAACCAGAAACAATAAATAAAAAGGTCTCTCAGTCTCTGTTAGCAACCCTAACCCTTTAGCATGTCGTCTATCATGCTCTATAGTTGTGGAATTGCCGTTTGTGACACGTATTTTCTCCCAGACGGTATTAAAGGGCTGCATCTCTTTAGCGATGTAGCGAACTACACTGTCTGTGAGTGCGCACCATTTTGCACTGTCCTGTTTGTATTTTGTTTGTCGACTAAACGCCCCAGTGACTGTGGACTGTCAGGAAGACGGAGACTGGAGCTTTAGTCCAGCTGGGAAAACTGCATTGGATGATTAAGTTTTAAGTGCAGATGCATGTTTGTTGTGTTGCCGCTTTTAGTTGCTACTGTTTTACAACAAATGCGACATACCAGCTCGACATACCCCACACTGCAGTTGTCGCATTTGGCTTTGAATCCAGTTCCATCTTTGTTTTTATTTTGTCCAATCCCAACTAGTGTTTCCTCTGGCTTGCTGCTCCTCACGGGGCTCTCCTGCTGCACTCTTTGGTACGTCAGGGGTGGGGCCCTGCCTCCCCACACTACACTACACTCCAAAGCAGTAATCAGATTAAAGTTACTTATTATTTTTTGTCATTTTCAGTAAAATATATATTTTTGCTTTCTTCTTGCGTCTCGGGGAGTCATGTTTTCAGCATGAGGACCACTCAGGTGTACACCACGCAGCGACACAAACACAAACAATGGAGGGAGGACAGACATGCGCGTTTTCCAAAAATCCAGTTGTGTTTCAAAATATTATGTTTTCAAATGCATGTTTCATGGGTTTTTAATTTGCTCTGAGAATATGAAGGTAAAACCAAAGTTGAAACAGATGCTGCCAAAATAATCGTGACTAACTGACTAATCGAAAAAATAATTGATAGATTAGTCGACAACGAAAATAATTGTTGGTTGCAGCCCTACTACACACAGAGACAAACAGTGACTGACAAGAGGGTTCACGTGAGAGACACGAGGAAAACAAACATTTTATTTATTATACGATTAATTGATTTATTGATTATCGTGACAGGCCTAGTGCTGATGCTAGCTTGCAGGCTACACATGACCTGGGGTCCGTTTCACAAAGCAGGTTCAACAAACTCTGAGTCTAACCCTGAACTCTGAGTTGATCTACTCTGAAATAGGAAACTCTGAGTTTTCGGTTCCAGAACAGCTGATTTGAGTTAGTTTGATCAACTCGGAGTAGTTTCACCTGGAGTTAAGCGTGTGCACCACAAGTATAAAAAGACAGCATCAATGGAGCCCCGATTCGACGAGTCACCATGGCAACGGGGAAGAGGAGGGCTACGTTTTTCACCCCACTGAAATTGGAAATATTAATGCGCTCATACGGTGAGTTTGAGCACGTTTTTAGAAGGAAGTGTAACACCGCTGCAGCAGCAAAAGAGAGGGAGACGGCGTGGGAGAACATTCGTGCTCGGGTCAATGCGTAAGTTTAAATGTAGTCCTTTGCAATCACAATAATATTACAGGGGGAAACTGCTTGAGTGGTAGCCTATTAATTTATTTCATTTAGGTGCAACCCCGGCTGAGAAGTGCACTTGGCTGCAGCTTAAGATGAAACATAAAAACATTAGACCTCGGCATAATCTCATGAGGGTTCCTCATTTTGATCATGTTTTACCTTGTAAAGTAAATATTAAGTGGCTGTTTGACTGTACAGTTGTTTTATCCCCAACATAATGCTGTTTTCACAAACATAAATGTCTTCTCATCTATATCATGTTCTGTTAAATAATTAAGCCTATTTAAACTAACACAGACTTCTACTCAGCCAACAGAAAGAAAGCAGATGCCCGTAAAACGGGTGATGGCCTAGCACCGCCACCTCTAACGGAGGCAGAGGAGCTGAAAATGATAAAGATGGGTAGTAGCCTTTTCAGGGCAAGGCACACTTCTCTGACCGCTCTGCATACAGTTGCCTTGCTCAAGTGCTCTGCATCTCCGACGTTGTATAAAAAACTCCCATTTGCAAAAAAACACAGCGCAACACACAATATCTGCTGGGATGTGAGAGCATGACTTCGGTTGGCAATGTTAGAAATGTAAGGACGGATTAGGTTGTGTATGTAAATGATGGACTGTGACGTGAAACGGTACCGCTCAAAAAGATAATTCTCTGGAAATGCAAGAACATCTATGCGCCGTCTCACAATCATCTCCCGACGAATATTTAATTCTCTGCGCAGTAATGCTGCACCTTCATCCACGGGATCATTATCAAAAGGACATGCCATAGTAGTGAAAACAGTCGCCACCTAATATAATTTCTAATGTAGGCCTACTGACTGATTTTTGAAATGATTTTCTCAAAAAACAGACGGCAGAACTATACTACGCGAAAAATCACCTGCTGACTGAATGAATGAGGAAATCAAATACCGTGTGTGGCTGAAAGAGGGCGGAGACAGAGAGAAACTCTAGGTTTGTTAAGAAAAACCTGGTCCCGACCAGGTTAGGTTCATAGAGTATGTTACCATGGTAACTGACCGAGAGCTTAAGTTACCTCTCTCTGTGAAACAGGCTAGAGTTACCCCTCTTTCTCTGGTTTGAGTTACCTCTCTTTGTGAAACGGAAAACTCAGAGTTTCCCTCATTTCAGGGTTAACAGACTCAGAGTTTTCACTAAACCTGCTTTGTGAAACGGACCCCTGTTCACTGACGTTGTTATTATCTGCCGCCTGACTCTCATTTTTCTCTGGTTTCAGGCCTGATTTGCCTCGAGCCCTTAGGTACCTTTCCCCTTCCATTCTAATGGTTCATTAAATATTGAATTAAACTTAATTTCTGTGGATTTTGTGGACCTGTCTGGGAGCTCCCACTCTACACAGCCGTCCACCCTGATGCCGTACCAGAAGTGTGACTGGTGAACTCTTCACTCACTGCCAGATTGTTGTCGACTTCGTGGTGGATCAAACCTTTGAGTCTCTAGTTCAGCAGTTCCCAAACTTTTTTTGCAGCACACCCCCTTCTACGTCCCAACCGGGTTGACACACCCCCCAAAAAAACGCAGCAAAAAAAAACGCAACAAAGCTTTGTTTTATCGCCATATAAAGACTCATGTTTAATCATGCCCGAATAACCAGAACACGCATGACAACATCAACAAAGTTTCAAGATAATGCAACAAAGATACGCACAAGCTTCCACTTTTAAGAGGATGAGTGACAGACACAGGCTCAGTAACAGAAAGCACGATTTTGACATAAATGTTATATTTTCAGCGGCGTAAAAGAAAAATTGCAGCAATATTAAATGACCGTGGAGCTAACATCAACATCATCATAACACAACGGTTATGGAAATTAGACCGACATTGCATTGAATTAAATTGCAATGAAGTTACAAACGATCCACAACATTAAAGAGCATAGGCTCAGAAACAGAACACAACTGAAGTTTGGCGCAATGGAAGACAGTTTAAGCCTCAAATCCTTCTCGACAGCATCCAGTCTTTGCCCATGTTTAGTTTTAACTGCTGCCATAGCAGAGAAACCAGCCTCGCAGAGATAAGTTGTGGTGCAGGGCATCAAAACTCTCAAGGCTTGCTTTGCCAGGACTGTGTATGATGTCAGTGACTCGGTCCAAAAGTGGCTTTTGTTTGAACTGCAGCTGCGTGGCTCCATCAGATGACAGCTCGATCAGCTGCTCCTGCTCGTGAAATGACAGCTGTGGGACAGGCAGGGAAACTTCAAATGGACTGTGAATCCAAGCGCGAGATGTGTCCATCGGTGGGAAGTGTTTCCGTAGCTGCTCGGCGAGTTGGTTGAGGTGTTCAATTATGAGACTTTTCACATGCTCACCCAGGTCCACGTCATTTTCCTCCAAGAACTTGTGAAGCGTAGGGAAACACAGGTGTGTGTTCCCACTCACACAACTCGCCCAGAACCGTAGCTTCTTTATCATTGCCTCAATCCTGTCTTGTGTGTTGAACACAGTTACACTGACTCCCTGCAGACTTAGATTGAGTTCATTCAGAGCTGAGAAGATGTCCGCTAGATAGGCGAGCATCTTCAGAAAATCTTCATCATGCAGACTGGAGGCCAAATGTAACGGATTCTCCTCAAAAAGTGTTCAAAGAGCCTTGTCAGCACTTTGCCGCGGGACAGCCAATGCACCTCTGTGTGCAGCAGCAGTGATGTGTGTTCGCTGCCCATTTCATTACATAACAGTGTGGATATTCTTGAATTTAGCGGTCGAGCTTTGATGAAGTTCACCAGTTTGACTGCGTCGTTCAGCACTGCAAGTAGATCAGCTGGCATGTTTTTGGCTGCGAGGGCCTCTCTGTGAACACTGCAGTGTAACCAGCTGATGGATGGACAGACTCTCCTGATATGAGCTATAAGCCCTGTGTGTTTCCCCGTCATTGATTTTGCCCCGTCTGTGCAAATTCCCACACAGCGCTCCCAGTCGATCCCATTGGTCCTCATAAAAACGTCAGTTAAATTGAAGATTTCCTCTCCTGTTGTTCTGGTAGCAAGAGGCCGACAGAACAAAAAATCTTCTTGTACCGTTCCTTCAAAAAGGTAACAGACATACACAAGAAGATTGGCCAGATTTGCAACATCTGTAGACTCGTCTACTTGCAGAGAGTAAAACTCACTTTTCTTCACAGGGCTGACTAGTGTAGGCAGGATGTCTTCAGACATGGCATCAATGCGGCGCGACACAGTGTTATTGGACACAGGAATCATGTCCTCCTTCTCTCCAATCATACACTCCACCATCTCTTTGGCCGCTGGCAAACACACGTCTTCAGCAATTGTGCGCTGCAGTCCCTTTCTCCCTACTCTGTAACTGAGCAGATATGAAGCCCGTAATGCGTCTTTCGTAGACCCAACGCATGAATGAAACTGCATTTGTTTTTCTGCTTTTCTGCAACTCCTCCAACTTTGTTTTAAAAAATGTAAGGGGCTTTTGACTTATATTGCCATGTTTCGTGTGCAGGTGAGGACGGAGATAAGTCTCACTCCCTCTTGGTCCCTCTCCTCCTTCATGACCAACAACTTTGTCATGAGACGTCCCACTTGACAGTTTCCCTGATTTCAGCCAGTCAAGCATATTTGAAAGAATGAATGAAACGAGTTGGCGCGCATATATCCAAGCCTGGGCTGTCTTCTCTTACGTTTCTATCAAAAACTAATAAATTATATTTTTTTGATTTAAAATAAAAGGGATTACAAAGGAAATGTTTATTGTTCATGTTTTTTATTGTAGCCTATGGAAAAACCACACTTAAAAAACAACACTGTGATATTTTTACACCAGACCACCATTACATTTTTCATCTCGTGCACCCCCTGGTGGTGGGCGCACCACACTTTGGGAATCCCTGCTCCAGTTCATGTTTGTATGTTTGTATCTTTGCTCTCCAACAAGCCAACCCTGTCTCTCCTCATCCAGTCAAAGTCAGACAAACCAGAACCAACCAGAACAACACAGAGGAGTGAAGGTTCTGTTCTGGTCCTCTGGACGTGACAGTGAACACACTGATCTACACACAGACACACACTGATATACACACAGACACACATTGATCTACACACAGACACACACTGATCTACACACAGACACATACTGATCTCCACACACTCACCTTTCATCTGCAGCTCGACGATGCTGATTGGCTCAGTATTAATGACGGCTCTCACCTTACATCCTAAACAAACTGTTAGAACTCGACGCTCACAAGTACTGACATAATTTCTGCACTTCCTCAGGATCAGAGACGCGTCTCCAGTCCTCATCTCTCCGTCCACCAGCTGCACTGGTGGTGGTGATCTGGTCGGCTCTGCAACCATGATGGTGACGTCACCATCGTCACACGGCAGAGTTGCATTCTGTCCAGGTTCCACTCGCATCACCTCAGGCTCTATAAACCAATAACATAGATGTAGAGAGGATCAGCTGTTAGATGAGTAAAGGACAGCAGAGAACAGACAGGAACCCTGATATCACCTGGAGACATCCACTCATCACTCAGAACATCTGTTGACACAACATGAAGCTGCTTCAACTTTCTCATGTGATGAACAGCAACATCCACTCAGCCAATCAGAGAGCAGCTTTCATATCCAGACAGACACCAGACAGTGGTACAAGTTAGTGACAGTAATAATATACGTGCTGGCCCTTTAACAGCCCTGTTGGTCATGTGGTAAACACTGTGAGCAGGTAGAACTCCCTGTAATATAACTGATGACTGATGACTTCTTTACTCTGCTGCAGCAGTTTGACTCCGTCAGATAAAACACAGACAGTCCATCATTGATGGAGAAACACTTTCAATCTTAAATCTTTAAATTCAAACCTGATGAATTATACACATCACATTTCAATAAAGTCAGAGTGACTCTTTAATGATCATCACTGACTGATCTGATTGGACCACAGTCAGTCTGTGAAACAGCCTCACTGTCACATTCATGTCATGATGTTAGTGTGGATGTTGAGACAGACACCATTAGTTTACATTAACTGGGCAGATTTCATACTTATATTTATCATTTATTAATAACAACACACTGCCACACTGTTTATATCTGTATACATTATGTTGCTCTGGCTCATCTTCTTACATTTTTATTATATTATTGTCTATTGTTATATTGAACTGTGCTTTGGCTGCTGTGATGCACACATTTCCCAGTTTCCAGGCAAATAAACGGATTTCTGATTCTGGTTCTGATTCCCCTGCTTCACCTCTCCACGGCAGTTTTACAGTCTGGAAATAAAGCAGGGATCACAGCCTTATCCAAATCTGTTTATCTTGGTCCATTTATATTTAGAAAAATGAGTATATAACATCTCCACAGTCACAATAAGATATAAGTCAACCTCTGAACATGTAACATTTTAAAGTAAAACCTTTAAGGCTTTACTTCCAAAGGCATCAAGTTGAGCATTACCAACGTATTTTAACTGATATTTTGAGGTTTTAAATGGATATTCCGGTGTAAATTTAATCCAAAACACACTGTGAAACTGTGTTAGACTCAGATCAGGTTAACAGACCGCTAATTTACGGAGTTTTATCAACCTAAGAAATGACCGCACGACAACAATACACTGCAGTAAATGGATCCAACAAGAAACCGCCATCAAAAAGCCACAAATAATGTTCAGAACAGCACCAAACTTCAGCAACAGTACAAATAGGGTCTCAGCACATAGTCCGGGGCATCTAACCTCCGCTAGCTTAGCTGGATTTCTATTGTGAAAGGAGCACGGCTCTCCAACAGCTTCCTGTTGAGGGGAAGTCCCGACGAGTCGATTACCGAGTGCAGTAGAGTTCCGCGGCTCATGAATGAAAATGTATGATTATGACTCCATGGAAAAGCAATCAAAGTTCATATGTGTCTTACCTGCCAGTTTATAACAGTTATTATCGAGAGCGGACAGGGAAAAGAACGGAATTGAGCATTTCTAACCGCACTCGGTAATCGTCGCGTCGGGACTTCCCCGACCCGGAAGCTGATGGAGGAGAGTTGAACTCTGTTTTTAGCTTCACACCACTTGAGGTCGCCATTATTTATTTATTTCTTCTTGTTGGGTGCGCAATGAATCTTGGGCAATTTGTAGCTGCAAAGAATAGTAGCGGTGTGTCCTCCAGGAACATTTGGAGGATCCTTTGAATTTGCTTCACGCGGCGTAGTGACATCATTGCACTTCAAATGCGCACTCCGAAGGATGCTGCCCCTGAATTGGGACACAGCCAAAGACACAGACGCGCTCCTCTTACCTCCACTAACAGCGATGATCCATGAACAGGTGAGGAGGAGCATCAGTGGAGAGGATGTGAACCTGGACATGACTGAAGAGGAGCTGGTCTCTCTGCTGCAGGTCTCTCTGCTGCAGGTCTCTCTGCTGCAGGTCTCTCTGCTGCAGGTCTCTCTCTGCTGCTGGTCTCTCTGCTGCAGGTCTCTCTGCTGCAGGTCTCTCTGCTGCTGGTCTCTCTCTGCTGCTGGTCTCTCTGCTGCTGGTCTCTCTGCTGCTGGTCTCTCTCTGCTGCAGGTCTCTCTGCTGCAGGTCTCTCTCTGCTGCAGGTCTCTCTGCTGCTGGTCTCTCTGCTGCAGGTCTCTCTCTGCTGCTGGTCTCTCTCTGCTGCTGGTCTCTCTCTGCTGCAGGTCTCTCTGCTGCTGGTCTCTCTGCTGCTGGTCTCTCTCTGCTGCTGGTCTCTCTGCTGCTGGTCTCTCTGCTGCTGGTCTCTCTCTGCTGCTGGTCTCTCTGCTGCAGGTCTCTCTGCTGCAGGTCTCTCTGCTGCAGGTCTCTCTGCTGCTGGTCTCTCTGCTGCAGGTCTCTCTGCTGCAGGTCTCTCTCTGCTGCAGGTCTCTCTGCTGCAGGTCTCTCTGCTGCAGATCTCTCTGCTGCAGGTCTCTCTGCTGCAGGTCTCTCTGCTGCAGGTCTCTCTCTGCTGCTGGTCTCTCTGCTGCTGGTCTCTCTGCTGCAGGTCTCTCTGCTGCAGGTCTCTCTGCTGCAGGTCTCTCTGCTGCTGGTCTCTCTGCTGCTGGTCTCTCTGCTGCAGGTCTCTCTCTGCTGCTGGTCTCTCTCTGCTGCAGGTCTCTCTCTGCTGCAGGTCTCTCTCTGCTGCTGGTCTCTCTGCTGCTGGTCTCTCTGCTGCTGGTCTCTCTGCTGCAGGTCTCTCTGCTGCAGGTCTCTCTCTGCTGCAGGTCTCTCTGCTGCAGGTCTCTCTGCTGCAGGTCTCTCTCTGCTGCAGGTCTCTCTGCTGCAGGTCTCTCTCTGCTGCAGGTCTCTCTCTGCTGCTGGTCTCTCTGCTGCTGGTCTCTCTCTGCTGCTGGTCTCTCTGCTGCAGGTCTCTCTGCTGCAGGTCTCTCTGCTGCAGGTCTCTCTGCTGCAGGTCTCTCTCTGCTGCTGGTCTCTCTGCTGCAGGTCTCTCTGCTGCAGGTCTCTCTGCTGCTGGTCTCTCTGCTGCTGGTCTCTCTGCTGCTGGTCTCTCTCTGCTGCTGGTCTCTCTGCTGCTGGTCTCTCTGGTGCTGGTCTCTCTCTGCTGCAGGTCTCTCTGCTGCAGGTCTCTCTCTGCTGCAGGTCTCTCTGCTGCTGGTCTCTCTGCTGCTGGTCTCTCTGCTGCAGGTCTCTCTCTGCTGCTGGTCTCTCTCTGCTGCTGGTCTCTCTCTGCTGCAGGTCTCTCTGCTGCTGGTCTCTCTGCTGCTGGTCTCTCTCTGCTGCTGGTCTCTCTGCTGCTGGTCTCTCTGCTGCTGGTCTCTCTCTGCTGCAGGTCTCTCTGCTGCAGGTCTCTCTGCTGCTGGTCTCTCTGCTGCTGGTCTCTCTGCTGCAGGTCTCTCTGCTGCTGGTCTCTCTCTGCTGCAGGTCTCTCTGCTGCAGGTCTCTCTGCTGCAGATCTCTCTGCTGCAGGTCTCTCTGCTGCTGGTCTCTCTGCTGCAGGTCTCTCTGCTGCAGGTCTCTCTCTGCTGCTGGTCTCTCTGCTGCTGGTCTCTCTGCTGCTGGTCTCTCTGCTGCAGGTCTCTCTGCTGCAGGTCTCTCTGCTGCAGGTCTCTCTGCTGCAGGTCTCTCTCTGCTGCAGGTCTCTCTGCTGCTGGTCTCTCTGCTGCTGGTCTCTCTGCTGCAGGTCTCTCTCTGCTGCTGGTCTCTCTCTGCTGCAGGTCTCTCTCTGCTGCAGGTCTCTCTCTGCTGCTGGTCTCTCTGCTGCTGGTCTCTCTGCTGCTGGTCTCTCTCTGCTGCTGGTCTCTCTGCTGCAGGTCTCTCTGCTGCTGGTCTCTCTGCTGCAGGTCTCTCTGCTGCAGGTCTCTCTCTGCTGCAGGTCTCTCTGCTGCAGGTCTCTCTGCTGCAGGTCTCTCTGCTGCAGGTCTCTCTCTGCTGCAGGTCTCTCTGCTGCAGGTCTCTCTCTGCTGCAGGTCTCTCTCTGCTGCTGGTCTCTCTGCTGCTGGTCTCTCTGCTGCTGGTCTCTCTCTGCTGCTGGTCTCTCTGCTGCAGGTCTCTCTGCTGCAGGTCTCTCTGCTGCAGGTCTCTCTGCTGCAGGTCTCTCTCTGCTGCAGGTCTCTCTGCTGCAGGTCTCTCTGCTGCAGGTCTCTCTGCTGCAGGTCTCTCTGCTGCAGGTCTCTCTCTGCTGCAGGTCTCTCTGCTGCAGGTCTCTCTCTGCTGCAGGTCTCTCTGCTGCTGGTCTCTCTGCTGCAGGTCTCTCTGCTGCAGGTCTCTCTCTGCTGCAGGTCTCTCTGCTGCAGGTCTCTCTCTGCTGCAGGTCTCTCTCTGCTGCAGGTCTCTCTGCTGCAGGTCTCTCTCTGCTGCAGGTCTCTCTGCTGCTGGTCTCTCTGCTGCAGGTCTCTCTGCTGCTGGTCTCTCTGCTGCAGGTCTCTCTGCAGGTCTCTCTGCTGCTGGTCTCTCTCTGCTGCTGGTCTCTCTCTGCTGCAGGTCTATCTGCTGCTGGTCTCTCTGCTGCTGGTCTCTCTGCTGCTGGTCTCTCTGCTGCAGGTCTCTCTGCTGCAGGTCTCTCCGCTGCAGGTCTCTCTCTGCTGCAGGTCTCTCTCTGCTGCAGGTCTCTCTCTGCTGCAGGTCTCTCTCTGCTGCTGGTCTCTCTGCTGCAGGTCTCTCTGCTGCAGGTCTCTCTGCTGCAGGTCTCTCCGCTGCAGGTCTCTCTCTGCTGCAGGTCTCTCTCTGCTGCAGGTCTCTCTCTGCTGCAGGTCTCTCTGCTGCTGGTCTCTCTCTGCTGGTCTCTCTGCTGCAGGTCTCTCTCTGCTGCAGGTCTCTCTCTGCTGCTGGTCTCTCTGCTGCTGGTCTCTCTGCTGCAGGTCTCTCTCTGCTGCTGGTCTCTCTGCTGCTGGTCTCTCTGCTGCTGGTCTCTCTCTGCTGCTGGTCTCTCTGCTGCAGGTCTCTCTGCTGCTGGTCTCTCTGCTGCTGGTCTCTCTGCTGCTGGTCTCTCTGCTGCAGGTCTCTCTGCTGCAGGTCTCTCTGCTGCAGGTCTCTCCGCTGCAGGTCTCTCTCTGCTGCAGGTCTCTCTGCTGCAGGTCTCTCTGCTGCAGGTCTCTCTGCTGCAGGTCTCTCTTCTGCTGGTCTCTCTGCTGCAGGTCTCTCTGCTGGTCTCTCTCTGCTGCTGGTCTCTCTCTGCTCGTCTTTCTTCTTCTTCTTCTTCTTCTTCTTCTTCTTCTAATAGAATTCCGACAGGCTGTACACAAAGGAGCGTAATGCTGCCCTCCACAGTCAAGACTTAACAGTTATCTTAAATTCTCACACACAGACCAGTAGACTGAAGGAACTTTACAACTGCTTTTCCAATGAGATTGATATTCTGTTCTGCTCCAAAAATGGACTTATGAGAGAAAACTGATAGACCCACATCTGAAAGTTCTTTGAACAGCTGCTGTCTTTCGTTTTTATATTTGTTGCAGACAAACATAATATGATGCACAGTTTCTAAGTTTCCACATTCACACAGACCATCTGGATGCTTCCCTACTACTTTTAGACACCCTGCCAGACCACAGTGACCAAATCTCATCCTGGTTAGAATTACATTGTCTCTCCGCCCAGCTTTCGTTTTCTATGTCTTACTTTTAACAAAGGGCTGTAAAGCGAAGAAAAGCCTGCCCCTCTTCTCCACAGTCCACTCTTCCTGCCACTGATGTTCCAGTTTCTCTTTACATCTGCTGTTACATTCACTTTTCCCCAGGGGGACATTCAACTCTACCGTTTCCTTTGACAAAGCTTGCTTTGCCAAGAAATCAGAGATTTCGTTTCCCTCCACTCCTGAATGGCCAGGTACCCACAGAAAGCATACACTGAATCCCGATCTTTCAATTCTAAATAAGCAAGATAACATTTCCCAGATCAGATCAGGACAGGCCCTTGATGTCCCCTCCTTCAGAGCCACCAAAGCAGCAGCTCAGAACAGATAATACTTCTTGGGAGCTTGTTTTCCTCAACACAATCTAGTGCCCATGAAATTGGCTGCAACTCTACAGAGAAAACTGACGAGTGATCTGACGTACGGACTTTCTGTCTTGATCTACTGCTGGCCACATATACTCCTAGCCCAGTCTTCCCAGACTCTGGGTCCTTAGATCCATCTGTAAAAATTTGACTATATTCCTTAAAGTGATTCAGACATCCTAACACATCTACATAAGGGATATTTCCCCCCTATCTGTAGATGCACCTCAGGGTCAGGTAAAAGCCAGAAGGGAATCAGAGACCAAATAGTCCCACTCACTTTATCCTGCTGCTTGTCTCTTTATAACTTCAGCACGCGGTCACATGGTTTCTCAGAAATCAGCCCCGTTAGAAAAATGCTGCATTCAAGTTGTGTCGGACATTCAGCCACTAACAGATGTTTCAGGCTACAAGGTTCTGAATTTTTCAAGTACAAGTAAAAGTAATAAAACTGAACTTAATTAAAAGTACAAAGTAGGTCAGTTAATAGGCCAGCATCTTATCATCAGAAGGTTGCTTGTAGCGGACCCTTGGCGTCAACAAAATGAGGCGGAGAGATTCTGACGGGTGCTTAATTTTTATTGTTTGCTGTAGCACCGTGAAAACTATGAAAAGGAAATACAGAAAGAAAATAAAGAGGTTAGATTAAACACATGAAACATTTGATTTACAATCTCCAAATCCTCAATACAATCACCCCCATTCAATAATAAAATACGAAAGAGATACATTTATTAGAAAATGTTTACACTCATTGTTAAAACTTGATCAACCAAAAATAAATCTAGACACCTCAAGGATAAAAGTAATTGCCCAAAATTTGACTTTCACATACCTCGTTCCACTTTACCAAGGGAGCTAATTGTTTGTATGTTGAAGGTGCTGTTTGGAAAGCCATCTGCCTCCTAATAACAATAACCAAACTTAAGAAAGACTGCAGCAACCTAATCAACATAAAGATGGTGTGTGATTACAATACATGGATCAAATCAAACTTACTGGGAGTGCCACAAATAATCCAGGCAAAGAAAAGACTCGGCAGCACAGATGCAGCGCCAGCCCAGCGGAGACAAAGGAGAAGGCGACTGAGATGCGCACAGGTGAGCTTACAGGGCTCATAGTCTCCTCCCTTTTATACCTCGTTAAGACTGGCCACTAGATGGCAGTCCAGGGTCATTCACATGCCTAAAACAATTTACTGTTCTTTACATTGCTGGTTTGATTCCCCTGGTCTGCATGTCGAATTGTCCTTGGGCAAGATAGGGAACCACAAACTCCTCCTGATGTGCTGGTCGGCACCTTGTATGGCAGCCGCCGCCATCAGTGTATGAATTACTGTAATTACTGATAAATGTACTTAATGTAAATGTGAATGAGTGCAGACCCAGTGTGAAACGATTTAAAGAGAAAGAAAAGAGAAGAAAAAGTCCAACAGAATAACAGCTACTCCATCATTTATGTCCCTGTTGTCGATGTGACATCATTTATACATGAAACAAACAGGAACATAATTCAAGTGTACATCTGTTTTAAGGAATTCACTCCACTGCCCTCTGCACTGCAGCTCACTACAGGACACACCTCCCTCCCTCATTCAACCCCCCCTTCTTCTGTCGTTTGTCTTTTATTCGTCCAAATCCAACCCTGGTTCCAGAGACGTGCAACCGTCAACATAAGCTCGTACTTCCTGTAGCTGAGATCATATCAGACTCGAACACTTCCTGCTGTGTGAGAGTTAAACTCTGGACCATCTGCAGATTCTCTTCACATTATGAGTCTCCACATTTCTGTGGGTCCAAACCTGAACCCACTGAAATATAAAGTTCTTTTCTCCAAATGATTGTGTCGAAGCTGCAGCTGTATGACTCTAAAGTCTTTGTTAATGATACTGGAGGCTTTATCATGTGGACTGCATGAGAGGGTTTGAACTGTCAACATTTGATATCTGTCTTATCTGGAACACCAGCTGCAGGCTGAATGTCACCAATCAGGTTTTAGCCTCAGATAAAATAACATGTTGGTGCTGATAGGAGGGAAACATGTTTTAATCTGATCTTATATCTCATCATCCTCGTCACTCTGCAGCTGACTGCTGGTTTTGCTGATTCTTAAACTTTGTCTTTGTGTTTCTTCTCCTGTGGGTCAGAGTTCAGACTCCAGCCTGTCGATCATCAGCTGATGAACACATCCCTGCTGGATGACCGACAGCACTGATTGGCTGTCAGACTGAGAATAAACAGGAAGTGACTGCAGTGGAGAAGAGCAACTGCTCAACTGCTCTGCAGCCGCCTTGCTCCTGCGATAATTTAAGGTCATGTGACATCGCATGTGGAGAGGAAACCACTCCCATCCAGGTCACTGAGGACACATTTTAACCAGCATGCATCACGCAGCGCTGCACAGTCCTGCGTTATCATGAACTCGCCTACTGACTCCTGGTAGGAGGAGTGGAAGCAGCCTGGGGCTTTTTCCTCCACGCCAATCATTGTGTGATGACACCCTTTTTGTTAAAGCTTAGAAGAGGTGGGGGATGGTGCACAGGTTGCTCTAAAGCTCATTCTGAGTCCGTCCCTGACCCACTAAGAACCTCATTCCCCTGAGAGCACCAGCCAGAAGCTCTGGTCTGTTTAGGCCTATTTTAGGTTTTTTTGGCTGCCCACTTCTTTCTACAGAGGAAACTGTGTTTATTTGGGAACCCCTTCAAACCCTAAACACCTTCAGTTTTTCCCTGGGGCTTGTTGGAGCATATTTTTTATTCTACCCGGGAGAGGCATTTGTTTTTTTATTTATTGTCCAAGTAGTGGACATTGGGTATTCCCCCCTAGATTTTCATGTTTTTTGTTTATATTTTTATGTAGATTTGTAAATACCACCACACTTCTATCAGCCATCTTGCCATTTTGCTTTTGATCTTTCAGACACACACACATTTGCTGTGTTGCAATTCAGGGTCTGCATCCTTCGGAGGCTGCATTTGAAGGCCAGTTACGCCACAACGCCGCACGAAGGCTGTCCCAATTCAAAGGCTCCTCCAAATGAAACATGCAAATGCGACCTTCTTTCCCCTGTTTTAGGAGGATGCACCGCTACGATCCTTCGTGGCCCCACACATACCAAGATTCTTTGCGTGCTGGAAAAATAAGAAAGAAGGAGAGAAAATGGCGACATCACGTGGCGTAGATCAACACTTTCGCAGGCCTGGGCAGTAGAAATCATGACATTAGGGTAAAACATCTGGTGAAGCAACCAGGAAATGCTCCAAAGGCTAGACCGTCACATTAAACAACGGCTGATGAGGTTAACAAGGTCTCTCTGAAGGACTCGCCTTCAAAGACCACAAAGGCCGAGTCCTTCAGAGGATGCAGACTAGTGTTGCACGGTAAACTGACACTAGAAATGTACCACGGTACCCAGCCGTTAAGAACAATACTTTTTCAGGTTTTATTAGTATCGGTACTTTATGAACTTTGTGCGACAGCAGGGCAGCGTGTCTGTGTGCAGCTTCTCTCTGCTTCCTCACTGTCTACAGTCAGAGTGGGCGTGGTTTAACGGTGACAGACAGTCACAGAGCGAGACAGACATGGCTGAAAGTAGCATGAGTGCTCCTGCCAACCATCCTCGGCTTGTTGAAAAAGCAGACGCACAGAGCGAAATATGGAAATATCTCGCTTACGTTGCCGACAGTAAGGGCAAGACCACGGACACCACGAAGCCCGTCTGTAAACAATGCTGTAAATCCGTAATGACCAAGAGAAACAACACGTCCAACTTGGCGAAACGTCTGACAGACATGCAGACTTGTTGAAAGAGTTCACAGAGCTGCAGGTTAGAGATAGATAACATAAATATCCCCCGGATGGAAGTCAAGCAAGTTTTTTTCACCATCAGAGTTGCGCGAGTCAGTCAACGTTCACACTGGTAACATGAACTTTACCAGAACGTGCGCTGGTGTTCACAAGTATGTTGATCAACAACACCACTTAATGATCTATTTTAAGTCAATCAGTACTAGTAATGTAATCATAGCATGTACATTTTTGTCAATAATTTATAATATATATTGTAATTTATATCATTAGAAAATGTTGTGATTAGAGCACAGACCTCCACCAGGTCATTTGTGTTGTACTTTAGTGCACTAATGTAGTTTACAGGATAATAATCCAGGTTTAAACTTTATCAACATGAAATGCTAATTGCAAAATTCCCCTTTGTGGGACGAATAAAGTATTATCTTATTTTATGAATTGCCAGACTTACAGTTAATGTCATTTATGATCATTATTTTTGTGATGAATAAAATTGTAATTAATGTGCTTTTAATGTTTTTCTACTACTTGCACTGAACTTTTAATGGAAAATCAGGTTATTTAATAATCTCTGAGAGCAAATAAGACAAATGAACAAAACAAGAAGACACTTGTCTTCTTGGATACAGAGATGCTTGGCAGCTGAGTTAAACAGCTGTATAATCATTTCATTGTCATTATAACAGGTTAAGTAGCTTTAAAGCTCAGCAGCTTTTACAAAAATATTTTTTTTATTTAGACTTTTTAAGTTTAAGTGTTTTAATAAAAATATGTTTTAATCTTGTCACACAGTGGTGAGGTTGTCTTGTTCTGGGATTTTGTCTCGTGAACTTCCTGTTTTATTTTGAAAAGTAACTCTCCTCTCGTTTCAGGTCACTTGCTCTTCCTCATGTGTCACCGGTCTGATCTCTCCCCTGATCCCTGATTGTGTCCACCTGTTCTCCTTTACCCTCATGTGTTTTAAAGTCTGCATCTCCCTTTGTCTTGTGCCCGAGTGTCTCGTTCCCGCCTGCACCCGAGTCTTTCGCCACAGCCCTCGTCTTGTCCAAGCCTCGTTTGACTGTCGGTAATTCTGTATGTTGTACCTTTTCATAGCCAAGTCTTGTAGTGTAGTCAGATTGTAGTCTTAGATTGATTAGAAAGGTATTTTTTTCTCAGCCTGTTGATTTGTAACTCTAAGAGCATTTGAATTTCAGAATAAAAGCCTGTTGATCTGATTCCACTCTGCATCTGAGTCCTCATTCTAGCCAAGGCCTGACACATCTTTGTGAAAGAAAACATAAAATGCTTTTGAACCTACATGCTGTTTATTTAGTATTGTACAAGAGTGAATGTTGCCAACCTCTACTCTGTCAAGGACTCCAGATCCTTCCACCGTTACAGCTGTTATCATCATTTCGGTTATTAAGTTGATTAATAATCAGTTACAAACTGGCAGTTTAGTACTTTTTTCTCTGCCGGGTCGTGCCAGCCCTTGTTCAAGCATTCGTGTGTGTTTTTTTTAATAACTCAAAATAACGACTGTATTTCCAGCTACAAAAGGCACATCTCTCTCCTCCCTCCATGTATTTTGTGCCGCTGCGTGGTTTTACACGTGAGTGAGTGTCCTCGTGCTGAAAACGTGACTTCTTGCGCACGTGACGTCACTCCCCTAGACGCAAGAAGAAAGCAAAAATGTATATTTTTACTAAGGAAAATGACAAAAATAATAGTAATGCACAGTGATTTGAATAAGTAACTTTAATCTGATTAGTGGTTTGGAAATATTACCGCGTTAGATTACTCCTCACTGAAAGAAGTGGTCAGATTAGAGTAGCGTTACCGGCATCACTGCATGGGCTCGGCTCGGGTCCGGTCGGGCTTGATTCTTTTTTGGGCCACATCTAAGCTCTAAGTGTAAGTGTGCGCTTATTGTACATTTGGGCAATTAAATGATGCATGTTGCTGAAGGTGCAAATCCTGAAAGTGATTTCACATCGTGCATCCTGTCATGCCCATGTAATGTTAGCAAATGTTATTGCATTTAATCATGACATGATTTGGCCTCATTCCCTGAGCGGAGTCCATCTGACAGCACAGTGATAATCTACAGGTAATATTTTATGTGCACCAATATAGCTATGACAAGGAATTATATGTAGACTGGGGTTTTATGTTTGTGTGTAATGTAAAACATGGACTGTGAGGAACGAGGCTGAGCACCATCAGTGTCTGACTCAGAGTCAGTTTCTGGCTCTGATGGCTCAAACAGGTCGGGCTGGGTCCCCGTGATTTTGACACCTAATTTTATATACTTGGCAATTTTTTTAATCTTTCAAATTTGGCTCAGTGGTCAATGACACATGTTTCTGTGGTGTGACAAACTCATAACACAAATGTATTTCTGCTTTACACGGTCTTTAAGTATCTCTGAGTGTGAGACAGACTGATGGTGCAGCGTCAGCAGTAATGCAGCAGTTGTACTGGACCTTTGTGGTGAAAAAGGAGCTGAGGTGGAATGTGAAGCTTTTGATTTACCTGTTGATCTACATTCTAACCCTCATCTGTGGTCATGAACTCTGGACTGTGACTGAAACAACATTGTGGAAACAAACAGCCTGTTCGTGTTTGCTCAGGCGGGTGGCTGGGTTCAGACTAGAGTAAAGCTGCTCCTCCTCTTTGTGTAAAGGAGCCAGCTCAAGTTGTTTCAAGCATTTTATTAAGATCCTCCGGGGCGCCTCCCTTTGGAGAGTTTCCAGACACATTCATCTGGGAGAAGACCAGCCAGAACTCAGCGGAGGGATTATATATCTCATCTGGCCTGGGAACGCCTCGGGATCCCCAAGGAGAAGCTAGAAAACGTGGCTGAGGAGAGAAAAGTCTGGAATACCCTGCCAACACGACCCAACCCCGGATAAGCAGCTCACAGATTCCTGGGTGTGTGCTCGACAAACATAACCTGCAGCTGAACCGAATGATCAGAGTGGAAGAGAAACATCGGACTCACTGTAGGTCCGACAGACAGTCCTTCAGTGCCAAGAGTTGAACAAAGATAAGAGTGGTGTCTGCCAGCTGGTGCTGAAGCTCTGCACACAGCAGGACTTCAGGACGGAGGCACAACCACCAAAACAGAAAGGACAAAACACCAAAGCACAACGTAACGTAGAATACAATCTGAGCCTAAAGAAGAGAGGACCTGACCTCTGTGACTGATGGAAACATGGACCGTGTTCAGACTGAGCTGACAGAAACAGGCGGAGGAGGTCGTGTTTACTTTGTCTCAGGAGAGGATGAGACGACTCAATCTCACTTCTGACTTCACTCTGAGAAAACAAACACACCCTGAATGTGTCCAGAAACACAGACGAGCTAGTCCAGAGAAACAAACTGTGAAGCAAATGTTTAACCTCAGTCTGTATGTTATCTTAATTTAGCTTTGGCAATAAAGTGCTAATGCCTTTTCAAGCTATGCTAACAGTTCATGAATGATGCCAAGTGTTGCCATAGTAAGTCGCAGGGAAACTTTGAGAAGCAGGTTTCTGTTTTAGACGTGTTGGTAGGCGACACTGGACAGAGTTCAGTTTCCACTGATGATTGGCTTCTTTATCAAACCGTGATCCTCACTCCTGACTGATCAAAGGGCAGGTTAGCATGTTAGCTCGTTAACAGGTTAGCATGTTAGCTCGTTAACAGGTTAGCATGTTAGCTTGTTAACAGGTTAGCATGTTGGCTTGCTAACAGGTTTAGCATGTTAGCTCATTAACAGGTTAGCATGTTAGCTCGTTAACAGGTTAGCATGTTAGCTCGTTAACAGATTTAGCATGTTAGCTCGTTAACAAGTTAGCATGTTAGCTCGTTAACAGGTTAGCATGTTAGCTCGTTAACAGGTTAGCATGTTAGCTCGTTAACAGGTTAGCATGTTAGCTCGTTAACAGGTTAGCATGTTAGCTCGTTAACAAGTTAGCATGTTAGCTCGTTAACAGGTTAGCATGTTAGTTCGTTAACAGGTTTAGCATGTTAGTTCGTTAACAGGTTAGCATGTTAGCTCGTTAACAGGTTTAGCATGTTAGCTCGTTAACAGGTTTAGCATGTTAGTTCGTTAACAGGTTAGCATGTTAGCTCGTTAACAGGTTTAGCATGTTAGCTCGTTAACAGGTTAGCATGTTAGCTCGTTAACAGGTTAGCATGTTAGCTCGTTAACAGGTTAGCATGTTAGCTCGTTAACAGGTTAGCATGTTAGCTCGTTAACAGGTTTAGCATGTTAGCTCGTTAACAGGTTTAGCATGTTAGCTCGTTAACAGGTTAGCATGTTAGCTCGTTAACAGGTTAGCATGTTAGCTCGTTAACAGGTTAGCATGTTAGCTCGTTAACAGGTTAGCATGTTAGCTCGTTAACAGGTTTAGCATGTTAGCTCGTTAACAGGTAAGCATGCCAGGGAGAGTCTGAGGGAAAAACCGGGGGGGGGGGGGGGGCATGAATGTAATGTTTTCTACCAGCTGGAGGGGGAGGAGGGGGAGAGAGGGGGAGACAGACAGGAATAGAGACAGCTCACCTTAAACAAAGTGCTCAGATGAGTCGTCAATCATTAGGACATGAATCTGCTATCAATAGTTCTGAGGATTGATCGTTGTTTCATGCTAATGTCTCTCTCTGTCTTTCTGTCTGTCTGTGTGTCTGTGTGTGTGTGTGTGTCTCAGTCTTCTCAGTGGTTTGAGAGGAGGATTGTGGGAGTGTGTGAGCGGATGATGAGGGGAGGACGATGGGGAGGAGGAAGAGGAGGAGGAGAGAGGCTTCATCACTCCGTCCGTCACCGTGGGATGACGCTGCTCCACCTGGCTGCTGCTCAGGGATACACACACCTGATACACACTCTGATCCACTGGAGGTACACACACACACACACACACACACACACACACACACACACACTCTGCAGGTTCACACACTCTCTGACTCCACATGTTTGTTTGTTGTAGGACCGTTAACAGCGACAGTCTGGATCTGGAACAGGAAGTGGATCTTCTGAACATCGACCACTTCTCCTGCACGCCGCTGGTAAACCAACACACACAAAACTAAATTCCCTGTGCTCTGATTGGTCAGGTGTCACTTGAGTCATCAATGGTATCTGTTTAGAGAGGGGCCAAGATAACCATAGCAACAATAAGCATGCTTCTGAATTGCTGTTAACTGACTCAAGGACCACCTTTATAGATAGAAAAGGTGGCACATTTGCTCCAAGGTAAGGGCAATTTGCTGCCTTTTCTTTCTAAAACGGTAGCGTAATATTCCTCCTTTTCCAAAAGCCGCCTCTGAGGTAGGCGTAAACATGTGACGTGACGTGAAGCTCGAAGTTGGGCTGTGAACAGTGACAATGAATTTGTCTTCAAAATAAGAGCTTTACATTGCACCCTATTGGAGTTTAGAACTGGGTTCTTAGTGGGGGGCTTTTATTTTGAAAGTAGCGACCGTCCTATAGCCTTCTGACACAACAACAAGCTAACACAACCAAACAGCTACAGAGACCGAGGAGACGCTAGCATCTCCTGGATCTCAGCGGCTGTCCAGTTGTTCATCTCAATGTCCGCGGATGAAGTGATGGACTGACTGCTGTGATCAGCTGTTTCCTGGTTTTAAAACTCCCCCGGCTGTGGGTCGCACAACAGTGCAGGTCATCCACACCTCCGCCCATCTCACGCAGAGGCCGGCACATTTCCGCCTCGTTTTCAGATAGCAGTCGAGGTGGAAATAAGTGTACCCTCCGAGGAGGAAAATCGGCGTACCACAACCGTGGACCAAGCCGCCAAAAGGACGGGCAGATTGGCGGCTTGGTGCCCTGTCTAAAAACGGCTTAAGACCGGGTCCCACAGTTGTGATGGTCTCTCGTGTCCTGTGTGTGTTCCAGATGTGGGCGTGTGCTCTGGGCCACCAGAGGGCAGCAGAGCTCCTGTACGGCTGGAACAGTTCTGCTCTGGGGATCCCTGATTCGCTGGGCCGCCTGCCGCTCGCCGTGGCTCGCTCACGAGGACACACCCGCCTCGCCATGGCGCTGGAGGAGCTGCATACACAAACACGCATGACACCCGGGGACACACATACCTCCCCTGCAGACACACACACACCGGCCACACCACAGCCGCCGCTGCCCCCGTCTCCTCTGTCCACCAGCCCGGACACAGGTAACTCACACCTGCTGCTCCTCGCTCCAGTCTCAACTCATGTCACATGATTCTAGCTCTCTGATTGGCTGTTTCCCTTTTCCAGGTCTGAGCTCTTCCAGCAGCCTCCCCTCCCCCAGCGACCCCTCCTCCCCCTCTCCGAGCTCCGCCTACTCCAGTGGCCCCGCCCCCATGGACACCTCCCCCTCCTCTCCATCGTCTCCTTCCTCATCCTCTTCCTCGCTGCCCGTCTCCCCTCCCTGCCCCGTCCTCTCTCCCCCTCTCTCTTCCTCCTGTGTCCATCTGGGGGGAGGAGCCGAGCGGCGTGCTGAGCTCAGGTAACACAGGTGGTGCGATGGATGAGTTGATTGGTTCCTGATCCGTGTCCGACACTGATAATTATCTCTGATCAATCCTGCAGGTTTGAACCCCGGCGGCTCCAGAGACGCTCATCTTTACCTCATGGACTACGAGAGCGGCAGCCCCCTCTCCCCCAGCCACACTTACCCACACCAAACATGGTGGGCGGGCGGCGGGCGCACATGGCGGCAACGCTGGAGGAGCAGCTGCTGAGCTACAGCGAGAACGCAGAGAATGAGGGCGAGGAGGAGTACCTGGAGGAGGAGGTGCTGCAGGTACACACACGAGTTCCTAAATTGATGGACATCAAACAATCAGCAGATGTCATGAGCTCTTGTTGCTATGGTTACCCTCTCATACACAAGGTTGACATGGCAACCCTGGCTGAACAAATCATTGAGGCGACCCCGGAGCGAATCAAACAGGAGGACTTACCTAGGGGGGCGGAGTCTCCTCTCAGAGAGAGGCGGGACAACCCGGCCATACAGGACACCTGGCTGGCTACATACCTGGACACGGTCGACGCCCACACACACTCCCCGCCCAGGTAAGCCCCGCCTCCAGAGCTGGTCAGGGCTGAGACTGTACAGAGGACAAGTATGGATGATGTGTGTGTGCACTTGCAGGCGGGTGTGCCCCCCATCGCCCCTCAGTGCTCTGGCCCTCCAGAGGCTCCGCCCTCCCTCCTCTGCGGCGTGGGCGGAGTTCCTGAATGCCTCGGCCAATGGGAAGATGGAGAGAGACTTCGCCCTGCTGACGCTGACAGACGGAGAGCAGAGGGAGCTGTACGAGGCCGCCAGGATCATCCAGAACGCCTTCAGGAGATACAAGGTACACACACACACACACGTCACGCTGCTTCCAGGAGGTCGGAGTGGATATTAATGTTGTAACAGAAGAAGAAGAAGCACCGGCTGATGTTTTCTGTCTGCAGGGTCGGAGGTTAAAGGAGCAGCAGGACATGGCTGCAGCCGTCATCCAGAGATGCTACAGGAAATACAAACGGGTGTGTGTGTGTGTGTGTGTGTGTGTGTGCGTATGTGCGTGTCCTCCAGCTTCACTAACACTGAACTAACCTGCTGTGTCTCTGCACCATGTCTCTCTCTCTCTGTCTCTCTCTCTCCTCTGGCTAGCTAACATGGATAGCTCTGAAGGTAAAACAGCTGACCAGTAGATGTAGTGATGTGTGTGTGTGTGTGGACTGTGAGGTCGAGTCTTGAGGAACCCTCTCTGACCTCTAACAGACCAAACTAATCAATCAGAAACTGATTGATGATTGATGATTCTCACCTGAGTGAAATGTCAACACTTGGATGTCAAACACTTATTTTCAGATTAATTGTAACTTAAACTTCTCCATGATGTCATCATCTCTGAAGTCCTTTCAAAATAAATGTCAAGAAATCCACTTAAATCATGAAAAGTTCAGAGCTCCCTTAAAGTGAAAATCGCAACCGAGGCTTTTTTGTGAATGTATAAACCTTCATGTAAAAGCAAAATTATGACAAACTAGCCACTTTTAAGATTTACCCTATTCACTGTCTTCCAGCAACAATTATCCACGCGAGATCTCACGTGACTTTTCTGGCTTTTTATTTTAGTATTGTTTCTATATGAGGCTCCTTTTTAAACTTCAAGGTCAATATTGTTTTTCATTAACGACAAAACAACAAATTATCCTGCATTTATATGAACTAAGCTTTAGGAGCGTTCCACCTTAACTGTCCTCCAGGTTACGTCACATTCTGAGATCGACACTTCTCCACTGGCAGGACGGCGGCGAGCGGAACAAGCTACTGCTAACGTGATTTGTTCAAAAAACCTTTTTAGTAAACTCTGTGTACACAAACAATGTTCTCAATGCTCGTGTTCATGTGTAGAGACCCTGGTGATGCTACCAGCAAAGTTTCATGTTGTGTCGAGACTTCTTACTGTTTTAAACACAGAGATTTGGAAAAAAAAGTGCCCCATGCACTCCATTGAAAATGAGTTTGACCTGAAGACGAAAATAGGGTTGATCTTAAAAGTGCCTCTTTTGTCGTAATTAAGCTTTTACATGAAGGTTTGACTCGTATACATTCACAAAAGAGCCTTGGTTGCATTTTTGTGAGAGTTTCACTTTAAGAGTCTTCATGTTGATCCAGTGACAGTTGTCTGTACATCCATGAGCACATTGCTAACAGGAGATGCTAACAGGAGCTGCTAACTGCAAATTCAGCTCACTGTGAATGGAGAACATTTTGCTCAATTATATTTAAATAAAAACATCAATTTTTAATAAATCAACCACATCACAAATGAGGAGCACAAGATGTTATTTGATTGAGTTTATACTATTCACCAGGGCTGTGATGTCACTCTGATGTCACATCTGTGCTGATGATGTCACAGGTCAGAAGGGGGTCTCCTCCAAACCGTATTTTAATGTACGGCATCTTTTCAGGACGTCAGCAGCAGAGTTGCTGAGTCTCATCGAGCTCCAACACGAGTCCTGGTTTCAAACTGCTTTTTGTCAGGCAGAGACTGAACGATGCTGTTGTCACGGCAACCACAACGTCCACGTCAGGGCATGAGCTTCATAACGAGTTGTGTGACGAGTTTGTCTTTGGCTTGTTTTCATTTCTTCTTCTTCGGCTGTTGCAGTGAAGCTTTGCATGAGTTGGTATTTAATTGTTCTACATTTCAAAATCTTTAAATGAAATCCATTATTCTACAAGTCAGATGAATAAATCAGCTGTTTGCTATTTGTCTCTGTGGTTTGTTTCCTTTCATCACATGAAAAAACTAAAAGATGTTTCTGCTCTCTGATTCCTGAATGTGTCGTCACAGCCAGAGACTGAACTACATTATTATTAGAGTTATAATAGTTATTATAGTTCTCTTCAGCTAATCTCTCACCAGGGGTCCGTTTCACAAAGCAGGTTCAACAAACTCTGAGTCTAACCCTGAACTCTGAGTTGATCTACTCTGAGATAGGAAACTCTGAGTTTTCGGTTCCAGAACAGCAGATTTGTGTTAGTTTGATCAACTCGGAGTAGTTTAACCTGGAGTTAAGCACGTGCACCACAAGTATAAAAAGACAGCATCAGTGGAGCCCCGATTCAACGAGTCACCATGGCAACGGGGAAGAGGAGGGCTACGTTTTTCATCCCACTGGAATTAGAAATATTAATGCGATCATACGGTGAGTTTGAGCACGTTTTTAGAAGGAAGTGTAACACCGCTGCAGCAGCAAAAGAGAGGGAGACGGCGTGGGAGAACATTGGTGCTCGGGTCACAATAATATTACAGGGGGAAACTTGAGTGGTAGCTTATTAATTTATTTCATTTAGGTGCAACCCCGCGGGCGAGAAGCACACTTGGCTGCAGCTTAAGATGAAACATAAAACATGAGACCTCGGCATAATCTCATGGGGGAACCTCATTTTGATCATGTTTTACATTGTAAAGTAAATATTAAGTGGCTGTTTGACTGTACAGTTGTTTTATCTCCAACATAATGCTGTTTTCACACACATAAATGTCTTCTCATCTAAATCATGTTCTGTTAAATAATTAAGCTTATTTAAACTAACACAGACTTCTACTCAGCCAACAGAAATAAAGCAGATGCCTGTAAAACGGGTGGTGGCCCAGCACCGCCACCTCTAACGGAGGCAGAGGAGCTGAACATGATAAAGATGGGTAGTAGCCGTTTCTTTTCTGACCGCTCTGCATACAGTTGTCTTGCTCAAGTGCTCTGCATCTCCGACGTTGTATAAAAAACTCCCATTTGCAAAAAAACGCAGCGCAACACATAATATCTGCTGGGATGTGAGAGCATGACTTCGGTTGGTAATGTTGGAAATGTAAGGACGGATCAGGTTGTGTATGTAAATGATGGACTGTGACGTGAAACGGTACCGCTCCAAAAGAGAATTGTCTGGAAATGCAAGAACATCTATGCGTGTCTGTTAATCATCTCCAGACAAATATTTAATTCTCTGCGCAGTAATGCTGCACCTAACCCTAACCCTTGTGAAACGGAAAACTCAGAGTTTCCCTCATTTCAGGGTTAACAGACTCAAAGTTTTCACTAAACCTGCTTTGTGAAACGGACCCCTGATGTGAAAAAAACATGTTGGTTCTCTGAAAACTAAACTTTACAAAGAAAGAAAACTCAAAGTGACATTGTGTGTTTACAAAACTAACTGAAGAAAAACACAAAATGTCTTGTGTTTGAGTCTTTATGTATGAGGAGGCATTAGTCTCATTGAGAGAGGAATGTATGGAAGACATGTATATTTATAAAAGTAGAAATCATGAGATTAAAAGTACTTTATTATTATAATTATTATGAGATGAGCAAAATTATGGAACCATTGGAATATTATTATTAAATCAAGGCTCAGTTTTCATATTTTCACACAGGTGAGGACGTCACTAAGTGTTTGTGTTGTTACACGTGGCCTTAGCAACAGTAACTAAGGGGGCGGGGCTTATGCTGCGTTCCAGTCGCAGTCGAGGTCTTAAGTTTGTTTTGACACGTTGGATTTGGTGCTCTGCAGCGTCTTTTAACGACACCAGACACAAACATTTTATTTCACGTCCTGTTTAGACTTGAAAGTGTCGAGATACATTTACTGACATCTTATAAATACAGTCGTTGTTAGAGACATCTTACATTAAATTTAATATTGTCGTGGTTTGATAAGTCTGCATAGAGTCTTCCTTTGATCCATGAAGTGAAACCCAATTAATGTGAATAATCAGATGATGATCAGCTGTGAAAGAAGGGTTGAAACAGAGTCTTTGGGTTCTTTACAAACAAGGTGAGAACAAGTGACTGCAGAGTTGTGATCTAGACTGTTTTTTAACATGTGAGTCAAGAGGCGGAGCTCTGTGAAGATGGCAGACTTTAAAAGAGTTTTAAAGAACAGGTCAGAACAGTCGTCCTCAAATACGTCCTCCCGTCCTCAGTGGTGCCAACATTGTGACGTCAGGAGGTTGGACTTGTAGTGCCCCGACATCAGACTGTTTCTAGCAAGAGGTCAGAAGTTTGAGAGGCGCGAGTTCTCTTGAACGCAGCAAAGATTTCTGATGACAGGCAGCACTGCTGTACATGAGCCTGAAGAGGAAGAACCACACATTGACACTGGAGAGAAACCATACAGCTGTGAACTGTGTCAAAAAGCTACAGATTGATAGATAACAGTTACTTCCTGTTCTAAACATCATTTCCTTAATTTTGACAAACCTGTGAATCATTTTCTACATATATTCAATCAAAAAACAAGAAGTTTAGTGCTCAAGCTGACAAACTTTATTTATTTATGAATACAAATTCAGTCTGAATGAGATGTTTGCAACATGTTCCTCTACAGTTGGTCCTGGGGCAGGTTCAACACTGAGGAGCACCACATTTTCTCTGATGACACTCAGTCATGGTGCCTTCACCTCTGTGTTACCCATCATGCCATGGCCTCTACCACGCAGCAGGACCATCACAGCTGCTGCCTTCCAAACCTTCCAAATGTTTTATAACATTCCACAACCGTCCGAGTCTTTTCTTGCCCCAGCACCAACTTGTTAGAAACATGCTGCTGTGATCGAATTCAGAATGAGTGTAACATTACATAAACACAATATGAATACAAGTCAGAAACAGTATGGCCGGATTGTTGCATTATATTTACACAGCGTCTCAATCTGGAGTGGGAGTTTAACACACTGGTCTTTTCGGCCAGTCAGGAGGCCACGCCCTCCATCCTGATGTACGTGTCCACAGGGGATAAACACTCAGATTGATCAGCCATCAGAGGAGTGTCAGTGGAGCTGCTTCTGTTCCTGATGTCCTCTGTTTCATCTTTGATCTGAGTTTTCCCTGCAGAGGAGACAGAGGACAGTTAGACAGAGACAAGCAGCCAACCAGAGACAACCAGCCAACCAGAGATAAGCAGCTAACCAGAGACGAGCAACCAACCAGAGACAACCAGCCAACCAGAGATAAGCAGCCAACCAGAGACAAGCAACCAACCAGAGACACGCAGCCGACCAGAGACGAGCAACCAACCAGAGACGAGCAACCAACCAGAGACGAGCAGCCAACCAGAGACGAGCAGCCAACCAGAGACAAACAGCCGACCAGAGACAAGCAGCCAACCAGAGACAGACACACAGACCTCTGTTCTGTATCTTCATACTGACCTTTGACTTTGAGTTCCACTGTTTTCCCTCTCAGGATGTATCCGTCCTTGTTGTAGACTTCACACGAGTATCCTCCTGCATCTGTCTCTTTGGGGTATTTCAGGGTCAGACTGAGGTCTCCAGTCTTCAGCAGGTCTTTCTTCATCTCTGTTCGGTCTTTGTAAACCTGGTGCTGTTTCTCAGGCTGGTCAGATCTGTTCTCAGGCTGGTCAGATCTGTTCTCAGGCTGGTCAGATCTGTTCTTATACAGGTGGACTCTCCTGTTTGAGCAGTCCCACCTCACTCTAGCGTCCTCAGGCAGGTCAGGTGTAGTTCTGAAGGGCAGCTGGACAGACTCCTCCCCCTCCTTCACCTCCACCTGACAGACTGAGAGGAAACAAAGCACAACATCAGCTGTACAGACAGCAGCAGCAGTTTGAATAACTTTATTGACTGATTACAAAGTAGCTCAGATGAGAGCAGCAGGTAACAGGGGACAGAAACACAGGAAGTAAAACCAGGTTTTCAAGGTGTTGGACATGATCAGAGTCCTGATGGTGTTGTGATGTTTTGTCCCTGTGGTCTTCACAGTAATGTCTCATCTCAGTGTTCAACTGCTGTTTGTTGCTTCTCTTTGTCACTTTCACATTTCTGGACGTCAAATTTAACATTTTCCTTGATCAACTTCTTCAACAGGAAGTGAAGATTTGTTGAATCAGCTGAGAACTGATCATCAATCAATAACTGATACAAACTATTAAAGCTGCATTTCTTTGTTCTAAGTGATGAAAAGATTTGTTGTTTCTTTCAGCTCGTTCCTTCAACTTTCTTCTGGATCAAATAAAAACATCACATTCAGATCAATAATGTCAACTCTGATTGGAAATCAATCAGCTGATTTATGTCAGTCTGACCTCTGACTAGTATCTATAATACTGACCTTTGACCTTCAGCTCCACTTGTTCCTGTCTCAGGATGTCTCCCTCCTTGTTGTAGACGGTGCAGGTGTAGGTCTCACTGTCCCAGTTTGTGAGGTATTTCAGGGTCAGACTGAGGTCTCCAGTCTTCAGCAGGTCTTTCTTCATCTCTGTTCGGTCTTTGTAAACCTGGTGCTGTTCTTCAGGTCGGTCAGATCTGTTCCCATACAGGTGAACGGTCCTGTATGAGCAGTCCCACTCCACCGTCGTGTCCTCAGGCAGGTCAGGTGTAGTTCTGAAGGGCAGCTGGACAGACTCCTCCCCCTCCTCCACCTCCACCTGACAGACTGAGAGGAAACAAAGCACAACATCAGCTGTACAGACAGCAGCAGCAGTTTTGAATAACTTTATTGACTGATTACAAAGTAGTAGAGAAAGCTGAAGGACAGAACCAGATGAGAGCAGCAGGTAACAGGGGACAGAAACACAGGAAGTAAAACCAGGTTTTCAAGGTGTTGGACATGATCAGAGTCCTGATGGTGTTGTGATGTTTTGTCCCTGTGGTCTTCACAGTAATGTCTCATCTCAGTGTTCAACTGCTGTTTGTTGCTTCTCTTTGTCACTTTCACATTTCTGGACGTCAAATTTAACATTTTCCTTGATCAACTTCTTCAACAGGAGGTGAAGATTTGTTGAATCAGCTGAGAACTGATCATCAATCAATAACTGATACAAACTATTAAAGCTGCATTTCTTTGTTCTAACTGATGAAAAGATTTGTTGTTTCTTTCAGCTCGTTCCTTCAACTTTCTTCTGGATCAAATAAAAACATCACATTCAGATCAATACTGTCAACTCTGATTGGAAATCAATCAGCTGATTGATGTCAGTCTAACCTCTGACTTGTATCTACAGTACTGACCTCTGACCTGTATCTACAGTACTGACCTTTGACCTTCAGCATCACTTGTTTCTGTTTCAGGACGTCTCCCTCCCTGTTGTAGACGGTGCAGGTGTAGATGTTACTGTCCCAATCTGTGGGGTATTTCAGGGTCAGACTGAGGTCTCCAGTCTTCAGCAGGTCTTTCTTCATCTCTGTTCTGTCTTTGTAAACCTGGTGCTGATAGTCAGGTCGGTCACATCTGTTCTTATACAGGTGAACTGTCCTGTATGAGCAGTCCCACTCCACCGTCGTGTCCTCAGGCAGGTCAGGTGTAGTTTTGTAGGGCAGCTGAACAGACTCCTCCCACTCCTTCACCTCCACCTCCACCTGACAGACTGAGAGGAAACAAAGCACAACATCAGCTGTACAGACAGCAGCAGCAGTTTTGAATAACTTTATTGACTGATTACAAAGTAGTAGAGAAAGCTGAAGGACAGAACCAGATGAGAGCAGCAGGTAACAGGGGACAGAAACACAGGAAGTAAAACCAGGTTTTCAAGGTGTTGGACATGATCAGAGTCCTGATGGTGTTGTGATGTTTTGTCCCTGTGGTCTTCACAGTAATGTCTCATCTCAGTGTTCAACTGCTGTTTGTTGCTTCTCTTTGTCACTTTAACATTTCTGGACGTCAAATTTAACATTTTCCTTGATCAACTTCTTCAACAGGAAGAGAAGATTTGTTGAATCAGCTGAGAACTGATCATCAATCAATAACTGATACAAACTATTAAAGCTGCATTTCTTTGTTCTAAGTGATGAAAAGATTTGTTGTTTCTTTCAGCTCGTTCTTCAACTTTCTTCTGGATCAAATAAAAACATCACATTCAGATCAATACTATCAACTCTGATTGGAAATCAATCAGCTGATTGATATCAGTCAATCAGCTGATTGATGTCAGTCTGACCTCTGACCTGTATCTACAGTACTGACCTCTGACCTGTATCTTCAGTACTGACCTGTATCTACAGTACTGACCTCTGACCTGTATCTACAGTACTGACCTGTATCTACAGTACTGACCTGTATCTACTGTACTGACCTTTGACCTTCAGCTCCACTTGTTTCTGTCTCACGATGTCTCCCTCCCTGTTGTAGATGGTGCAGGTGTAGATGTTACTGTCCCAGTGTGTGAGGTATTTCAGGGTCAGACTGAGGTCTCCAGTCTTCAGCAGGTCTTTCTTCATCTCTGTTCGGTCTTTGTAAACCTGGTGCTGTTTCTCAGGCTGGTCAGATCCGTTCCTATACAGATGGACTGTCCTGTATGAGCAGACCCACCTCACTGTAGCGTCCTCAGGCAGGTCAGGTGTAGTTCTGAAGGGCAGCTGGACAGATTCCTCCCCCTCCACCACCTCCACCTCCACCTGACAGACTGAGAGGAAACAAAGCACAACATCAGCTGTTCAGACAGCAGCAGCAGTTTTGAATAACTTTATTGACTGATTACAAAGTAGTAGAGAAAGCTGAAGGACAGAACCAGATGAGAGCAGCAGGTAACAGGGGACAGAAACACAGGAAGTAAAACCAGGTTTTCAAGGTGTTGGACATGATCAGAGTCCTGATGGTGTTGTGATGTTTTGTCCCTGTGGTCTTCACAGTAATGTCTTCTTCAACAGGAAGTGAAGATTTGTTGAATCAGCTGAGAACTGATCATCAATCAATAACTGATACAAACTATTAAAGCTGCATTTCTTTGTTCTAAGTGATGAAAAGATTTGTTGTTTCTCTCAGCTCGTTCTTCAACTTTCGTCTGGATCAAATAAAAACATCACATTCAGTCCATGACTTTGTCCACAAAGAGGAATTCAACACACAATACAATAAATAGTATTTATTTGCATACAATTTTGTGTATTTTATTCAACTTTTGTACACTCTTGGTGTTCCTGGTCAAAAATGACCGGTCATAAGAAATTAATGGGGGAGACTACAATTTGTGTAAAAAACTGATCTCAGGTACATCCTCATTTGTCATATGGACACACACACACACACATGCGTACACTCACACACACACACACACACACACACACACACACACACACACACCTTGGTTCCCAGGCAACCACCACGGGAACCTTAGCCCAGTAGAGTCTCTCTTCCCCGGGAACAACACCTGTTCTCAGAAAGTTGTTGGAACATTGTTTCAATAATATTGAACTTTTCTCGCAGCTTTGGTAGCCTTTAGAAATGCTTTGTTGAGGCCTCACTCACAGTTCATTGTGTGGCAGCACAACGGCACGTCAATATACCAGAAGTGAGGCTATTGATTACATATGTGATCACCACACTGGTGAGGAGGAGAGAGGCCAGGAATCTGACAGTGAGGATGGATTAGAGGAGGAAGTGTCAGAAGATGAAGACGACACAAAATATAATCCAGACCAAGAATTAACTGATGGGGAGGAATCCAGTGATGAAGAGGATGGCCATGCTGAGGCTGCTGTCATATTCAGGTCAAAGAATGGGAACTTATCCTGGTCTTCATCCCCACCTGAGACCCACCTAACCCTTTGACCGGGAACACGACTAGTGTTACTTTATGTGACTGTATAAAAAAAAAAATAAATGGTTTCAAAACAAATGTCCTTGGTAACTTTGACCCTAAGTAGTGTGTGATAAACAATATACTATGTTTCATCTGATTATTTTTTATAGTCAAAATAATCCAGAAATTATGCTTTTTAGAACTCGAATTCAAGATGTATACGCTCAGATCAGTGAGGTATACAGGCCATAAATAACAAATAGAAGTTCAAAACTTGTCATGTTCACAAGAACTGGAGTTGATAAAAAGATTTAACACAACGAGTAGTGATAATATATGTATTATACAGTTTTTATGATGAGTTTAAATGTAACAGTCATTTTTTAACAGGAACACAAAATTGTTTAACATGAAACGAACACAACATGAGGGTTAAGAAGCTGCCATTTGTCTTTATTTCTCTGAGAGGACCTGTAGCCCAGAATGAACTTCTGCTTCAAAAAAACTCCCTAAATAGTCTGAAAACATGTTCCAACATCACAAACAGAGGCAGCAGTCGACAACACTCCATGAAACAACTACTAGTGCAGTGCCCGTAGGAAGCATGCATTCCTATAAAAGAGTGGGAGGTTAAGCAGCTTTTTCATGGATGGCCAAATGAGGCTGTGTTTGAAGGTGGACGTCAGGGATATAACTTCTGGTTATACCATTATATTATTTCACCTTAAGAACTATTTACCTTGTCTTGTTTGGTGTCATTATTTTCAGCACAACCTCACATATGTGACTGTACAGTTATTTTTTCATTTTGACATATTATATTAACACTATGGACCTAAAATCACAAAATAACATAAAATACAAATTGTTGTTTGCTAAATTTGTGCACAAGTTATTGAAATTTACAAAGTTATATGTAACTATTTACATGTAAATGCAGGCAATGCCTCAGACTCCTCAGCTCATTCCTGCCTGTTCCACATTCAGCTTCTCCTCCTTGTTCTGACTCACAACACAAAAACCGACTCCACTACACACTAAACACACAACACCAAACACTACATAACACACTAACTACACACTCCAAACACGCTATATGTCACAAATCTCTCAACTCTCAAAACTAGCTATGTCTGTCGCTGTCTGCATCACCGCCTACGTCCCTCCCACAACTTCCTGTTCCTCAACAACCAAACTTGCTGCTTGGACACTTTCGTGACAAAAGCCCGTTTTTACCATTTCTTCCTGCAGCAGACACAAAGCAAACGTGACGGCAATGTTCGCGAAAAAGCGTGGCGGACATTATTTAGCCTAGGTCCGGTTTTGGACATGCCGATGCGTCCGGTCCGTTGCCTCGGGAGGTGGGCCGTGTGGGTCGGCTAGTGGCTAGCAGCTAGCTACACACGAACATCCACAGATTCCGATCCACTTTGTTGTCCACACGTCTCCAGATCTCCTCAGACCCGAACAGACTCAGTCCGGACTCGTTTAATCTCATTAATCCACAACAGTCAGTTTAAATGCACAGAACAGAACAGAGCGGGACCGAACCGCCGGCAAAATCCCGGTCCAGCTCGCGCCGCTGAGGTATAAGTCTGCTTATTTCTTAAGGTGGGGGGTCGCCGTGGGCTCTGCAGTGATTGGCTCTGGTGCACACGTGACTCTGGTGGCTCCGGTGGACAATGCTCGCGAATTTGTAAAGCATTTATGAAATAATTTATTAATGGTATCATTGCAGTCCAAACAAATCCGACATTGCACACCCTTGAACCAAGCAGCAGCCACGTTGAAAGTCTCAGGTCAGTCTGATCCTGATTCGCAGAGATATTTGAGGAATACACACACACACAGACAGACAGACAGACAGACAGACACAGACACACACAGACAGACAGACAGACAGAGATTCCGTGCTTTTATAAAGAGATGACAGAGACAAACACAACACATGACAGCTGATGTCATAAAGTGGACCATACTAAATTGTTGGTGATGAGAACTCGACCTCTGTAGGACATTTTTGTTTTAATCCACTTCCACCTCGCTAGACGACCTTTAACATTCTCCCAGTTATGAAGAACAAATGAAGGATCACCTAAAAACACTCCTCAGTATTTCAGCCCCCGTCTTCCAGATCAACCCTCCAAGACACACAGAGCTTCTTCTCCACTCCACCAACACTGACAGCTTCACTTTGTGACCAACAAACTTTAACAGTCAACAGGTAGACGTCTCTTCCTGGAGCTTTCCCACTCTGATGCTCTGCAGAACAGCATAGAGCTCATCAGAGGAGAGAGCTGCTTCCAGCTCTACATGACTCTGCTGCTCAGCCTGAGGAAGACCAGTGTAGAAGCTGAGAGACGCTGCCTGCTGCTCTCTGTGCTCACATTCAAACAGCTCACTGGAAAAGTTGACAGCATGTTTGTGGATTGCAGTGTGATCAGTCAGCAGCTGCCCAGTGTCAGACCTTAAACTGTGAATGAACCTCTTCTGTCCATTCTTACGCTCCAGACCAAAGAACAAGTGTGATGGAACATCCATCTGGGCTACAGTCTGGAAGCTGGACCGGACCAGAACCCCCTGAGCTGAGACACCCAGCAGGAAGCTAAAAGAGACTTTTTAACTTCAGTGTCTCAGTCTGGTTCTGGTCTCTGCTGGTCTCAGCTAGGCAGGGTGCTGCCAGGGATTTAGGGCCCCATGAAAAGAAATCTAATTGGGCCCTTGTTCAGGCCGGAGAAAACATGTGATGCTGTTTTATATAAAACTGCATTTTAATGCTATATTTGACTGTCATTCCAATATTAGTGAAAAGAACAACATGACAGTTACTTGGTTACTGCTCACTGTCTCCTTGTTGTCCTGCAGCTCTGATTTATCTCCACAGCTGCAGACTCACAGCTGCTGGCTTTGGATTTGGGCTGAATAAATACAGATATGAGGCTGTATGGTTGTTGTGATTTCATCTTCTGATTACTTGTAATAGTAACTTTGAGTCAGCACTTAATGAGGATGAGATGAGGATGAGGAACCTGCTGCTGCTCAAACTGAGAAACTAGATTCATGCTGTCTGACTGCCTTCAATCTTTACAGCTGCTGACATTATTATCAGCTTTAACTCTTCTTAAACTGTGTTAGCTGTGAACTGTGCTCACCTTTCTTTACAAAGAAATGTGTGAGGAGTTGTCTTCCTCTCCTTGCTTTCTTTCCCTTTCTGTCTTTTCCTTTCCTTTAAGGCTCCCTGGTTTTATTTTCTTGGGTAAAGACATGTTGATGAGCAGCAGCCACTCCACTGTTAAGCTGTTTGGACTGAACCATTATATATTGTGAGCAGGGCCGTAGCCACCACTGAGGACACCGAGGTCATATCCTCGGTATTTTTTTCCTTCAGTTTTGTTTAAATAAACCAAAGGTAAACACGGCGTGACTGCAGGTCTATTTGCAAAGATGCAACGTAGTGGTAAGAGGCTGCATCAATCTCAGTTATCATTTACATGGAATAAAGTTCTCCGTTGCTACGATGGATATCTGTCATTCAAACTTCACAGAGACGACTTATGAGATCGATGTAGATCGGAGTATCATTAGTATCATTAAAGGGATAGTTGGTGTTTTTTGAAGTGGGGTCATATAAAGAACATATCTATAGTGGATCTGTTTCCTGCAGTAATCAGCGATCAGCGCAGCCTCAGTTTGGAGCAGCAGAGAGCCGCTCCAGCCCAGACGCTCAGCTTTGTACTGCAGTGAACGGGTCCAGAGAAAAAGAGACATTAACCACCTGAAACAAGGCTCACCTGAAAACATCTACATCACTTCAAGTGTACGTTGTATAGGTAAAATTCACACCGCTTTACATCGCCGTCAGACGCTTTCTTTTGGCACTACATTTTCTCAACCGCAGAACCCCCGTATCCCTACGCATAGTTTGACTGTACAAAATCATGAATGTAGCCTGATTGTAGCTCAATGCTGAAATCTTGTATTATAACATATAGAACAAATGTAAAGCCTCAGAGCTTCTTTGATTAATAACAGTATGTTAGTGATGACAGAAAGGTGATAACTCTCCATCAGACTGACAAGGCTGCAAAAGTTGTTGTTTGTATGATGCATTTTTCTGTTAAACAATAAGTGGCTCACTTTAAACAATATTATTAATAACAGTAATAATAATAATAATAATAATTAATAATAATGATGATGAGAAGAAGTAGAAAACTAGCATACTGATAAATTCTGTAGATGGTTGATTATTTGAAAGAGTAAAACTTGAGAGAAGCTTGGTGAAAAAAAAGGCACAGTTTGATTTCATAGGTTGAAAATTACATTGAAAAGACAAAAAACATTTTAGGTGTGAAAAGAACAGCTGTTCAGATCCTCCTCCTGTAAAACACAAATATGTAAACGTGATGTCTGCATTAGAGAACATGGTGTGGGGTGGGAATGTAAGTCTTATCTTGTTTTTTTAGCACGTGTCAAGTAAAAAAAAAGGTATAACATGTTTCACAAAATGGGATTATGACTTGGCTACAGCTCGAAAAACATTCAGTCAAAAGATTTTTTCTTGGTGAGAACCATACTAAGCTAAGAGAATAAACGAGAAAAATAGTGAACTAGCCTACAGATGCAACAGATAGAGCCAATAGAGATGCTAACCTGTAACCTACTGTAAATGTAGCCGAGGTGAACAAAATGAAAGGACATGCAATGAATCAGAACATTTTAAGGCCATGTTCAGTCACAGTATGAATTATCCATCAACAATATCATTTGGATGTTTGGATAGATAAGTTATAATGTGACTAAACATGGCATTAAAATATTATCTCAAATTATAGTAATCATGACTCAGTAGTACACGTAGACTTTTCATTTAAAAACAGAGGATGAGACAGGAGAGAGAGAGAGATGAAGAGGTTGTCTGCTGAATGTTGACCTCCGTATTTCAAAAATCCTGGCTGCAGCCCTGATGTGAGGGGTGGGAGGGGCCTCAGACAGCCTTCACTATTCTTTACACAGAGTAAAGTCTCTCATCTGATGTATTCTGCCAATTTTAAGTTACTTATGACACTAATTACTTTAAAGAAATAAATAAAATAAAAACATTTTTATCTCAGGCCTTTCGAGGGCCCCTCACCCACTGGACCCTGGTAATCAGTCCCAGTTCGACCCCTCAGCTGGTCTCAGAGTTCCTCCTTCAGACTCCAGAGCTTTTACTGAACCTATCAGGTATCTGTGACATTCTGAGTGTTCTGCTGACAGAGTTGTCTTATTTGGACTTTTCTAAAATCCCACCACTGATGTAAAGACACAAACTGAGATTCATACTTTGGTGTTTCTTTGCAGTTTTTATCCTCCAGTAAGGCCGTGATAACACAACTGTTAAACACATTAAAATGATGTTTAAAACAATAAAGCGATCCAGCCTGGCCACAGACAGTGAGTTATGTTCAGGTGTGTCCAGGTGTTTTGTCTCTCCACACATCACACAACTCCTGAGCCTCCATGAGGTGAAGCAGACGAGTGTGAGAGGCAGCGTGAGGCTCTGCATGGTTCCTGTCTGACCTGCTGTCCTCAGTACTGTTACAACCTCCACCCATAAATACATATTCCTCATTATTACATTCATCAATCACTTCATTTAAAACATGTAGAAACACCACTCTCTCCACTCCCACAGCCGGAGCATCAATATTAATAAACACCATCTTTACGTCTTCACACACTGCTCTCACTTTTAACAGACGGCCTTTAATAACTTCTTCACTTTCTACAGACTGAGGAAGAAAGTTTGTGGAAACAACAAGTCCAGCCCCACAACTGTTACTGGTTTGTGACTGAAGAAGGTTTCAGCAGTCCACTCTGTCCTCCAGTCAGTCTGGTTATCAGCAGTACTGTGTGTCTCTGTACCAAAATAACATCCAGCTTGTTGAGAGAACACAGCTTGAAGAGAGACGCCCTTTTCCCATCAGCCCTTGCTGCATTTATATTCAAGCTGCCTGTTCTTATGTCTCCCATAGCAGAGAAACAAGGTGTAAAACTAAAAAGAGTGAACAAAGCAGACAGGAGAAGGAATAACTGATACAAACTATTAAAGCTGCATTTCTTTGTTCTCAGTGATGAAAAGATTTGTTGTTTCTTTCAGCTCGTTCCTTCAAATTTCTTCTGGATCAAATAAAAACATCACATTCAGATCAATACTGTCAACTCTGATTGGAAATCAATAAGCTGATTGATGTCAGTCTGACCTCTGACCTGTATCTACATTACTGTCCTCTGACCTGTATCTACAGTACTGACCTGTATCTGCAGTACTGACCTCTGACCTGTATCTACAGTACTGACCTGTATCTACAGTACTGACCTGTATCTGCAGTACTGACCTCTGACCTGTATCTACAGTACTGACCTGTATCTACAGTACTGACCTGTATCTATAGTACTGACCTGTATCTACAGTACTGACCTGTATCTACAGTACTGACCTCTGACCTGTATCTACAGTACTGACCTGTATCTATAGTACTGACCTGTATCTATAGTACTGACCTGTATCTACAGTACTGACCTTTGACCTGCAGCTCCACTTGTTTCTTCATCAGGATGTGTTCCTCCCTGTTGTAGACGGTGCAGGTGTAGGTCTTACTGTCTGTGTCTGTGGGGTATTTCAGGGTCAGACTGTAGTTTCCAGGTTTCAGCAGTTTTCTCTTCATCTCTGTTCGATCTCTGTAATCACTGTTCTGTTCTTCAGGCCGGTCAGAACCATTCTGATACACATGGAGCTTCCTGTCGTATCCGTCCCTCCACACCACTTTAGTGCCTTTAAACAGGCAAACTATGGTTTTGCAGGGCAGCTGGACAGACTCCACCCCTGAATCCACCTCCACCTGGTAGACTGAGAGGACAACAAACCACAACAACAGCTGAACAGACAGCAGCAGGAACTGTGATGGTAACATGACCTCACTGTCTCATCCTTCATTTATAATCCCAGACCTCACTGTTAACAGTCTGTCTCAACAGTCAGGGAGCTACCAGAGTAAAGATGCGGCCCAGGTGCATGATGGGTAGTGTAGTAGTAATGACATACCTGACTTGAAATACTGACTAAAATGTAGATAAAGAGCTCCAACAAGAAGTCCAACAGCCAGGAGAACCAGGAGAACCAGGAGAACCAGGAGAGCTTTGGCCCAGGATGGGAATCGTTCTGTGGGAACCAGAAACATAAAGAACATGACCTCTGACCTCTGACCTCTGATCTGTATCTACAGGAGGTTTTAGGGTTAGTTGCTGACCTCTGACCTCTGATCTGTATCTACAGGAGGTTTTAGGGTTAGTTGCTGACCTTTGACCTCTGATCTGTATCTACAAGAGGTTTTAGGGTTAGTTGCTGACCTCTGACCTCTGACCTGTATCTACAGGAGGTTTTAGGGTTAGTTGCTGACCTCTGACCTCTGATCTGTATCTACAGGAGGTTTTAGGGTTAGTTGCTGACCTCTGACCTCTGATCTGTATCTACAGGAGGTTTTAGGGTTAGTTGCTGACCTCTGACCTCTGATCTGTATCTACAGGAGGTTTTAGGGTTAGTTGCTGACCTTTGACCTGCAGATGTACGTCCGTCACTCTCCGTTCTCTGTGTCTCCCCCTAATGAACCATCTGACGGTGCAGGTGTAGAAGCCGCTGTCAGAGTGGTGGAGTTTTGTCAGATGGAGGCTGAGGTCTCCAGTTTCCAGAGCGTCAGTCTTCATGGATGTTCGGCCGCTGTAAAGCTGGTTTTGGTCTTTAAGTTCATCACCTTCCTGCTGACGCTGGTGGACGGTTGAAGGATTGAGATCACAGCGGCTCCACACCACTGAGGGCTCGTCCAGTTCAAAAGTCTGGGACTCACAGGGCAGCAGGACAAACGGGTCCCCCTCATACAGCTGCACAGCTGAGGCATGCTGGGAAACTGTGAGGTCACACAGACAGAGAGGGTCAATGACAGCAGCCTTATTTCATGTCATGAGTGAATGTGGTCCTCTGCAGTGTGTGCAGCCTGTAAACTGTGCTGCTAAAGCTCAACTCAGACTCTGTGTGAATGAAGGCCAACATTTACATCCACATGTGACGCTGCTGTCAGCAAAGCATCATTATTACGTTTGTGAACAGAATCCATCAGAATGTGAGCGAGCTGCAGGGATCTAATCCTGAAGAACAGAAGTGAGGACAGTGTGACTGTACAGTCTTCTACATTCATCAGGGTTTAAAGACACAGTGAACATCTGCTGCCTTTAATCTGTTCTTTATGTGTTTCTGTGAAGAAAACATGGTCTTGCAGCTGAAACACACTAATGAAGTGAAGATGACACAGATCCACAGACACACACACACTGATCTACACACAAACACACACACACTGATCTACACACAGACACACACACTGATCTACACACAGACACACACACTGATCTACACACAAACACACACACTGATCTACACACAGACACACACACTGATCTACACACAGACACACACACTGATCCACACACAGACACACACACTGATCCACACACAGACACACACACTGATCTACACACAAACACACACACTGATCTACACACAGACACACACACTGATCTACACACAGACACACACACTGATCTACACACAAACACACACACTGATCTACACACAGACACACACACTGATCTACACACAAACACACACACTGATCTACACACAGACACACACACTGATCTACACACAGACTAGAGTTGTCAGGTTACCAAAATGAGTAACCACGAAATTATACCAGACAAAGTATCACGGTTCCGGGTATTATCGCGATACTGCAGCCTTTTAAAAATATTATTTTTATGAACTGCAATGTATTTGTACAAGTTATAAATACTTATTAATTACTTATAATGTTGTTTGGTGCATGATAAACATAATACTGGTGAAGCAGAAATTAGAATGAAACAAATATTTTTAAGAACAACATTTATTAAAAAGTTAAAATAAAATAAAAAATGGGCCATGCGTTTCTTCCCTTTTGGGTTGGATGGCTCTCTCTGAAATAAGGAGTGGGAAATACATAACATGAATTAGCCTAATGGTCCTAATGGTTTTAGTTCATAATAAGGTCAATAAGAGTACATGAACAAAAGCATATAAGCAATAAAAACATATAAAAACTGATAAACGAAGTCAGAATTTATATGGTTGAAATCATATAATCATTCAGTTTCCTTTGCACACTATTTATGTTTAACTTACATAAATATTCAACTTAGGATAACAAATCCACTGTCTTTTAAAAATATCTATTTGACAATAATGCTTCTTCTCTAACATAATAAACCATAGGAGGCAAAATACAATAAACAGGAAGTAATTCCCTGTGAAAACTATATTTTTATGCATTTTCTAGATGCTTTATACTTTGACATCCTTTAACTCTTCATTCCTCAGCCTGTACACGGAGCATATAGCCTAATATAAGCCAATGAGAAAATAAACAGGGCATACTAACCTGTTATTCGACATATAAATCTGGGTGACGACCCTGCAGGTGTTTGTGAGGTTGGATGTGTTCCCTCCTTTGGCTCCTACAGCTTGGTGGCAGCGCCTGCACAGCGGACGGCCATCGTCTATTGCTTTACTGTCTGTGCCTTGTTTAAAGCTAAAATAGTTCCAATTGTGACTTTTGGAGTTTTGTTTTTTGAGCAAAATTAGTGGTGCCACTGAGACGCGGCCGCGGCAGACTCGCCGCTCGGCCCGGTGCCTCTGCCATGGTGAGTGTGTTGTTTCGGGTTAGTGACTGTATGCCATGCGCGCGTGTGGGTGAGACAGAACTTTAGCTTGCTGTTTGTTTTGAAGCGAATTTCTATCGAAGCGGAGCTGTCTTCATGGAGTTCGTTCTTGCCGGCAGAAACACGCGAGCAGCCAATCAGCTAACAGACGGGCGGACCCAGCGTGCGGAAACAGCCTATCATATCCCCGGACATCACAAGTAACAGGCAAACAACCAATCATTCAGCAGCTGTGTAGTTCGGTTGCAGTAGTTAGCATGTAGGTTTGTTTACAAGGGAGTAGCGTGCAGTGAGAAGCCGGGAGGAGAGTAGAGGCGGCCGCTATATAGCGGAAACTGGCACCGGTAGTATAGTAATCCACGGTAGTACCGTCGTGTAGAATTTCTAGTATAGTAGGAACCGCGGGGTACTGTGGGTATCGTGCAACTCTAACACAGACACACACACTGATCTACACACAGACACACACACTGATCTACACACAGACACACACACTGATCTACACACACACACACACACACACACACACTGATCTACACACACACACACACACACACACACTGATCTACACACTCACCTGTCACCAGCAGCTTGACGATGCTGATTGTCTCAGTCTTGTTCCATCTTGAACCAGCTGTTATAACTCGACACTCATAAGTACCGACATCTTCTCTTCTCACGTTCTTCAGGATCAGAGACGCGTCTCCATTCTTCAGCTCACCGTCCACCAGCTGCACTCGACCTTTAAAGGATGAGTGCTGGAAGGTTGGATCTAAGCGTCCATCTCTCCAAAGCAGGATGTCCTTTGATGGCTTCAGGTCAGATCTGGTCCACAATGCAGCTGTGATGTTGACGTCACCAGCATCACACGGCAGAGTTACATCCTGTCCCACTCGTCCCATTGTCACCTCAGGCTCTATAAAGCAATAGATGTAGAGAGGAGGAGCTGTTAGATGAGTAAAGGACAGCAGAGAACAGACAGGAACCCTGATATCACCTGGAGACATTCACTCATCACTCAGAACATCTGTTGACACTGTCAAACATGAAGCTGCTTCAACTTTCTCATGTGATCAACAGCAACATCCACTCAGCCAATCAGAGAGCAGCTTTCATATCCAGACAGACACCAGACAGTGGTACAAGTTAGTGACAGTAATAATATACGTGCTGGCCCTTTAACACCCCTGTTGGTCATGTGGTAAACACTGTGAGCAGGTAGAACTCCCTGTAATATGACTGATGACTGATGACTTCTTTACTCTGCTGCAGCAGTTTGACTCCGTCAGATAAAACACAGACAGTCGATCATTGATGGAGAAACACTTTCAATCTTAAATCTTTAAATTCAAACCTGATGAATTATACACATCATATCTCAATAAAGTCAGAGTGACTCTTTAATGATCATCATTGATTGATCTGATTGGACCACAGTCAGTCTGTGAAACAACACACAGACTGAAACACCTGTGTGAGCTGGTCTGAGGTCAGCTGGAGGATCTACACACAGACACACACACTGATCTACACACAGACACACACACTGATCTACACAAACTCACCTGTCACCTGCAGCTCGACGATGCTGATTGGCTCAGTATCAATGTTGGCTCTCTTGTTACGTCTTGAACCAGCTGTTATAACTCGACACTCATAAGTACCGACATCTTCTCTGCTCACGTTCATCAGGATCAGAGACACGTCTCCATTCTTCAGCTCACCGTCCACCAGCTGCACTCGACCTGTAAAGGATGAGTGCTGGTAGTCTGGATCTGATTGTCCACCTCTCCAAAGCAGGATGTCCTTTGGTGGCTTCGGCTCAGATCTGGTCCACTCTGCAACAATGATGGTGACGTCACCAGCATCACACGGCAGAGTTACATCCTGTCCAAGTTTTACTCGTATCACCTCAGGCTCTATGAAGCAATAAAACAGATGTAGAGAGGAGGAGCTGTTAGATGAGTAAAGGACAGCAGAGAACAGACAGGAACCCTGATATCACCTGGAGACATTCACTCATCACTCAGAACATCTGTTGACACTGTCAAACATGAAGCTGCTTCAACTTTCTCATGTGATCAACAGCAACATCCACTCAGCCAATCAGAGAGCAGCTTTCATATCCAGACAGACACCAGACAGTGATACAAGTCAGTGACAGTAATAATATACGTGCTGGCCCTTTAACACACCTGTTGGTCATGTGGTAAACACTGTGAGCAGGTAGAACTCCCTGTAATATGATCAGTGTTGGGAGTAACAGTGTTAAAGTATAACGGCGTTACTAATGTCATTATTTTTTCATTATCGGAGTAATCTAATGAATTACTATTTCCATCGTTACAACCCCGTTACCGTTACTGACTATAAAATGTGGCGCGTTACAAATTAAAGTTTATCATTTAAGCTATTGTCATCCGACTCGGCTCTCAGCCACCGGAGCAGCAGGGCTGCTTTATTTTTCTCCAGCGAGGCAGGAGGGATGGGCGGGACAACCTCAGAGGTGATGATTGGCTCTCTAAGGTAGAGTGAAAGTTCGTAAGCCAATCAGAGGCTGTGTTCGGTTTACACAAACCACACGGCCTCGCACACACAAACTAGCAGAGGTGAGCTGCAGAAATGGCGAGTCCAGAGGGAAAGTTTACGTTTTCAAAGTGGAAGTACAGACACTACTTTAACCTCCTTTGTCCACGTCTGTTTTAAGCAGCTCTAATCTAATGAAGCATCTCTCAACTGCACGCGCTTCTACAACACTAGTGGCCAAAAACTCCGTTGTTGACACTGTTGATCAGAGCCAGCCCTGGGCAAAGGCAGTATAAACAAATGCTGGGGGCGCCAGCATTCGGGGGGCGCTGAAAACAGGGGGAGAAAAAAATTATAATGATAAAAATGTTAAATATGTATATATATATTATCAGTGCCATTGCTTCCAATATTTCCAATATTATATAAGCCCTCGGCAATATAACATCATGGCAAGGACTATCAAATAACAGAGAGGTGTTTTTTCTGGTTCCCGGTTCTCTGCAGTGTACCTGTCCTCTGTGAGGGGGGCGGGTCGAGAGGCGAGCTGCCTGAATCTGACCGATCTGAGACCCCAAGACCCAGAGAGAGATTTACTGATACTGTAGCGGAATTACAAGGTCCAAACCATGTGGCCCCAAGTAAAGGAAAAGACGGAACGAAGAGGAAGAACAACTTGGAGAAGATAGAGGTACAGTAACGTCAATGTTATGAAGCGAATTAAATTAATAGTTTAATGATCGTAGTTACCGTTGTTGGAGCACAGTGTTAAAGCGAAACTCTCGCCAAAAAGCAACCGAGGCTTTATTTGGGATTGAATATGAGTCAAACCTTCGTGTAAAAGCATAATTGTGACAAAAGAGGCACTTTTAAGATTCACGTAGTTTCGGTTTTGGGCACGTTAATTTTGAACGGGAGTACATGGGGCAGGACATGCTAGCATCAAAATCTCTATTTTTAGAACACTAAGAAGGCTCGACACAACATGAAACTTTGCTCGTAGTATCACCAGGGTCTCTACTCATGAACAAGAGCATTGAGAACATTGTTTGTGTACACAGAGTTTATGAAAAAGAAGGTCTTTCTCACGTTAGCTGCTAAAGCTTCTGCTCGTCAAAGTCATGGCAGGCAAAAAGTGTCGATCCCCGAGTGCGACCTGACAGGCAGGAGAGTAATGGTGAACCGCTCCTCAAGCCTGCCTGTCAGGTCGCACTCAGGGATCAACACTTTTTGTCTGGCATAACGGCGACGCGCCGGAGCTGCAGCAGGTAACGTGAGCAGTTCAAAAACCTTCTTTTTCATAAACTCTGTGTACACAAACAATGTTCTCAATGCTCTTGTAGAGACCCTGGTGATGCTGCGAGCAAAGCTTCATGTTGGGTCGAGACTTCTTACTGTTCTAAAAATAGCGATTTTGATGCTACCTCAGCATAGCCCAGTGACACAGCATCAGGTGCTCCTGTCCTCTACCTCAGCACAGCAGAGTGACACAGCATCAGGTGCTCCTGTCCTCTACCTCAGCACAGCAGAGAGACACAGCATCAGGTGCTCCTGTCCTCTACCTCAGCACAGCAGAGAGACACAGCATCAGGTACTCCTGTCATCTACCTCAGCACAGCAGAGAGACACAGCATCAGGTGCTCCTGTCCTCTACCTCAGCACAGCAGAGAGACACAGCATCAGGTGCTCCTGTCCTCCACCTCAGCACAGCAGAGTGACACAGCATCAGGTGCTCCTGTCCTCTACCTCAGCACAGCAGAGTGACACAGCATCAGGTGCTCCTGTCCTCTACCTCAGCATCAGGTGCTCCTGTCCTCTACCTCAGCACAGCAGAGTGACACAGCATCAGGTGCTCCTGTCATCTACCTCAGCACAGCAGAGAGACACAGCATCAGGTGCTCCTGTCCTCTACCTCAGCACAGCCCAGTGACACAGCATCAGGTGCTCCTGTCCTCTACCTCAGCATCAGGTGCTCCTGTCCTCTACCTCAGCACAGCAGAGTGACACAGCATCAGGTGCTCCTGTCATCTACCTCAGCACAGCAGAGAGACACAGCATCAGGTGCTCCTGTCCTCTACCTCAGCACAGCAGAGAGACACAGCATCAGGTGCTCCTGTCCTCTACCTCAGCACAGCAGAGAGACACAGCATCAGGTGCTCCTGTCCTCTACCTCAGCACAGCAGAGTGACACAGCATCAGGTGCTCCTGTCCTCTACCTCAGCACAGCAGAGAGACACAGCATCAGGTGCTCCTGTCCTCTACCTCAGCACAGCAGAGAGACACAGCATCAGGTGCTCCTGTCCTCTACCTCAGCACAGCAGAGTGACACAGCATCAGGTGCTCCAGTCCTCTACCTCAGCACAGCAGAGAGACACAGCATCAGGTGCTCCTGTCCTCTACCTCAGCACAGCAGAGTGACACAGCATCAGGTGCTCCTGTCCTCTACCTCAGCACAGCAGAGAGACACAGCATCAGGTGCTCCTGTCCTCTACCTCAGCACAGCAGAGTGACACAGCATCAGGTGCTCCTGTCCTCTACCTCAGCACAGCAGAGAGACACAGCATCAGGTGCTCCTGTCCTCTACCTCAGCACAGCAGAGAGACACAGCATCAGGTGCTCCTGTCCTCTACCTCAGCACAGCAGAGTGACACAGCATCAGGTGCTCCTGTCCTCTACCTCAGCACAGCAGAGTGACACAGCATCAGGTGCTCCTGTCCTCTAACTCAGCACAGCCCAGTGACACAGCATCAGGTGCTCCTGTCCTCTACCTCAGCACAGCAGAGTGACACAGCATCAGGTGCTCCTGTCATCTACCTCAGCACAGCAGAGAGACACAGCATCAGGTGCTCCTGTCCTCTACCTCAGCACAGCAGAGAGACACAGCATCAGGTGCTCCTGTCCTCTACCTCAGCACAGCAGAGAGACACAGCATCAGGTACTCCTGTCCTCTACCTCAGCATCAGGTGCTCCTGTCCTCTACCTCAGCACAGCAGAGTGACACAGCATCAGGTGCTCCTGTCATCTACCTCAGCACAGCAGAGAGACACAGCATCAGGTGCTCCTGTCCTCTACCTCAGCACAGCAGAGAGACACAGCATCAGGTGCTCCTGTCCTCTACCTCAGCACAGCAGAGAGACACAGCATCAGGTACTCCTGTCCTCTACCTCAGCACAGCAGTGTGACACAGCATCAGGTGCTCCTGTCCTCTACCTCAGCACAGCAGAGAGACACAGCATTAGGTGCTCCTGTCCTCTACCTCAGCACAGCAGAGAGACACAGCATCAGGTGCTCCTGTCCTCTACCTCAGCACAGCAGAGAGACACAGCATCAGGTGCTCCTGTCCTCTACCTCAGCACAGTGTGACACAGCATCAGGTGCTCCTGTCCTCTACCTCAGCACAGCCCAGTGACACAGCATCACATGCTCCTGTCCTCTACCTCAGCACAGCAGTGACACAGCATCAGGTGCTCCTGTCCTCTACCTCAGCACAGCAGAGTGACACAGCATCAGGTGCTCCTGTCATCTACCTCAGCACAGCAGAGAGACACAGCATCAGGTACTCCTGTCCTCTACCTCAGCATCAGGTGCTCCTGTCCTCTACCTCAGCAGAGCAGTGTGACACAGCATCAGGTGCTCCTGTCCTCTACCTCAGCACAGCAGAGTGACACAGCATCAGGTGCTCCTGTCCTCTACCTCAGCACAGCAGAGAGACACAGCATCAGGTGCTCCTGTCCTCTACCTCAGCACAGCAGAGAGACACAGCATCAGGTGCTCCTGTCCTCTACCTCAGCACAGCAGAGTGACACAGCATCAGGTGCTCCTGTCCTCTACCTCAGCACAGCAGAGTAACACAGCATCAGGTGCTCCTGTCCTCTACCTCAGCACAGCCCAGTGACACAGCATCAGGTGCTCCTGTCCTCTACCTCAGCACAGCAGAGTGACACAGCATCAGGTGCTCCTGTCATCTACCTCAGCACAGCAGAGAGACACAGCATCAGGTACTCCTGTCCTCTACCTCAGCATCAGGTGCTCCTGTCCTCTACCTCAGCACAGCAGTGTGACACAGCATCAGGTGCTCCTGTCCTCTACCTCAGCACAGCAGAGAGACACAGCATTAGGTGCTCCTGTCCTCTACCTCAGCACAGCAGAGAGACACAGCATCAGGTGCTCCTGTCCTCTACCTCAGCACAGCAGAGAGACACAGCATCAGGTGCTCCTGTCCTCTACCTCAGCACAGTGTGACACAGCATCAGGTGCTCCTGTCCTCTACCTCAGCACAGCCCAGTGACACAGCATCACATACTCCTGTCCTCTACCTCAGCACAGCAGTGACACAGCATCAGGTGCTCCTGTCCTCTACCTCAGCACAGCAGAGTGACACAGCATCAGGTGCTCCTGTCATCTACCTCAGCACAGCAGAGAGACACAGCATCAGGTACTCCTGTCCTCTACCTCAGCATCAGGTGCTCCTGTCCCTCTACCTCAGCACAGCAGTGTGACACAGCATCAGGTGCTCCTGTCCTCTACCTCAGCACAGCAGAGTGACACAGCATCAGGTGCTCCTGTCCTCTACCTCAGCACAGCAGTGTGACACAGCATCAGGTGCTCCTGTCCTCTACCTCAGCACAGCAGAGAGACACAGCATCAGGTGCTCCTGTCCTCTACCTCAGCACAGCAGAGTGACACAGCATCAGGTGCTCCTGTCCTCTACCTCAGCACAGCAGAGAGACACAGCATCAGGTGCTCCTGTCCTCTACCTCGGCACAGCAGAGTGACACAGCATCAGGTGCTCCTGTCCTCTACCTCAGCACAGCCCAGTGACACAGCATCACATGCTCCTGTCCTCTACCTCAGCACAGCAGTGACACAGCATCAGGTGCTCCTGTCCTCTACCTCAGCACAGCCCAGTGACACAGCATCAGGTGCTCCTGTCCTCTACCTCAGCACAGCAGTGACACAGCATCAGGTGCTCCTGTCCTCTACCTCAGCACAGCAGAGAGACACAGCATCAGGTGCTCCTGTCCTCTACCTCAGCACAGCAGAGAGACACAGCATCAGGTGCTCATGTCCTCTACCTCAGCACAGCAGAGAGACACTGCATCAGGTGCTCCTGTCCTCTACCTCAGCACAGCAGAGAGACACAGCATCAGGTGCTCCTGTCCTCTACCTCAGCACAGCAGAGAGACACAGCATCAGGTGTTCCTGTCCTCTACCTCAGCATCAGGTGCTCCTGTCCTCTACCTCAGCACAGCAGTGTGACACAGCATCAGGTGCTCCTGTCCTCTACCTCAGCACAGCAGAGTGACACAGCATCAGGTGCTCCTGTCCTCTACCTCAGCACAGCAGTGTGACACAGCATCAGGTGCTCCTGTCCTCTACCTCAGCACAGCAGAGAGACACAGCATCAGGTGCTCCTGTCCTCTACCTCAGCACAGCAGAGTGACACAGCATCAGGTGCTCCTGTCCTCTACCTCAGCACAGCAGAGAGACACAGCATCAGGTGCTCCTGTCCTCTACCTCGGCACAGCAGAGTGACACAGCATCAGGTGCTCCTGTCCTCTACCTCAGCACAGCCCAGTGACACAGCATCACATGCTCCTGTCCTCTACCTCAGCACAGCAGTGACACAGCATCAGGTGCTCCTGTCCTCTACCTCAGCACAGCCCAGTGACACAGCATCAGGTGCTCCTGTCCTCTACCTCAGCACAGCAGTGACACAGCATCAGGTGCTCCTGTCCTCTACCTCAGCACAGCAGAGAGACACAGCATCAGGTGCTCCTGTCCTCTACCTCAGCACAGCAGAGAGACACAGCATCAGGTGCTCATGTCCTCTACCTCAGCACAGCAGAGAGACACTGCATCAGGTGCTCCTGTCCTCTACCTCAGCACAGCAGAGAGACACAGCATCAGGTGCTCCTGTCCTCTACCTCAGCACAGCAGAGAGACACAGCATCAGGTGTTCCTGTCCTCTACCTCAGCACAGCAGAGTGACACAGCATCAGGTGCTCCTGTCCTCTACCTCAGCACAGCAGAGAGACACAGCATCAGGTGCTCCTGTCCTCTACCTCAGCACAGTGTGACACAGCATCAGGTGCTCCTGTCCTCTACCTCAGCACAGCAGAGTGACACAGCATCAGGTGCTCCTGTCCTCTACCTCAGCACAGCAGAGAGACACAGCATCAGGTGCTCCTGTTCTCTACCTCAGCACAGTGTGACACAGCATCAGGTGCTCCTGTCCTCTACCTCAGCACAGCCCAGTGACACAGCATCACATGCTCCTGTCCTCTACCTCAGCACAGCCCAGTGACACAGCATCAGGTGCTCCTGTCCTCTACCTCAGCACAGCCCAGTGACACAGCATCAGGTGCTCCTGTCCTCTACCTCAGCACAGTAGCTGTATACCAGGATGCATTGCGAAAGGGTAAACTCACAGCTAGTATGAGATCTACTCTACTCCAGGGGTTCTCAACGTTTTGCAAGCTGGGCCCTCCCAATGCCTGTCAGTCATGGTGAGTCGCGTCTCGTCACCTCTCTGATGCATCTGCAGCTGAGCACTGTGATGCATGTCTCTCTGCATCAGTTATCATACCTTAAAATACCAAATAATAGCCGGGGTGTTTATTTGTTTCAATCACTTAACAGACCAGGCATTTATTTGGGACCAGGCGGCAAATTTGGGACAGGCGTTTAATTCCTTCCTCTCAAAGATCCGCGATGAAAATGTCACAAACTTCTCCAGCTTCTCTGTGAATTCTCTGGCATCCTTCGGCAAGTGAAGTTGTTGCAGCGGAGGAAACAATTCATCCAACCAGCACTCACTGCAAACTCCTCATCTCTGCTGTCACTCACGGTGGCGGACATTTGTTTCGCCCTGATCATTTTACGGGACACTCCCTCGTGGCGTGCCCATTTGCTGATAAGTCATTCCCGCATGTTTATGTCAAGCTCCTCGCTAGACTTCTTCCAGGCAGCCTGGCCCTGTTGCTGTCCTCCTCGGACAGACGCTGAAGCTCAGTTTGATTTTTTCGCCCATCTCACTCTCTTGGGGTCGACAGAGAACATCTAGCGGCTGCTTCTCCTGAGTTTTCCTCTGCATCTTTTACCACAGGAAATTTGAATTTCAAGTCGTACTTTTTATTGTTTTGCTGCACCGGAGCCATGGCGATCATCAGTGTGATACTGACTGACAGGAAGCAGCACAATATGTGAAAAAGGTGAAAGAAGAAAAATTTGCAGTGTCAGTGGTCACGTCTTCTTCCTTGATTTAAAAAAAATAAATGAATTAGACTCGGCATTTATTTAGGAGCGGCAGCGCAGTAATTGATTAATTCATGTAATTCACACAGAAAGCTGCGCTGCCGCTCCTAAAGAGACGTGACGGTAGACGTCATGATGATGACGTCGGGTGTTTTCCAGGTGTTTCCCCTGTGGTTATGTATCAAAATATACACCTGCGCCCGGCGTTTAAAGGGGACCCTGCGGTTAATTGAAACCCGGCTATTATTTGGTAATATATGGTACATTTACACCCCGCTCTGTACGCCGGAATGGCGGCGGCCATGCGCATCTGCGATTCATTTACAGCCTGGAGGCGGAGTGCTGTGTGTTTCCTCTCTGCTCTGACTGCAGGCTGGACTGCTGCGCGAGGTACTGAGAGACTGACCGCCTGTGAGTGCTTTTGGACCATGGAGGGACTCACGGCAGCACCCGCTGCTCGTTGAGCACAGTAACTGCAGAGTGATACGTGCTTTCAAGTCAGAGTCTCCAAACACCACAAAAGTCTCCAATAACACCAGTTAAAGTCACTAGATTTGTCGGTAGTCGCTTTTGACAAAAAAAAGTCGTAAGAAGGATGATTTGTTTGTGTGTTATAATAGTCCAACCACTTGCATTTCGACATGGGGGGAATTTTTGTGATTTTTTTTTTTTTTTTTCAGATTTTTTTTCCTCCCATCCTGTAGCCTACTCGCGTCCCCCCGGGAGAGTCCCCACCGGTTGAGAACCACTGCTCTACTCCATAAAAAAGACAAAGAGCCACAATACTGTGGAAGTTATCGTCCAATCTCGTTAATTAATGTCGATGAAAAAATCATCTCCAAGGTGCTTGCTGCCAGGCTGGAGCTGGTGCTTCCCAGCCTGGTACATGCTGACCAGGTTGGATTTGTTAAAGATAGGTGCTCAGCTGACAATCTCCGCAGAATATTGCACATAATGTGGAAATGCAGGAATGATATAGACCCTTCTCCCTAGATGTGGAGAAGGCTTTCTGATAAAGTTGAATTTGCGTTCCTCTTTCATACATTGGAGAAATTTGGGTTCGGTCCATCCTTTATGCAGTGGTTACAGTTAGTATATACAGAGCCGATGGCTACAGTAATTACTAATGGTGTGATGTCACTAGGGCTGGGCGATAAATCGTCAAAATTGATTAATTCGAGTTTTTGGTTTAGGACGATTTTAAAAAATTAAAATCGAGTTTTTATTTAACTTGCTCCGCCGCCGCTCCTCATGGGCTCCCGTAGTTCATAGTGGCTCCGCCCCCCGCATTGACTTTCCACTGAGAAACAAACACAACAACATGCAGCGAGCTCGTTCCTAAAACGGGACCGTCTCCTTTAGAGATGGTGCCGATCGATCGGTAACTGATCGGATCGGGCCGATATGGTAAAAAAACGATCGATCGGGAAATCCGATAAAAGGTTAAAATCACCGATCCGATCGCATTATACATATATTATACATGTGCTTGTGTTTGTTACATTCCGGATCCAAAGGGGGCGGTAGTGCGCCAAACCGCTGCCGCTTTAAAACAAAGAAGAAGTGTTGTGTTGTGGTCACACCGCCTGCATGCACTGCTAACATGTCAGTTATATGGAAGTTCTTTGAAATATATGAGACAGATGTCACACACGCCAGCTGTAACGCATGCAAGCGTTTAGTGCCTCGTGGGGGAAACAAACCAAGTAGTTTTAATACTACCAATTTAATTCGGCACTTGAAGTCGTTTCACAGCAAGGAACATAACGATTTCCTGCAACTAACTAGTGAAAAGAAAAAGAGAACGCCGACCCCACAGGCACTGCTGCAAACAACATTGGAGAGCACGCAGCCTACAACCCTCGTGGTGAGAAGGCCATGGGAATCACAAGAAGGCTATATAGCTTATATAGGCTCAATTTATTTTTATTTTTTTATACTATGTATGCAACAATACAGCCATTTAAATGGCTAATATCAATAAATGACTGAACTTTCAACCTTCAGCTCTTCTTGACTGCCTTCTAGAGGCCATTTTGGCATATTGTTTTCCACAGTGTCACTGCTGCTATGAAGGAATATTGTAGTTACTGTTATGCAATAAATAAAGGTAATCTAGTAGTATAAATAAATAATTACAAGGTTAACATAAATGAAAGACAAAGGCCTTTGCATGAGTTGATGAATTAATGGGGAAAAAAGAGTAAAATAATATAAATATTAATAATATCGTTCCACGTGATCGATCGGTTCTGATCGGTAATCGGATCGGTGAGGCTTTAGGTGATCGGTGATCGGTATCGGTCCCAAAAAACCTGATCGGACCATCTCTAGGCTCGTTAGTAGTTTGGTTTTGTAGCGTCGGACCTCGAACAAACCACGGTCTGCTGCAAAGTTTGTTCAAAGGCTGTTGTGACTAAAGACAGCGGACCGACATTTTTTTCAGCCTCTCAAACAGACGCATGTATCACAGTGGAACACTTGTTCACTACAAGAAGACCACAGCAGCCCACAAATACCTGCTATACAGCAGCTAACATTAGAGGAATCATTTAATCATTGTTGTTACAGATGCAGTCACGTTGCATATCGCTAAGATATGTTGCCCGTATACAGTGGAAATGCCGGAGGTTCATCCACACGCTGAAAATGTTCGACCCCAGGTTTGTGCTACAAAGCCACAACGGGTCATTATGTCTCAAGCCAGAGGAAGCAGACAGGCTTATCTTCCGGGCCAAAAATGTGTTAAAAACACAGCAAGCACACAACTCATGTCCTGTACATCTACCAGCATGCAGTGTTTACTATGCAATGCATGCAGATGTCTAATTTAGTTTACATATCTTCAGGGATATAAAATACTATTTGGAAACAAAAGGCACCTTTTGCAAAATAAAGTATTAAATAAAAGTTATATTAACACTTTATCAATACCAATATGGAAACTGAATTTTTTTTTTTATAATAGCAAGCAATCTGACATGTTAAATATGTTTACAAAACCATTTTATCAAAAAGGGACACATTCTTTTCAAAAGGATGCACTTTTATTTATTTTTTCAAATGAGTTTCAAGCTGCACTCTTTACAACAGCATGGCAAATTTGTTAAGAATCATAGCATTAAAATAAATGCAATGCTTTTAATAAATTCTTTGTAATTTTAAATTTGTTCTTGAGAATGATAAAAAAAAAATCGCTTGAAATCGTAAATCGAGTTTGGTGTGAAAAAAAATCGAGATTCAACTTTTAGGCCATATCGCCCAGCCCTAGATGTCACCTTCATTCAAACTTAATAGTGGCACTAGACAGGGTTTGCCCTTGTCACCGCTAATATTTGCCTTATTTCTGGAACCACTGGCAATTGCATTGTGGGAAAGTAAGGACATTAAAGGGGTTGAAATAGGCCATGAAATACATAAACTTTTTTTATATGCGGATGACATTCTTTTGATTACATGTAACCCAAACACAGCAGTATCCAAGGTCTCTTCCATTATTGACATGTTTTCAGAAATCTCTGGCTATACGAATAATTGGACGCAGTCAGACGCCATGCCAATCTCTAAGATATGTCCTCCAGCCATTAGGGAATCATGGCAGTACAAGTGGATGCCAGCAGGCCTGACCTATCTAGGGATCAAGCTGACACCAGGATTTGACAAAATAATGCAATCTAACATCTCTCCAGTTATTCAAGCTATTCAACCTCTCTTACAAAACTGGGCTAAACTAAATATATCTCTGTTGGGTAGGATTAACTTGGTCAAGATGATCATTTCCCCTAAAATCCAATACATCCTGTATATGCTGCCATTAAGTTTTCCTAAGTTTTTGCCTTTTGAAACTATACAATTCTGTCGTAGAGAGTTACATATGGGCAGGCAAAAAAACAAGCTTTAACCGATCAAAGTTACATGCGGCCAAAGAAAGTGGAGGCCTATCATTGCCTAAAATAGAGTGGTATCAATATGCTTTTTCACTCTCCCAGTTAGCTAAGATAAATAATTTGCGGGAGCGAGTGCCTTCCTGGGTTGAAATAGAAGAGGAACTTGTCACTCCAACCTCCCTTGAGGCGTTTCTGACTCAGATGGGAAGACCGGTACCCTTTAAGGATCCTGTTTTGACCTTTGTATGAGAAACCTGGATGAGTGCTCATCAACATATAAAATGTAGTCCGTATCTTACCCCTAAATCCTGTATTTGGTATTAAAAAAAAAATAATTAATTGGCAAAAGACCTATTATGTAGAAGAAATGGGCAAAAGCTGGAATAGACTTGCTTTGTGATTTGCTTAGTGAAAATGGATTTGAGTCATTTGATGAAGTTAAGCAAGATTATAACCTTGCACAAGAGGATTTTGGGAAATTCCTACAAATTGGGCACTGCATTAAAGCTACTTGGGGGAAGAACCCTGACCCCATGACCAGGATTCAGGAGTTAGTCCAGGTAACTAAACATAAAAAATGTGGAGCCTCTAAACTCTATGGGATTCTCAGGGAGGCACGACCACCCCACCTGGAGGGGTTGAGACTGTGCTGGGAGAAAGATGTGGGCGAACAGATTTCAGCTGATAAATGGATGAAGTTGGTTGCATCCTGGCATGGCTGCTCTCATGAGGCACAGTCTCAGCTTATTCAGTACAAATTGTTTAACAGAAACCACTGGACCCCCAGTAAAATGGCCAAGCTAAAACTTAGGGACAGTAACTCATGTTGGAGGTGTGAGAAGGAAGTGGGGACTCTTGTACACAAGAAAAAAATGCCAATTTGTGGGAAGGGGTTGTTGCCCTCTTAAATGATCTATTTGGATTACAACTCACCAAGACCCCAGCTTTATGTATTCTGGGTCTGCTGCCAGACAATAACACTTTAACTGGAAGACAAAAATTATGGATACGTTTGGCTACTACAACAGGATGTAGAATAACCCTGAGACACTGGAAGTCTTCCACTCTGTGCTGTTTTAAGGAATGGACTGAACAAATGACAAGAATGGCTACATATGAGCGAGTCACTTACAGAGTAATGGGGAGAGAGGATATCTTTAATCAAGTCTGGGGCCCGTCCTTGATGTCAATAGAGGGCTTGTCTGTTTGAATATAAGGCATCGGATCTGATCCAATCCAGTATAGCATTTGAGTGGTAGAATAAGAGGACAAATGTTAAATATAAGTGTAAGGCACATGTTGGTTTTCTTTTCTTCTATTTCTAATCTTAAAACGGGATGATGTATATATGTCTTATAATCTGTGATGGAGACGCATGTTGTACTGTCTGTCATAAATATAAAAAAACCCGGAATCTATTGTTTAATGCAGACCGTGGAATATTACATAATTTCACTGAAATGCTGTTTTCTTGTGGAAGAGGAACAGGAACACTGCATGGAGGGGAGCAAATCTGGGTGACACAACAAGTCCCCAACCCCTCTGTGACTGTTAATTGCTGCTAATAGTAGCTGCTGTTAGCTAGTTAGCCCTGTTAGCCACAGCCCTATTAGCTGACTCTGCCTGGGCTGGGAGCTCAGAGGACAGAGGGAGGGTTGGTGTTTTCACTGCTTGCTGGTTAGTATGCTAACCTGACATAACGTCACAAGTATAATTTCTCATTCTGTTGGTCATCTTTGCTCATTTTTGGAATATTTACAACTTACATTTTCAGAACAATTTTGGTATGCAAACATTTACTGGATCTGACTGAGAGCTGACCATGTTTTTATTCAATGAAACCCAAATTAAACCCATAAAAACACAAAATATACTACTGCATGAAGACATGATGAAATCAGATGTTTTTAATGCACTTTACTGTACTCTACGGTACAGTATTGAGAAAAAATGTTTGTCACCTCGATAAATTTAAGGTAATTTCTATTTAATTTGTGTACATCTTGTCATTTACATTAAAGAAACGCTATTTTAGTGGTAAAGAGTAAAAGGTAAAAAAAAAACAAAAAAAAACTGGACTCACAAAAGACAGAACAAAGACGACGTAACCGCCGTCTTTGTTCAACTTTGCGCACACCTGTAGTCACCTTTGGTTGATACAGTTACTGCTGCCATTTAAGAATCACAGGTATCTCATTCAGAACCTAGATCATCCCCTCGGGATCCGCGTTCTTGCGTGACTTGGCCAAATCACGTTCGGCTTTTCCTGTAGTCTTTTCAACGAGAGCTCTTAAATCAGGCCCACTAATCTGTAGTCCGGTGAGCATGACTTTCCAAGTCACGTGCGGCCATCTTTGTAGTCTTTATTAGGGACTTATTGCTGCACACACACACACACATACACACACACACTCATTTATATGCTTGGCTTGTTTATGTTTTTGATGTTGCTAGTTGTATAAAGCAAAGGTTGTTTGTTAAAGTAGGTGGTTTGTTCTGTGGAGAAAGCTTTAATAAACACTGTTGACTTTAACTGAGCAGCATCTGTGATTGTTTTGCACAATCCCATATTGTAATAACTGCTGGTTGAGATGGCCAGTGCTCGGATTCACGCCTTCCCTCTTATCTAATTATTGATATTTTCATAATATTGACAATTTGACAAATTTTCAGGCTATGAGACTCAAAGGTAAATCATTTGATTATTGATCCCTGATTTTAGGGTGATGCCCCGTGTTCATTAATGAATCATAGTAACCTAGGTTTCATTAATCAACTATAATAATTTTAATTAATTAATAATATATTAATTAATAATCAATAATCAATATCAATTCCCAACAACTGTGACAATATAACTTGAACAAATGTGCCTACATTCCTACAGTTTAGTTATGGTTTTGATGAATTACTTTGTTTTATTCAAAAGAATCATAACACATAGTTTGTATATATTATTATACAGTATGAATAGAATCTATTTTGCTTGCTAACCTGAGGAGTTTTGTCCTTGCAGGCGCAATTCTGAAATAGTTTTTTGTTTTAGTTCCAGGGCTTCAAAACAATATGACATGCAATACAATAGGAAGAGGAACACTTAAACAACAAGACCAAAAACCCGCAACCGCAACTAACAAATTTTACAGAAAAACAAGCCTAAAGTCGAGCAGAGGACCGTTACAGATCAGAGGTCAGTCAGCCGCCCACTCCCCACACAGCAACATGACATCATTGACGTGTCGTCTAAATGAGCAAGACAAAACCCGGATGAGATGAATGCAGACAGATTTAAGGCTGCCAGTTCGGTTCGGGTCGGCACCGGGTTCGATCCGCCGAGGTGATATAAGGCCAGAGGCACCACTTTTTGCCTCCCTCCACCGAAGCTGCTCTGGGCGGCGGCTCACTGCTCATAAGAGGAACCGCCCTGATACCGGAAGTGTGTCACATTTCTGACTAACGGTCCTTCAACTAACACACATCATAAACCAGCTCAGAATAGTTAAGTCAACACTCAAAGACGTAAACAACTGGAACTTCAGACCTCATGTTAAGAAAAACACGCACATGCTCTCTCTCTCTCGCACGCACGCACACACAGACACAGACACGCCCTCCTTACCTCCACTAACAGCGATGATCCATGAACAGGTGAGGAGGAGCGTCAGTGGAGCAGATGTGAACCTGGACATGACTGAAGAGGAGCTGGTCTCTCTCTGCAGGTCTCTCTGCTGCAGGTCTCTCTCTGCAGGTCTCTCTGCTGCAGGTCTCTCTGCTGCAGGTCTCTCTCTGCAGGTCTCTCTGCTGCTGGTCTCTCTGCTGCAGGTCTCTCTCTGCTGCAGGTCTCTCTGCTGCTGGTTCAGTCTCTCTCTGCTGTTTTCAGTTTCCTGCTTGTGTCTCTTTATAACTTCAGCATGTGGTCACGTGGTTTCTCAGAAATCAGCCCTGTTAGAGAAATGCTGCGTTCAGGTTGTGTCGGACATTCAGCCACCAACAGATGTTTCACTGGCGTAAAGGTTCTGAACTTTTTCAAGTACAAGTAAAACTAATAAAACTGAACTTTCAAAGTAAATCCGTTCAAATATTATTACCTTCATTCAACTGAGACAATTCACTGATGGCTGTGGTTCAGGGGCAGAGCCAGTGTGTTGTTATCAGAAGGTTGCTGGTTCAAATCCCCTGGTCTGTATTATGAGGTGTCCTTGGGCAAGATGCTGAACCACAAACAAATATTTTTTTCCATGAATTATATGAAATTAACAATTATGAACAAATAATTTAAAAAGAACCCATACATCTCTCTATAAAAGCAAGGAATCTCTGTCTGTGTATGGCGGACCAAACCTGACATAAGTATAAATAAATAAATAAATGCATAAATGCATGAATAAATACATAAATAAATACATAAATAAATAAATGCATAAATAAATAAATACCTAAATAAATGAATAAATAAATAAATGCTGAAATAAATGTATAAATAAATAAATAAAAGTATAAATAACAGAATAAATGCTTTTTTATTTATTTCTACATTTCTGTTCACCTACATTTATTTATTTCTGTAATTCTGTGTCCATATGTAAATGAGGAGGAAGGAGGTCCCACACACGCACCGGCATGTCCAAAATTGGACTTAGGGTAAATAATGTCCGCCACGCTTTTGCGCGAACATTGCCGTCACGTTTGCTTTGTGTCTGGTGCAGGAAGAAATGGTAAAAACTGGCTTTTGTCACGAAAGTGTCCAAGCAGCAAGTTTGGTTGTTGAGGAACAGGAAGTTGTGGGAGGGACGGAGGCGGATGATTGACATGCAACGACGGTCGTGTAGAGACAGTGATATTGAGAGTTGAGAGCAGAGCTGCCAAGCGTCACGCTTTGAGTGTGACAGTCACGCAATTTGACCCATTCTCACACCACACGCCACACTTGATATTTCTCACGCTGATATTTCCCCATTCAATACTCTATATTTATCTTTTTATTATAATAAACTTTGGTCCTTGCAGGTTGCCGTAGTTCGAGTAACTGTGATTGACTGACTGAGATAACCAATCCATCAGTCCTTTGTGCCTAAATCTAACCAACCACGGAAGGCACCACGCAATATAAACCAATCAGAAGCAACGTAAGGCGGGTCTTGGCTTCTCTAACTATCTTTCACACACAACCAATAATACCCAACTGCAGCCACTGCGACCCCCGAAGCCACTACAAACCACGCCCCATACAAACTACGCCTACGTGTTGCTACGGTGGCCGGGAAGGACGATTAAACTCACAGCAGCAAATGCAAGCAGTCAAAGAAGAAGAAGAAGAAGAAGAAGAAGAATGCAGCCAGGACAAGACGGCAATGCCAGTTCAGGTGAGACACATTTATATTATTTTTAAGTTCCCGGTTAGGAGGTGTAAACATTAAACACTTAATGTCATTTTAACCGTACGTTCGCCAACTGCAGTTGTCAGCAGCGCCTGTAGGCAGACAAGATGGAGATGCCGGTTTAGGTTAGGTCGTTTACATTTTGGGAAGATGTTGACGTTTAATTTAATGTTTGAGACGTCTTTTGCCAGGCAGAAAGAGCATTAATGACTGTTTTTCAAAGACACCGGACTATTTGTAAAAAAAAAAAACACATTTCGTCAAACCGATACACTGAAAATGTGCGTAAGCAAACCCATTTTGTGTCGTCTTTTACGTTATGAAAATCAGATTAATAACTGAGCAAGGGATGATAACAGAAGTATTGAGGGAACACGGCACGTAGACGCAGAATATTGTCATTTAACTCAACATATCAATGTGTTATTTTGACACACAAAAACATAAAAAAATAGGGTCATGTTTTATATCACTTCAAATAACTGTACTGGCTAGAGATTTGTTAACGGTGACGTTTAAGTGCATGTCAGAAAGTGACATACAAATACATTTATTGCAAAAATGACAGATGTATTCTTGAATCCATTTAAATTGTTCATGTTTGATTTGTTTATTGTAAAAAGCAGAAAGTTTGTACATTTTGTCAATAAACCTAATTTGCAATGGGGTGCGATAATTTTAAGTGCAAATGTCAATCCTCCCTGGATCCCCATAAAACAAACTGACACAATTATGGTTTGCTTTCTTCAGAGTCCACAGGACACCGACCACATGTACAGCAAGAGGCCTTACAGCTTTCCACCCAGAGAGCATGTTCATGTGAGTGAAGACTATCGCATGAGAGCAACATATCCAGTGCACTTAGCTGTGCACTAAGTCATGACTTTGTGTGTCTTGATTAAGGACTATAATGACAGCATGGACTAACATGATGTGGTCACCACAACCAGAGACGTTGGGATCCTGAGTGAAGACGCATCTTTCCACAGGCTTGTGGTGAGGACATGCAAAGGATCAACAAACAACAAATCTTATTTAATATACTTAACCAGAATAATTAGGTTTAACATCTGAATGCTGTTTGATCAAATTTTAGGAAAGGGCTCAGCAAGCTGAACACCATAGAAGAGTCACTAGTGACCTTCATGTAACGTTCATCACTCAGGATAACGGTCTGCTGCAACATCTTGAAGTGAGTTTGAAAATGGAATTTAAGTCACATAGTGTAACTCATTTTGGTCAAAATATGTTAAATGAATGATTTAAGTATAACATTTTCTGTTAGCCTAGTGTTTGTACATTTATTTTGAGCATTCTCCTAAGAAATATATATATTTACAGGCGGTCATCGCATGAAAAGTTGCATCCTCCTGGGCAACATCAAAGTGCAGGGTGATCATCTTTGTGGAGGATGAGCAGCTGGACAGAGTGCTGGGCTTCTTCACAAGCCTGGTTGAAGCACAGACAACCAGGTGTCACAATCACGTGGCATTTGTTATGGATGTGCTTCTGCCAGAGGTAAACTATGAAACTTTTATTTATTATATTAACATATTTTGTATAGTTGTTATTATTGTCAGTCTTTAACTTATGGTTAATATCTTGTTAACTGCAACATGACAGACAACTTAAATGTCTAAATGAAAGATGTCCTTTTGTTCACCTCATGACACAGGCAACAGTCCACGCCCTTTCAGCTGTCCATGCATGTTCCATTGACAGAGCCACAGAAGTGTATAAATGTGGACTGCAGTATGACTCGAGGTATGCTACATACATAAGGAGAGTGCTAATACCTATAAGTATTGTTTTTACATTGTTTATGACAGCCTCTCCGTGTGAATTTCCTTTTACTAATCGCTATTTTCTTCTGTTTTGTCTCATCAGTGAAAAACGGCTGTTGGCTCATTACATGACAAATGAGCAAGGAGGCAAAACAGCAACTAGAAACATATGCTGAATAACTCAGAAGAGCTCTGGACTCTGAGGAGTTTTTGAAGAGGCTTTAGTATTTATGTAGGATGAATTAAAAAATAGTCTGTGAAATGATAATGTTTTATTTTATTGCCAATAAAAGTTGTTGCTGGCTAATTCATTTGTCTCAACTTTTGTGTTTTGAGGTACATATTTTAAAGACCTGTGTATGGTCATATTTATAAATACATAAATACATTTTATTTGTGTCAAAGGGCCAGCAGTCTTTTCTGTTAACCCATAAGAAATCATCACCTTAGAGTGATAATTATGGCATCTGATGTAGTAGGCCAAGCTCTGTGACAGTGTGGCTCTTAGAAAAACGGCTGGTGGAAACAACCTATTTTAATCGAAATGACTACTACTAATTATTATTATTATTATTGTAAATATTTTATTTTATCGAGTTTAAAATAACCTTGTACAGATACATTAGTCACTTATATAAAAAATGAAAAGATGCATGCACCAGATTTAGCAGTCCTATATAATCTTTTATCAGATTAATCTTTTATCCCAATCTTTTATTTTTTTTATTACTTAACTTTCTATTTTTGTATATATTTATTGTTTCAAGCACATTGTTTGCATTTAAAAGCATTAAATGTTGTGAATCAACCGTTAAAGTTGTTAAAAATGATCTGGTTATTGCTTTGTTTCCTTTATGGCCTCCACAGCCACCGTAGTGTAGTATGGGCGTGTTTTGTAGGGGGCGTGGTTTGGAGCGGCTCTGGCTTGGCTGCGGCTGCAGCTAGACCCCTCTCCACACAACAGCGCCGACATTTAAAACCCACTTGACGTTCTCCTGTGTGTGAAAGAGAGAGAGCGCGCGAGTGTGTGTGTGTGTGTGTGTGTGTGTGAGAAAGAGAGCGCAGGTGAGTGTGTGTATGTGAGAGGAGTGTGAGTATGTGCTTCTTTTTGTTGCATTTGTAAGTTGCAGTGCGCTTTTTAATTAATATGGAATTAAATATATTCTATTTGAGGGCAAGTTTGTTTTTTGCCTGTTTATCAGTTAATGACTGATTGTAAAAAAATGATTCTTTCAGAATTTATTTGATTTAAAATTTTTATTGGTAATGCGTCGTGAAGGTCTTACATTTACATTTTTATGGTCTTAAAAAGGTCTTACATTTGACTTACTGAAACCTGCAAGAACCCGGATAAATGTATTTTGTCAAAATTCTTGTTACAGTTTTCATTTCTAATTTCAGGTTAATTAAGACTAGCATTTGGAGGCCACAGTGCAGTGAGAGCCGCTGGCATGGAGGTGAAGACATCAGTTTTGAGGAATAAATCGATTAAATTGTTAAAACAGGCCAAATCGATGTTTAAAAAGGCCAAATTTTTTTGACGAACGCATCGTATGACTAAAGTCTCACTCTCGTCATTTCCTGAGACTTCGCAGCCCTGGTTGAGAGATTTGTGACATTTAGCGTGTTTGGAGTGTGTAGTTAGTGTGTTATGTAGTGTTTGGTGTAGTGTGTTTAGTGTGTAGTGGAGTCGTTTTTTTGTTTAATGAGTCAGAATAATAAGAAGATGCTGAATGTGGAGCAGGCAGTGCAGCTCTTCATTCAGCTGGAAGGAGCTCAGGCAGACCTGAGCATTGCCTGCATTTAAATGTAAATAGTTACATATAACTTTGTACATTTTCAAAATGTATGCACATATTTAGCATACAACAATTTACATTTGCATTATAACTAATAAAAAATGGTTTGTTAAACATATTTGTGGTTTTCACAGTAAAAAAAATCAAACTTTTCTACTCGGATTTTATGTTTTTTTTTTTTTTTTTTTGTGATTTTAGGTCCATTGTGTTAATACAGTATGTCAAAATAAATAAATAACTGTACAGTCACACATGTGAGGTTGTGCTGAAAATAATGACACCATGTAAATGGTAAATGGTAAATGGTTTTTAAGGTGAAATATAACGGCCAATTATACCCTGGAATATCGGATTTCACAACAAACCTAAATATCCCTGGCGTCCCACCTTCAAACACAGCCTCATTTGGCCATCCATGAAAAAGCTACTTAACCTCCCACTTTTTTATAGGAATACATGCTTCTTACGGGCACTGCACTAGTTAAATAAATAACAGCAGATGTAAGGATTGTCCTCTGGAGCAGAGAAGAGCCTCTCCATCCTCTCTGCAGCCTCATGTCCTCCTTCATCGTCCTTCTCCTCTTCCTCCTCGGCCCTGGCTGGCTCTCCTCCTCCTCATCGTCTTCATCCTCCTCCTCCTCTTCCTCCTCGGCCCTGGCTGGCTCTCCTCCTCCTCATCGTCTTCATCCTCCTCCTCCTGGTCATTTGGCCCTGGTGTGTCCTCAGGGATGGAGGCAGTTAGGACAGGGGGGGCAGTGGAAGGTCTCTGTCCTAACACCTCATCCATGAGGACAAACCAGGACCCAGTAGCAGCGCTGGACCTCCCGCTGACCCTCTGCTGTCCCTGGATATTAGAAATCCTGAGACAGTGGAAATCAATCACGTCAGCAAAGTATTTATTAACGTGCATGGGTAAAAACACACATAATTTAGTTTCCGCGTCATCATTCAAACCTGCAGCTAATTTGTTCTTGTTCTTTAAATGGTCCCACTTGTTTCTGGCCTGCTGGGCTCGACTTTCCCCTGCAGGCCCGTTGTTTCCAGAACTGTTCTGAACACAGAGAGAAGCAAGAGAAAAGGTCAACACAAGATAACATTAACACAGGGATGCAAGGATTTACAGAAAGTGACTTCAGGACTGACAGATGACAGATTAAGTATTATTTATTATTTATGATTTATTGCGTATTATTTATTATACAACAAGTAGTTTCGACCAAGCATCTGATTGGTCAACAAGAGATTTTGACCGTGCTCAAATCAGCATGACAGCACACCCGACTCATTACTCAAAATATTACTCCGCCAAGTCCGTGGCAATAGTGTATCCATCTCCATGGCAACATAGTAACTGTCAGAGCTGGAGCAAAAAAAAAAAAAAGTACGGCTTGAAATTCAAAATTTCTGCTGTAAAATATGCAGATGAAAACTCGGGAGAAGCAGCTGCTAGACATTTCTCTGTCGACCCCAAGAGAGTGAGAGATTGGCGATTAAAAAACAAAAAACAAAAACGGAGCTGTCTGAGGAGGACAGCAACAGGGCCAGGCTGCCTGCTGGAGGGAGGAAGAAGGCTGCGAGGATCCTGAGATAAACATGCGGGGATGAGTTATCAGCAAACGGGCACAACACGAGAGAGTGTCCTGCAAAATGATCAGGGTGATGGAGAAACAAATGTACGCCACCGTGAGTGACAGCAGAGATGAAGAGTTATCTGTGAGTGCTGGTTGGATGAATCGTTTCCTCCACCGCAACAACTTCACTTGCAGAAGACAACTATTGCCCAGCAGGATGCCAGAGAATTCACAGAGGAGCTGGAGAAGTTTGTGACATTTTCATCCCGGATTATTGAGAGGAAGGAATTAAACACCTGTCCCAAACTGCCCCCTGGTCCCAAATAAACGCCTGGTCTGTTCAGTGATTGAAACAAATAAATGCCCCGACTATTATTTATTTTCCCTTCAGTGTGAGAGACACTATTGTGACCGCGATGAAAACGTTTTATAAAAAACCAAAATCATTGTTATAACTTGTGCGATAAAAATAAGCCTGTACTGTTTATCTGTGCAGTATTGATTTAGTTCGGGAAATTCCGAGACCGCGATAAAACATGAACGTCAGCTCAGAGTTCACTCTTCTGGGACTAGAAAATCCTTTCTGTTGCTAGGTCGTTACTAAGGGTTGGATTATTTGATGGAGTGGTAAACTACGTTCCATTACACATATGAGCCTACTGACGTGACTGATTTTGTTTCAGTTATTAGTCAGACCCCATGTGTTTCCATGGAAACGCAACGCACACTCGCAAAAACCTTTAAAATTTGAGAGCAAATTGTCCATCAACATGGATATATTTTGATTATACATTTTAATTTTGTTGGTATTAGTTGTATAATCGCAACATTACCCTTGAGGCTGTGCTTTAACGTCATCTAATACAGCAAAAATATATATTCATCATAAGGATAATCCTAAACTTAGCTCTTTATTCAAACGCTTAACTAGACTTTACAGTGTTGCAGTCTGAAATAAAGCAGCCTGATCTGAATCTGTTCATCTTGGTCCATTTATGTATATGAAGTAAAACAATCTCCACAGTCACAATACGATATAAGATATAAGTTTAAACGTCTAAGGTATCACGCTGAGCATTACCAACGTATTTTAACTGTCATTTTTTAGGTTTTAATGTCCCTTGAAGTTAAACATATCTGGGGTTGGATGTATAAACCCAATACTTACATATAAATTAGGGATCTGCAGCTCTTGAGGTCGCCATTTTTTATTGATTTCTCTCTTCTCTTCGGGCCCACAAAGCATCTTGGTATATGTGAGGCTGCAAAGGATCATAGCGGTGTCCTTCAGGAAGAGGGAAAAGAAGGCCGCACCTGGAGGACCCTTTGGCTTGGGACAGCCTTCCAGCGTCATTGTGACTTAATTGGCCTTCAAATGCTCCTCCGAAGGATGCAGACCCTGAATTGAGACACAGCCTGTATCTGTTGACCCATTCTGAATCCTCCCTGATTTATCAAGAACCTTATTCCCTGTTAGATTGGCAGCCAGAAACTCTGGTTTATTTAGGCCCTTTTTGGTTTCTTAGCTGCCCACAGCTTTCTTGAGGGAACTTTGTTTATTTGGGGAATCCCTTTACACCCTCAGTTTACCATGTTATTCCCCTGGGGCTTGTAGGAGGAGAATTTGTTTATGATACCCGGAAGAGGCATTTGTTTGTTGGTTTATTGTTCTAGTTTTACATGTTTATATGTGTTATATGTTTATGTAGGTTGGGCTGGTCTGTAAACCAGTACCACCACAATGAAGTATTCTTGTATTGAAACCATGTGCTGGTGAGTCTCATGGTGTCAGTGAACACAACACTCAGCTGACGGGGTTTTCAGGAGGTTCTTCAGTTTGAATGTCAACAACACATTGTCTAACTTCCTGTCAGTTCATGTCCTGAAAGGAACATTTCTGTTGCCAAGAGATGATTTGGCGATGAAGTTTCAGCTGCTCATAAAATAACTGAAGCAGAAGATCTGAACTACAGTCTGCTTTAGTTGAGACTTTAAACCTGCAGTTAAATATAAACCAGGTCTGAGTCTGTGTCTCTGTCAGCATGTTCAGCTGCAGCAGCACATTAACTCCTCCTGCTTCACGCTGGCTGTGTGTCGGTTCACTCACAACGAAACAACAAGAGAGTTTTATAACTAATCTCTCCGGAATGATTCACAAAGTGAAATAGGGACGATTTGGGGATTTCCCTCAAAGTCTTTCTGTGGTTTAAAGTAAATTTTAAAAACTCTGTCTTGAATTGTAAAAGCAGGAAGTGTTTGTGGGAGCAGCAGAGCAGCAGCAGCCTCGTCTCCTCCAGCCTCCATCTTTACTGTCCCGAGCACACAAACAGTGTGAAGATGAAGTGATGTCAGTGTTCAGTCTTGATCAGCACTCTGTAGCTGCTCACACTGCTGTGTCTCTAACAGTGGACAGAAACATGTGACCTGTCCACACTTTGTTGCTGTGATGAAGATCCATGCTGTCACAGTTTGTATGTTCAGTGTGAAGCAGCTCTGTTTCCTGGGACGTCTCTGTGCTCAGCTTTGTGTCCTGCTCTGTTTCTGTCCACATTTCAACTGGCTCAATAATCAATAGATATGATAGACTGTTTATAAGACAGGATGTATTCACTGTGTGCTGTAAACTTTCAATATTCATCTAAAATTTACCAGACACTCAACAACACGTGATGATTAAATTTAACTCCTGATCTTTGGGAGAGAAATGCTGAAGATGATTTGAACAGTCAGCCAATCATGTGCAGTAGAGACGCATGTTGTCAAACACACTTTGGACTGAGAGGTGATGTCAGTGCAGTCAGACAGCCAGCAGGTGGCAGCACAGCAGCGTTACAGTGTTTCACTGCTGATGATGTTCAGTCTGAACTTTGACCCACAGAGAAACACAGACATGAAGATTTAACCAGCTGAACAGAAGAGCTGCAGAAACATCAAACACTGAGAAATACAACTACAAACAGAAATTAAAGCTGCAAGCAGCAACGATCGTACGCCAGGCTGTGGCGCAGTCGAAGGGTGCGTACGTATATTCCTGTGTCCCAGGGGTTGCGTCCTTCAGAGAGACCTGCGGGCCATGTCAGCCTGTTAAATAGGACAGTCTACCCTTCGCAGCACTTCCTGGTTGCGTCACCAGGTGTTCCCACCTCTACTTGTACGTCACTATTTCTGCAGCCCGGGTCCGTGAAAGTGACAAGAAGAGTAAAGTTTGACTGTCAGATCTGTTTGAGCTTCAGGAATTCCTGATTTCCTTTTTAATCCTCCTGCTTGTGGAGGAAGAGGAGAAGCGGCTCTGGTTTAACTCCGGCTGAGAGGACCGTGGAGAGGTAAACCTGTTATTGATCCCACAGTAATGTTATCATATTATTATTATTATTATTATATATTAGGGCTGTCAAACGTTTAAAATGTTTTAATCACAATTAATCGCATTTTGTCCATAGTAAACTTGCAATCAATCGCAAATGAATAACAATTTTTATGGCACATTTCTTTCTGTTCTAAATGTACCTTAATGTATTTTTTTTCTTCATGTTCTTAATACTTTTAACAACATAAGAAAGGGCAAATATGCTTGCTTTATGAAAATGTTTATTCAACACTTCAAATCATGCACTTCAAATAAAAGGCTCCAAAAATATCCCCTCACCCTAAATGGGATCAAAACATGGTGATTTTGGTGTGGGGGTGGGCTCTCTGCATCTGCCATGTGTTTGACTTGCAAATGATATCTGAGACTCGACGTACTTCAGTGGTAACTCATTTCATGTCGACAGTACGCGCAGATAACTTCTGTCCTATGGACCGAACCATCTGGCAGTGTTTTGAAAGTGAATTTGCCGTTCATAAGTCCTTTCTCCATTTACTTTCACTTTCGCTTTTCAGTCCACCGTGTTTTTCCCGAACGCCAACCCTGCTTCTTCTTCTTCTGATTCCCTTTCTTATTCTTCTGCCTCCCTCTGGATCAAGACTACAGGTGCCACTGACGGCCGTAAATCAAACAATACACGTTCCTTTTTTTTTATTATCGAGTGTTAATCGCGTGTTAAAAAAATTAGCGGCGTTAAGAGGATGTTGCGTTAACTTTGACAGCCCTAATATATTATTATTATTATTATTATTATATTGTGTAATTATAATTCTTGCCTCTTTCTTAAACCATTCTTAGTGACCTGGCAGCCGTGGATGGAGTCAGAACTGCAGACCCAGTAGATGGAGGATGTGGTGGACAGAGGAGACTGGACCCCCAAACACCCTGAGTACCGACCCAGATGATGTCCCACTGACACCATCCAGCCCAGCAGCACTGCAGGGACTCCTGCTCAGCCTGTTACTGTACATCATCTCTAACTGTTTTAATATTGTTTTTAATGATAATTCTTTTTGTTAATAGTGAATAATAATGTGTAAATAGTTATTTATGCTGTAATTTTGTAAATAGTTGTAAATGTTAAGACCTTAATAATAAAAGAAAACATTCAATCCCTTGTTGTCCCTGAAAAGTAGCACTTGATGCTGTTTGCTGTTATAAATTGTACTTAAGCTGTAAATACTGAATGGAATAGACAACGTGTTACAATAAAACAATATTTTATTTCATGAATTATATCAAATGAACAATTATGAACAAATAATATAAAAAGAACTCATACATTAACTAAATAACAACAGATATAATGTAAGGATTGTCCTCTGGAGCAGAGAAGAGCCTCTCCATCCTCTCTGCAGCCTCGTGTCCTCCTTCATCCTCCTCCTCTTCCTCAGGGGGGCAGTGGAAGGCCTCTATGTGTGTGGCTTGTGGTTTTACTTCTGCTTTGTTTTGCTTGCATTTATTGTGTAAAGCACTTACATATTATTGGTATGGAAAGTGCTACATAAATAAAGACAGATTTCAGATTGATTGATATTAGGCTGACCTCCTGTGTCCAGTGGGTGGCACTATGGAAGACACAGTACTGATGGATAGACTATTCAGGGCAACATCCTCTACATGTGTGAGCAATGTGGTGTAGATGGGAAAGTGTATGTTAAAGTTATAAGGACTTCCTGCTTCATTGCGAAGCATCAAAATCGTCTGATGCCACGCCCACCAGGGGTAATGGAGGCAAAAGATTTTTGATAACTTTTCATCTTCAAGGTCTGAGGATGATACTGACTGAATGTGAAGTTGTGCATGATGTTGTGCATGTAGGATGTGGGGCTTAAAGCTTGAAATCTTTCAGGGGCGCTGTGGAGCCATCTTGACGCTGAAATGGCCCAGACCCTATCAGATATCAATGTTTGTGACCCATGATGAATGTGCAAACTTTGAAATGTGTATGAGTTTGTCTGTACGTACAAAATAGGAAAAGCCATTAGGGGGCACTACTGAGCTGCTGTCAAATTAAAGTACTCATAAGTTTGAACCTACATGCCAAATTTGATGAGTCTGTGAACATCCTAAAGTCCTCTAAACAGTGTCAGAAAAATTTAAATTGGTGCATGCCATTTAAAATGGCTGACTTCCTGTTGGGGCAAAAAAAAAAAAAAGGTTTGTTGTCACACTGATCCACACAAACTCACCTGGGTCTGTCATCTGCAGCTGGACGATGCTGATTGGCTCAGAATCAATGGCGGCTCTCTTGTTACGTCTTGAACCATCTGTTACAACTCGACACTCATAAGTACCGACATCTTCTCTGTTCACGTTCTTCAGGATCAGAGACACGTCTCCATTCTTCAGCTCACCGTCCACCAGCTGCACTCAACCTTTAAAGGATGAGTGCTGGTGGGTTGGATCTGAACGTCCATCACTGTAAAAGTGGACGTAGTCTGGAGCCACCAGGTCAGATCTGGTCCACTCTGCAACTATGATGGTGACGTCACCAGCATCACACTTCAGAGTTACATCCTGTCCCACTCGTCCCATTGTCACCACAGGCTCTGTGAAGCAATAACAGAGATGTAGAGAGGAGCAGCTGTTAGATTAGTAAAGGACAGCAGAGAACAGACAGGAACCCTGATATCACCTGGAGACATCCACTCATCACTCAGAACATCTGTTGACACTGTCAAACATGAAGCTGCTTCAACGTTCTCATGTGATGAACAGCCAACATCCACTCAGCCAATCAGAGAGCAGCTTTCATATCCAGACAGACACCAGACAGTGGTACAAGTCAGTGACAGTAATAATATACGTGCTGTCCCTTTAACACCCCTGTTGGTCATGTGGTAAACACTGTGAGCAGGTAGAACTCCCTGTAATATGACTGATGACTGATGACTTCTTTACTCTGCTGCAGCAGTTTGACTCTGTCAGATAAACACAGACAGTCCATCATTGATGGAGAAACACTTTCAATCTTAAATCTTTAAATTCAAACCTGATGAATTATACACATCATATCTCAATAAAGTCAGAGTGACTCTTTAATGATCATCATTGATTGATCTGATTGGACCACAGTCAGTCTGTGAAATAATACACGGACTGAAACACAACCTCAATGTCACATTCAGCCAATCACAGCCCTGCAGAGATCAATATTGAAGAGGAGCAGTTCTGAACCAAAACCATTGATTTCATCAGAAAAGTGACATCAAATGTTCATCTGTTGTTAAATTGTTGATAGGGTGCTCGCTGCAGAACCACAAAGGTGGAGCTGCACCAGAGTCAGCCCCGCCCCTAGTCGGTGCAGGCCTGCCCGTTGATAGACTTCCACAGCCAGCCTGCCCCAAGTGGAGGCAAGTGGTAGTAGTCGCTGGATTGAAGAGTTGTGAGCAAGTGATTGGACTTCAACTTAATGGCTGTAAGTAACCCAACGTAACTTAAACATAGTTATTAAGTGTTTAAAATGTTTTCCAAGACATATGTCATTATGTCCACATAAGCATTAAGTTAGTTTTTAAAAGTTTATCTTGCAATGTGCGGTAAATTTGGCGGTAATTACACTCGGTAATTATGGTACATGCTAACGTAGCTAGTATGGTAGACTTTCCCAGTGCACCTGATTAGCACTAATAAAATAAAATAAAATAAAAAAAAAAATGTGCTCAGTGTGTGTATTATGAGAACTTATAGTAACTTTTTTCATATTGAAAATGTGTGCTTGTGTGTGTTTGACCTGCACAGATGCATCAGACAATACTGAGGAGAGGGCAGGATCCCCTTCAGTCTCTCAAGCGATGCAGCGAGTGTTGCAGCAGCTTTCACTGCACTTTTTGTAAAATGGAAATTGCCGATTTTTACCATGTGAGGTACATCTTTGTAGCCCAGGAGCCAGTTTTTTGTTGATAATTATTTTCATTTGCATTATGTTAATTATTTTATCTTCTCTGTTCAATTTTGCTGTTTGGTTTAGTGTACCGATCCATGTGTCATCAATAACATGTAAAATAAAATCATCAGCATTGATGTATATCTTAAACTCTCAGTCATTCATTCATCTTCAGTATCACTTATCGTCACTAGGGCTATGGGGGAGCTGGAGTATGTCTCAGCAGACTTACTCGGAAAGGCAGGGTACACCTTGGGCAAGTCACCATTCAATAACAGAGCAGAGAATATACAAACAGAGAAACATTCACACTCCCTTTCACACCTACAGGCCATTCAGCAATTATCCTAACCTGTATGTCTGTGTAAACATCCTCATAATCCATACAGCTATTCAATGCCACGAGATACAAGATTACAAAATAACTTGTCATTTCTCATTCACAAAGTAATACTGTTACCACAACAAGACTGGTACCCCAAGATATTTAATCAATAATGCATACTAAGAAAATAATAAATATAGTTATTATTATTAGTTCAATAATGATATTGATTGTTTCAGCAGTCTACTGTATCTTGAGCCAAAGTTATGTTTTTTCCAGACAACAGAAGGGGAAACAGGCCATGGGATGGGTGATTAAGGTCTTTTATGACATTAGCGGCCCTGCGAGAATAGAGATACTGTTTTGATCCCAAGCTGAGAAATTACAGTGCAGCAGCAGCATTACACAGTGAGAACAGAGAATAAAGAATATAAAGAATAAACTATTCAATGGTCTATGTTGATAACAGCGCAAAGTAGAAATGTGCAATGTGTGTAATGTGTAAAGTGCGAAGTGACTGTAAGTAATGACCAGAGTTGTTATTGTACAGTGTGATGGCATGTGGCAGGAAAGATCATAACCTGCAACCTGCGAGGACATCGTTGTAGATATCCATCAGGGAGGGGACAGGGCCATTAATATTTTTGCTGTTGAAGCTGATAAGAATATTAAGTTATTCTTTTAGGATAAATATTCTAAGGCTTATTTGTCTACGAAATCTCTTTGTCCACCTATCCTAGTGTGTTTATAGATAGTAAATGGAAAATGCAAAAGGCACACTTGGACTCAAACCCTGGTTGCCCGCTCCGTTGACTCGCAGACGTACCTACTATGCTATCATATCTGTTTCGGTTAATAGTTGTCTAATGAAATCCACAAAACTCGAGGGTAGGGTAACGAAAACTAATTATCTGCTTCATATATCAACATCTTTACCAAACTGTTTAATATTTGTGAACACTTAAATTTACAACTGTGAACTAAGCCCCCCCCCGCGTAGAATATGTGAAATGCATATTGATTTGTAAGCTTGTTTTGTCTTATGTGAAACATAGAAGGGTTGTTTGTGTTTAACCCTTGTTTTTTTGTTTTTTTTTAACCATTAAAAGTATTTTCAATAAAAGCAAAATATTAAAGAAGAGGATTATTTGCGCGATTTGCTTGTAAATTCATTCGTTTGCAATTAAGTAAAAAAAAAAAAAAAAAAAAAGAAGTTGCTGTGTCTCAATTCAGGGTGTGCATCCTCTGAAGGACTTGGCCTTTATGGTCTTGAAAGGCGAGTCCTTCAGAGTCAGCCAACCTAACCGCGTCAGCCATTGTTAAATGGGAGGTCTAGCCTTTGGAGCATTTCCTGGTGGCTTCACCAGATGTTTTACCCTTATGTCACGATTTCTGCCGTCCAGGCCTGTGAAAGTGACGATATACACCATGCGATGTCGCCATTTTATCTCTTTCTTTATTCTTTTTTGTGTGTGCAAAGAATCTTGGGATATGTGAGGCCACGAAGGATCGTGGCGGTGCATCCTCCAGAAACAGGGAAAAGAAGGAGCATCCGGAGGAGCCTTCAGATTGGGACAGCCTTCGCGCAGAGTAGTGACATAATTGCCCTTCAAATGCACCTCCAAAGGATGCAGACCCTGAATTGAGACACAGCAAATCTGTGTCATCATATGAATCACTCACAGTAAACAGGGCCCCCTGCTGGACTCACTGTGACTCTGGTTTTGGTTACCTCCATCAGCTTCCTAGAGGACCAGGACCTAGGACCAGCTGTGCTAGGAACCCTATTGTAATTGTAAAGATTTTTAGGGGGCCAAGGCCGAGGGGCCGTGGGAATGCGTATGAAAGCATACACATTTCCTATTTTTATTTTTCTCCGGGTAAAAGTGGTGCTGCAGGTTAAACCGTGCAAGGGAGGGCGGTGCAATTTGGAGGGTTTGTCCAGACTCCTGCGAATATCTCAGACACAAAAGACTACATATATCCGCCTGCAGGGGCGCTACAACCTAGGCCAACACGTTTTTGCCTATAACTCCCAAATCGTCTGTTGCACATTCAAAAACCTTGTATCCCCCAAAATCGCAAAAACTTGAAAACCTACTTTTTCGAACTCCTCCTTGGGATTTTGTCCGATCTGTGTGAAACTTGGCATGTACACTCTTCAGCTGGACCTGATCTAAAGTTATCAAATGCGGAAATTATTAACAAACACATTTCTCTAGCTAGCTATAAAGATAAAACTGTTTGATATCTCAGTCAAACTAAATGTTATTAACACCAAATTTGAGATCCTTGGTTGCCATGAGACTGGGAAGGGATGACCCAAATTTGGAAGTTTTTATCTCTTCAACGGCTACACCGATTTTCACGAAATTTGGTTGGTATGATGTAGGGCCAATCCTAACACCATATCTTGAAGGTGGTCATTACTGATCAATGTGGGCGTGGCTTATTACAAGATAAACAACAAACATTAATTTCAGCCAAACTATTATGCTGAGAGCTTTGAAATTTATATGGCACATATAGAATAGGACACAGTTCTTCCATACCAAAAATTGCACATGTACCCCATTAGGTGGTGCTATAATGGATGGAATCGCGTTTTTGCCTGTAACTTCCACATTTTAATTAACACATTTGCAGACCTTATATCCATATGTTCCCTAAATAGAGCTGGGTTTTCTGACATAGGACACGCCCACTTCTGCTGCACATTTCGTTCGCTTAAGCGCCACATATGCAAAACCTACTTTTTCGAACTCCTCCTTGGGATTTTGTCCGATCTGAGTGAAACTTGGCACATACACTCATCAGCTGGACCTGATCTAAAGTTATCAAAAGAATTTTGCTCAGTTGAAAAAATGCGGAAATTATTACAAACAAATTTCTCTAGCTAGCTATAAAGTTTGCCCATGTTCTGCACTGTTGCTCAACAACATTAAAGCAGTCAAACTAAAGGAGAGTTGTCAGGATCCGTGTTTTAATAGACACACCTGGGCAAAGCTGGAAATCAGGAACAGCATAAAGGGTTTATACACTCCTTTATGGGAGCCCTCACTAACATTCACTGCATGAAAAGTGGGATTTTCGTCAGTATGCGGCACTGTAGATTGCCGTGGAATTTCAGGTTTGCGACTGCAAGCGGCAATTTGCAGGCAACGCCGAAAACTGACGTAAATTGTCGGAAATTAACGTGGGCCTTGCTTGGCAGTTGTCCCCCAATGACCCCCCTCCCCCTGATTCTATGGGAGGCTTTAACATGTAAATGAAAATGCTGTGAGCTATACAAATGCAAATCAGGGTAGCAGGGGGAGTTTTACCCCAGGTGACCTTTTTCTAAAAGGTGTTAACTTCATTTTAAGAAAATCTCTGGTATAAATAGATGAGGTTCAGTATTGACTAATTATAGACCCTTATATTTTGGCTTGAATTGATTTATTTCATAAAAGTATGCTAGATTAATTACTATGTATGTCATTAGCAATGGCCAATGTTGTGTAAAAAAAGATTTTTTATTCTTTTTTTTCTCTCTCTCTTAAGGGAACACGTTAAAGATAAAACGTCAGTTGTTAAGAAGTTAAAATTTGCATGAAATATTTTGAGATAACGAAGATATTGAAATGTAAAAAAAAATAAATGAATAAAAAAAATAAATAAATAAAGTATTTCTATAATTTCATGGGTTCTGAATGTTTTAAAAACAGTTGAAAAGTAATTCTTATTGCCTGTGAGAGTTCATGACCTGTAAGAGTTTTTACACTTCCGGGTTGACCGGTGCATGAGTGACGAGGAAGAAGGAGCGGAGAGTTAATGGCGTCGAGCAGCTGACAGCGGAATGTGTGTGTCGTCTCGTCAGTGTCGTGTTTTATCACTGAAAGACTGTGAACTGTTGGCGGACGACGTGCTGTGAGTGTGTGAGTTGGACTCTCCATCGCAGTCGAAGTGTTTGTGTTTTAATAGACATGAAGCAAGTTCAGCTAAGCTAGCTAGCAGGAGCTAGCTAGCAGCAGCTAGCTAGCAGCAGCTATGCTAGCTAGGAGGAGCTATGCTAGCGGCCCGGCCATTGTCGAGAGAACGTCTGCGCGGACGGGAGGAGCTTTGCCGGGTCGCCACGAAGAATGTCGCCGACGGACAGAGCTTCCCTGCGGCAGAGGGACACGGAGGTTTATCGCTGCGAGCATTTTGTTTTCACAGACTAAGCTCGCCTCATAACAAGGCCGCGACCTCCTGTTAGCTCGGAGCCACGTCTGCAAGTCCAGATTTACATGATGCAGATAATGACGCCATTGTGTGTAAGTAACTGTTACTGTTTTCTTCCTCGTTTGATTTTACTGTGACTTACGTTTCTTTATTCATACCACTGTCTTTTTAATTGTTTTCCAGCTGCCTGTGAGACATTATGAGACAGTACGCAGGACAACAAACAACCAGATGTAGCATCGCAGGCGGACGCTGTGAGGAGTTCAGCTCGGAGTCGATCGAGGACAAAGAGGGTAAGATTTATTAGATTAGATCCGTTTTTGGTCAGTGTGACTATTATTCTATTAAATAATAGATGTGTTGTATCAGAGACGTTCTGCTATTGTTATATCCATATGCAGTGCATCATGCAGTACTGATTGTCTTTATTGTTTTTACAGCTGCTGAAAGCTGGAAGACAGAGTGCCAGCTGAGGATGAGGTGGACCTTTCGAAGTGCGCCGCCATGGACCTGATGTCTGAGGAGGAAGACGGCACAAGATGGCGGGTGTCTGGATGAATTGTGCGACCTCCGTCCTTTCGCAGCCACATGAGAGGCGATTCCGAAGTACAGGGCAGCGCACCACAGACGTCTGCAGAAACAGACACTTCGCGGTGCTGTAGGATTTTGGGCCTCTTGTGAGCTTCCCGTTTGTTGTGTGGGCAGATTATGTTTTGTACATGTTGTGTGTTTGTGTTTGTGCTAATAAAACTCTTTCTTTGAATAAACAACTCCTTCCTGGCAAATGTTCCTTTCTGCAGTAAATTCATTCATGTCCTTGATTATATCATAAATATGTATAAATGAATTAATAATATATATATATATATATATATATATATATATATATATATATATATATATATATATATATATATATGATTTTCTCACTGGGGTTTACATTTATAATGACCCAGGGTGGCCAATCACGAGCGATTTTGCTTGTTGATGAGCAGTTGTTTCATCCAATACTGAGTGAAGATATTCAAGCCAGCCCACACGTTCTCTGGCCAGGCGTGGTTTCACTGCTATTCATATGTAAATTAGAAGCGTTCGCACCTCCGGGAGCTCCACTTACGTCATGGTTCGTTTCCGACAATTTTCGGCACAGACAAACACCACGTTCACAGCCTGTAAATTGTCGTTAACTGCCGAAAATTAGGGAGATTTCCAGACGTTTACAGGGCAGAAAATCCCACTTTTCATGCAGTGATTGAGGTCCTTCGAGACAGATTTTTGGCCTTTACCACAGGATAGGGATAGAACATTATAGTAATGGAGCACGCCCAAAGAGAGATAGGCATCCACCATGTCATCGAGATGATTACGAATTGGACTATCAGAGAAGTAAACCACAAAATACACATTACTCGAGCACAGTACAGTAAGAACATGGGCGAGAAGAGGATGAGTATCAACAGCTGGAAGGAGTAGCCGAGATGACCTCTCTCACTCATTATAATCATTCACCTCATCCACGCCGAGCTTAGAGAGATTAAGAAGTGCAGTATAGTGTGTATATTGTGGCAGACCTCCTGGACAAGGTGATGCACGAGCTCCAGGAAATCAGGTTCAGTACCTCCTCCGTTGCTACTACCCAGAGCCGACCAGTAGCCATGAGTGCTCTTCCGCCAGATAGGGAACGTCCATATCAGGTCGGCCGACTCCTTAAACTGCCAGGTTATGGAGAGCCTCAGTATCATCCTCCACTGTCCAGCTCCACACCAATCCAGCACCAGCTGGATTGGTGTGCCAAGGCCATATGCCAAGGCCTGCAGAACCACTATACAGGTAGTTCTACAGTGACCCCTCTCGATCAGAGTCAGCCTACAGGGGTCCCAGGTCTACTATACCGAACTTCCACCAACAAGACCCGAGTCAGTTTGCTCGCTGAAAGATTGCACTAGAGAACCTGTTTCCAGCTGATGCAACAGAGCTCTTCAAATATCAGATTCTAACAGACCACCTACATTTGGAAGAGGCTTGTCTAGTGGCAGATTCCTACCTACACTCCCCCACTCCATATACAGACACTATGGCTGCTCTGAATGAGAAGTTTGGGCAGCTGTACCAGGTTGCACTGAATAAGATAGCCAGTGTTATGAACTCACCTGATATCCGATGTGGTGACACTGCCAACTTCGAGATGTTTGCCTTACAGGTTCAGTCGTTGGTGGGAATGTTGAAGACCCTTGGTCAAGCAGGCGAGAGAGAATTGAGATGTGGATCACACGTAGCACACCTACTCAGTAAGCTACCGCTAGAAATGAGGTCAGTCATGGTGTCAAGACTTTGGTGGCACCACACCTAACAAAGGGCAGAGATCAGAGGGATGTTATGGAACCCGTACGACATCTGTCTTCCATGAAGCTAAGGATGCAGAGGGAAAGGGAGTTACCCCCTATGCCCCTTCAGAGAAGAGGAATGCTAAGGGACAATGAAGCCCATTACTTCAATCAGTGTTCAGCCATCCAGAAGCTAAACAAAGCCCAAATCACTGAATGGATACGGGCCAACAAGAAATGCTGGCGCTGCGGATGGTCCCATCAGGTTGCGCAGTGTACACTGTAAAAAAAAAAATCTGTAATTTAACAGAATTTTCCCTGTATTTTTAATTTACATAAAAATGTAGTTAAAGTTACAAAAATAAACATGTGATTTTAATGTAAAATAACATGAAAAAAATGTTACTGTGAAAAACCCACAACATTCCATTTATTTAAAGAAAATTACATTTTTCCCACATAAAAAGACTGTTAAAATACACTTGCAAGCGTCTTGTATTTTTACAAATATTTATTCTTCATTTAATAGATTAAACTGTTAAATTAAAGTTTAATACTGTAAAAATATTTCCAAACTTTGATAGAATTAGTGACAATTAACGGTAAAAGAATTGGTAAAAATTAGTGCTGGGCATAGATTATTTTTTTTTATCTAGATTAATCTCACTGCAATCTTGGAGTTAATCTAGATTAATCTAGATTAAAATGGCTCATTTGAATTCTGATGAAGGCATTCAAAATATGTGTGTGCAACTTAAATAATGACCAGAAGTAAGTCCTTGAGAACTGGTTTCTCAGGCCAGCTGGTCCATTAGACCAGGATCCCATCTCCTGTTTCAAAAATGCATCAAAAACTGCTTGATAAAGCTGTTCTACTGTGATAATTGGTATGAAAATATTAAATAATGTTCAGTAAGATGTACTTGTGTTAATGGAATTGTTTATTCAGTTAAACACAAAATAATCAGTAGGCAATTTAACCAGTACAAGCAATTTAACCAGTAGGTAACCAGAAGGCAATTTGAACAACCCCCATTTCTGAGATAATATGACATTAATTAAACAACTGTAGGCCTACATGAGAGGTCATGAAGAACTGTTTACAGTCAGTAACTTTGTGACATGGCTTGAGTCAATCAGTCCAACCTCTACCTCTCCTTCTTCCACCAGTCACTCAGACAGACCAGCTTGTTCACATTTTCTGGTGACAAACTAGATCGCCTCTTCTGTACAATATGGCCTGCTAATGAGAACAGTCTCTCACATGGGACAGCAGTGGCAGGAGTCCCCAAGTACTTCTGGGCAATGTGGGCCATCTTACCATGGACAGCAGTGTGCTCTGACCATCACTTCAGTGGACACTGATCCAAGCTAGCACTGGGCTCTACCTTGTACCTCTCCACATCATTGTCCACTGGTGTCTCCTCTTCCGACTCTGACTCTGATCCCATCAGTAGCAGGGCTGTTTTCTTCTTGGGTGGCTCAGGGTTCTCCTCCTTGGGCAGCTGCAGAGCAGATTCTTCTCCCCTTACCAACTCACTCAGCTTTGCCCACACTGGCTCCCTCTCTGCTCTGGGCAGGCACTTGAGGTCCTTAAATCGTGGATCCAAAGCAGCAGCCACCTTTGATAAATAAAAAAAAGAAAATAGGATGAAAATTTAACTTTTCAAATCCAACCTCCATATTTCTTCAGGGCTCATTCATCTATTCATTGACTAATCTACTGGCTTAAAAAGTCTATACTGGTCAGACAACACAGTTATCTTCTGGTCAGTCTGACATACCTTCAGCCATTCTAAGTTTGTTTTCTCCCTCCGCTGGTTGAGGTCCTTGGTGAAGGCAGCCTTGAATCGCACAATGTAGACAGGATCCTCATCTGAGATCTTCATCGCTTGCTGAAGGTGGCACAGGGCAGGGAGAACCACAGAGCAGGATACATACTTTTCCCCACCAAGGAGCTCAGTGATGTACCTACACACACACACAAACACACAGACACACACACACTCTTAATGGCTAATTCATTTAACTTGGATTACACTTTTTTTAAGTTCTGAATCATATTACATTTAAGGGCATGCATTTCTTAAATACAAAGTGAGTTTTAAAAGAACTTGTATGCCAATTCATGAACACGCTATCTTTGTAGACCATACCTGCCATACCATACTGCTCTAGCAGTTCCTCAAGCTTTGCCAACTTCTCATATTCAGCATTTGTTGGGAGGGTCAGTCTGTGGCTCTGCTGGGACAGCGTTGCCTGCACTGTGTCTCTGTTGCGCCTCAAGCGCTTGATCATCGCGAGGGTGGAATTCCAACGTGTTGGAACGTCTTGCACGAGTGACTCCTGGGCTTGTTCAAGGGAGGCTTGCTGGGCATTCAGCTCGTCTGAGTTGGCTGGACTGTGTTTGAAATGTCCAACCACTTTACGGCACTTGGCCAGTACACCATCAAAACCACCGTCACGAAGTGACATTACAATGGCCTTCTGTACAAGATGCGCAATGCAGGGCAAATGCTCAAATGGCAGTATCCTCCCTGCTGCTATCATGTTGGGGGCGCTGTCTGTTCCAATAGTGGTGATTTTGTCAGCTATAGCCCACTGATTAGCGACGTTGAGAAACTGCCTGGCACAAGCTTCTGCCAAGTGACACTCCTCTGTCTTCATCACACCTAACGTTAGGAGTAGGACAGAAAAAGTAGATCAGAATAAGTTTGCTGTTAGTAGCCTAGTAGTAGTAGGTAACTAACAATCAGCAACAAATCAGCAATCAATCAGCAAAACGTTAATAACGTTAGCTAAAGCTATGTAAATGTTAGGCTAAATTAGCTAAATTACATACCGCAGTGAAGTTGGTTTCCGGTTGGATATTCACTCTGACAGTTGTCGGATGTGTAGGAACACAAGCCGTTGTCTCTGCATCTTAAAGTGGTCTCATTTCGGCCATGATTACCTTTAACCCAAATCAACTCCTTTTTCCAGCATTTGGGACTGAAAGCCCCATATCCTGGCCTGGCAAATTCCTCTCCTCTCCACAGAGTGGGAAGATGTTGTTTTTCTTGCAATAAACAGATCACCAGAGATCTTCTTTGTAATTTACAACGACAAAGCACATCTGGCCTGTTCCTCTTCCTCCAACGAAGATGAACCCCTGTTCCTCAGGTCAAACAAGGTCAAGCCCGATGGAGTTTTCTTTGGTCACACCAAAAGGAAGAAGGACTGGTTTCTAACATAGATGTGGTGATTTAAGATATTTTACTCTACGTTTCTCTCCCTCTGGAACATTCTCCAGTGGGGGAAGGCTTAATGGGAAACCTAATCTATGTGTTCTTCTCCTCACATGTCCAACTGTTATTTACGACCGTTGTTGTTCCTGGGTCTGACATACCATTCGCCCTTTCAGTCTTCTGTTCTCACCCAAAAGTCCTAAATAACAAATAAACTACATCTCAATTTCTTAAATTTAACGGATCCCGAAATAGAAAAATCTGTCATTCAACAGATCTTTCTTATGTTATTGTGAAGCCCAAATGAAGTTTATTACTCAATAAGTTTGAGGTCAACAGAAACCCCCTCCCCTTTGTCGAGAGAGGAGAGATTTGAAGATCATCATTCCTTGTGTAATACTTGTATTATTTACCAGTTAAATGTCTGATATGTTTTGTTAAAGATAGAACTACAAGGAATATGTATAAGTCCTTGGTTCTACTGTGTGTTGTATACTTTATTGTCATATGTTGTATACTTAAGTGCCTCATGTCTTCTTTTGAATGACAAATGATCATTATCATGTTGCATCTTTTCACGAAGACAAAAATTCGACTTTTAAGATGGTGAAGTTTTGGGAAGGTTAAAACACGATTTCAAAATGTTAAATACAATAGTATAGTTAGATTAACTTTTGGGAGCCTCAACTCAGATCACAGGAGGTGTGTGTTACGTTCGGTCTAGGGAGCCGAGCCTAACATAAATAACCAACACCCAAACACGGTGTAAGTTCAGGGAAAACAAACAATTTATTTACAAGACAACAGGTGCAATATGTACAGTGATGGGTGCGGTATATATATACAGTGATGAAGCGTGGCTTCAGGGTGAGCCCAGGCCTAAAATAACAAACAAAATCAATCTAACCTCTAGAGCTCGAAAACTATCTAAACCCTACCGAAAACAAAACGAAACAAAAGACAAGTGCTAAACCTAACTCCCTAACCTAATGCAAAACAGGAGAAAACAGAATCAAAAGAAAAGGCAGCTCACCCCTACTGCTTCTCTAAATGACGCTCTTGCTCTGGTTACCCAGAGCACACGCACACTCACAAACACTCCCGCACTCAGGCGCACAAACACACTCTAAGTAAGTCACACGAAATTTCTTAGTACAGTCTGTCAGGTAGATGCCTCCGCAATAGCGATCCACCGCGTCGCTTGAGCAGCATCAGCTTTTAAGTTCCCCGCTCCTGGTGCTGGCCAATCCCTCATTGCCACGCCAGGAATGCGGAGCCAATGACGTGTGGGAGCAACACAATCTTTGGCTGACAGGAGCGCTCCCTGTGCACGAAAAAAAGACAGACAAACACACACGCACATATACTACATACAGATGACGGCAGGAGCCGTAACAGTGTGACACTGTCAGCCAGCCCCTGCTGCAGGTCATAAAAACAGACACTCTCCCCTTCTCACACACTTCTTCTTCTCTTCTTCTCCGGACGCCCTCTCTCTCTGTCCTCTTCTCCCCCTGCTTCTTCTTCTTCTCTTCTCTTCTCTTCTTTGTTTTTCATTTTTATTTTATTTTTATTTTTAAAGTAATCTTTACTTTTATTTTTGCAACAAGCTAAGACAAGCGAATTGAATCCCTACTTTAAGTATTCACTTTTATTCAAGTTTTTAATAGAACGAATTCTTTTCTTTTGATTTTATACTGTTAAAGTATCACCGCCTGATCCAGAAGAAGTTGAATTAATTTCAGAATCAGAACTTGAGTACCACTATTTGAAACCATCAAGAAAAGTCTTTTTCAAGACTGTGATCATCTGATGAAGAACGTTGCAAGCCTTGCAAAGAGTCCAACGAAAGAGACTTTGTGTGCTCCCAGCCGAGATCGACTCTGCCCCCAGCGCTCCCAAGGCTGAAAACCCGCTGGGCCTTCGGACCAAGAGTTCCTCAACAGAGTACTGGCCTTCCCTCTGGCTACTGGACCGACGCGCCGTGCCGTGGTCCAACCCAGAACTCTCAAAGAGACCAAGCTTCTGTGCCTCCTGACGCCCAGACAAAACAGGCTGAACGTCTTTATACAGCTGGATCCACACACGTGAGAATGAGTGGTGTCTAAAGTTCTGACTTCTGTCTAAAGCTCTGACTTCTGTCTCAGGTTCTGACTTCTGTCTAAAGTTCTAACCTCTATCCTATGAACTTAATAAAGTTGAGGTAGGGTCTCGTTAGTATTAAAAGATTACTCCCGTAATATTTAATATATAAAAACCCGACCCTTTAACTTTACCATCTACCGACGGTCACACGACTTTATTACTTTCCTAATTACAGTCTTTACCTTTTCTGTTATCTGGTGTTCGTCTAAAATTGTCATGTCTTTTATTTTACCCAAATTATTTAGTCAATAAATATATAATCGTTGTCTTTGTCTGGAACTTAATTTTAACGTGGAGAACCGATGGAAACGTGCAAAGAATTCACTACTTCAGAATATTGAGACTGAATATTGATTGATATTGAATAAATTGATTTTGAATGGACTCTAACTGTCCAAGCCAACTTGTACAGTTAGGTGTTTGGAATAATGTCCTCCGGATTATTCCAATAACTAAACACGGAGGTGGTGCCCCTTTAATGAGTGTAATATTAATTGCCAGTGATTAATAATCATATATATATCAAAGTAGTGTGTGAGCAGTGTCTCCTACATCATATATTTATGGTGCTGCCCATGCCAGGACCACATACCATAGTATCCTACAGATGCTATGGTTGGATATTCAACCTGAAACTAACTTCACCATGGTAAATCACTTAGACTGTTAAAAAACTAAAACTGACAATAAATTACATAACGTAACGTTACCTAGGGCGAACGAGTGAAGTTCCCAGCTGGCATCGATGAGGTGTACAGTAACGCCAAGGTAGTTTTCGTTGTTGACAGATGACCAATGATCCCCAGTCAGTGCTACACAAGTCACCCCAGCCAACTTCTCCTCTTTCGGGGCTTTCTCTGCGGCGTGCTGTTCATTGATTCTCCTTAAGATAGTTCGCCTCGCAGGTAGTTTATAAGATGGGTCACCTGTGGCCGCCTGGAGAAGCTCCAGCCCCTTATCCTCGACCACGCTGATAGGCCAGCAGTTGAGGGCAATCCACTGAGCTAGGAGGTTCGTTAGCTTAGCTGATAGAGCTGTGCTGACGGGCTTGCCACGGTTGCATTCGAACATTGTAGTTTGACGAACACGACTTTTCCCCGGGGCTACATCAGTGCTTGCCCCGGCACCTTCCACTTCAGCTAATGGATGCTTCGCGTTTAGGTGGTACTTCAGACTTGACGAACTCCGACAATAAACTAATTCTGCTTTGCACAAGGTGCATACAACCTTAGTCTTGTCGAGGTCTCCATTGGGAAGCTTCTTGAAAAAAAATTTGCCCTGAAGCAACCCGGGCTTCACAGCAGCAGCCATGTCAGCTGACGTTTGATGTGATCCACACGCGTTTGGACTTGTTCACGCCCCGGCCCCCACAGCGTAATTCGACCAGGTCAGAGCCTTCAGGGCCAGGTATACATCCGCGCTAAAATATCAAAGTAAAATTAATAGCTTGCTCACTATGTTGACCCAGCTCCCAGACCTAACTTTGAGAGTAGTTTAAAGGCGATAATTTTCTTATCGCGCGATAAGAGTCTTGCGTTAACGCAGCACGTTAACGGCGTTAACGGCCCAGCACTAGTAAAAATACAAATATTTAATGTCATTTTACAGATAGACTTTTCTTATAAAGTTATTCAACACTCAAAATACAGATTCATACTGTACATACCTGATTAAAAGTTGATAAATTAAATCAACATAGAAATGTAAAATAAACATTTTCTGTTATTTTACACAACTTTACTGTTCATTATCAGGTAGCTGTATAATAGTACTTTGCACAACAAAACCCCAAAGAGGTGTATGAACTCAAAGAAACCACTTAGCTTCTTAAGATTCAAGATTCAAGATGTTTTATTGTCATATACACATAGTTTACACCAGGCAATGAAATTCTTAATTTGCAAGTTTCCCGACACACTATATATAAAAAACACAAAAATATAAAATATACAATATACTTATAAGAAGATGTATAAGTGACAGGCATGTTTGCATGTGCAAAGTTCGCATTCAGCAGAGGCACTGAAAGACATAGAGATATATAGGATATATACACTGGAACAGTGCAAATATTGTTCACAGTATTGAGTATAGTGCAAACAGTGATTATAGTGTAAGTATACAGAGTTGTCATGAGACAGAGTCATTCAGCAGCCTGATGGCCTGTGGTTAAAACTGTTTTTAAGGTAGCTCATATGGTGAGCATAAATAAGGCCAAACAAAATCAACAGTAAATCTGTTCAATATCTGTGAGATGGTTGAGTATGATTGACAAGTGGTGAGTTTCAAAGGGCATTCCTGCAGTTACTTGCTTCTCAATGACCACTGCTACCAAAGCTGCTGGACCTTCCTGGCATGCCTCCAAATCATCCTGAGAAGATAATACAGATTCAGTGTGTTGGTGTAAAAGGTACAAATTGTGACATCAACCAAAGTCAATCCTGTAGTCATTAGGTTTCCCTTAATAATGTTACAGTGACCAAATTCTGGAGATAAGTTAGTCCAGGCCCTCTCAGCCATCGGACTGAACAGAATCAAGCTTTTGTGGCAGGCGACCCCAAATTTCTGAGCCGTACTGTATATAACAGTGACATAAACTCTTCGAATGTGCAGTGCAGATTGTACTGTGACCAGTTGAGTGCAATCTACCATCCACAACTATGATTCTCAACAACTGGGCAAAGATGTTATCTGACAAGAACAGACATCATGTATCCACCCCCACTCCACCCCCACCTTGTGCAAGTGAAATGCTCTTCACTTTTTTTACTGGTCCCTATATCCAAAAAGGCTGAGAGCACTTGATCGACAATATAACTGCCATTAATAAATAGACACTGAAGGCATGAGAAACCCTCAAGAAACACTGCCTTTTCAAGAGTGGATAGCATTAACACTTTCAACTCGATAGGACTTACCACAACTAAAAACTACAAGTGATTAATGATATTCCAGTATCTCTGTATATGATGTAGTTTTTGACTTTTGTCACAAATGGAGAGAAAATAAAACACCAATGTGATGCATTAAGCATCCTTACCTGTTGCCCATCTGCCATCAAAACTTCCAGCCTCCTTCTCTTTATAGATATTTAGTGGCTGGGTTGTATACTTGCACATTTTTTATTGGTGATCCCCTGGAATTCACTGTAGAGCTGTGTAAAAAAATAAAAACGAGGGGGAAAAAAACACAGGTTATAATGATTATATTAAACTGTAAGCCTTTAAAGATTTCCAAAACACACATACTGTAGATCCTTAAAACTTAAACCTGCATCAAATCATTACTTTTTACTCACTTGGCTGCTCTGTGTCACAGTGAATGACAAGTAAGCAACTTCCACTTTGCCTTATTAAACCAATATTTATCACAAAAGTATACAGCAGTTTACTTACAACAGTTTTTACATTTTCAGAATTTGAAAATAAATACTATCTAAATTTAGTCTCAGGGATAATTATGTGGCTAGTTATCGCCTGGGGGCCAGTTAGCCTAACGTAGTTGGTTAGCTAACTATTTGTGGACTTTTGTTAGCTTTAGACAGCGTCAGTTAGCCAGTTAACTAACTATCACCAGAAGAACCAGCAGTCAGGACCTATTAAACTTATGTTGCACAACTGATACATGGTCTGAAGCGAATACCATAAATAAATCTCAAATGAAACTTACCGTCTAAACTTCGCTGCAGAGCTTCTGTCTGCCCACGGGTTGGTGGCAAGTGAAAAGTCACTGTGGTAGTATCCCCTGCTGATGTTTCTCCATTCATCCATGCACGGAAAGCCCGCCAAGGTGGCGCATTAACTTCCCTTTTTTCGTTTCAAAATAAAATTTCACTTTCAAAATAAAATGTCATTGTTTTACGTGTAAGCAGTAAACCCACACCCCTGCAATAAGGCTAAATACATACAAATGTGCAATGCTTATAAACACAAATGCAGCACAAAAGATACTGAAATAGAGTCATCAAATTACAGTCATCATATGGCAAACTGACTGACAGCAGCCAGGTCATTTTATTTAAAGCTAAATTACTATTAATTGTTCTTCTTGGTTGGCCATGGGCCGTGGGTAGGCCTTTACAAAATAAAAAAATAAAAATTAGATACACCTTGACCAAGAGACACTTTGTACATCAAGGGACAAAGAAACAAAATGTGTACAGTCACAAGCACGTGCATCTTGTCTATGAGCACCATGTCCCTTCACTTGTTTGTTAGTCGCTGAAAATCAAAATAACTCTCAACATAATCATTCACAGTTGGGTCTGTGCGTTATCCTCAATCAATCAATCAATCAATCAACTTTATTTATAAAGCACTTTTCATACATGAGTATGTAGCACAAAGTGCTTTACACAGGAAACATAAAACAATAATAAAGAAAGCCCCTCCCTCCCACCCTCCGTACTATATACATGCACACATACGTACACACACATACACACACACACACACACACACACACACACACACTCTTACTACAGGAAATAGGGAGACATGGCAAGGCACTGAGGATTGAGGAAACGCCACCTTTGGGGCCGTCCACACTGGGAGGAGTCACAGGCTGTGCCACGGGGGGCAGCTGTCATGATTTCAGGAAAAAGATCAAGTCGTTGTGTTATATGCTTTCAGGCACATTACAAGACATCTTCAAACCTCATCAAATCACACTATAGATTGGCTTTGGCTATAATATTGAAAGATGGTAGGTGTTTCACTGATCCCAAAGCCTACTCGTTCGCCATCTTTTGAAAATCTTTGATTTAAGAGTTTGTCAGAAGTGCACCAAGGTTAAACGTATTCTCACATAATTACTTATGTGAAACTATAAAACGTATATTTGTCAGTATATGTACATGTATTTTAACATCGAAGAAAGTGAAACACTGACAAAAACATTGACCTAAACACGTACAAAATGACATTATAACATTCTTCAGACAGGCTGTTACAGCCAGAAAGCTCCTTTCAAATATTAATAAATACGAATTTACAGTATGCTCTGCTCTGCACCGATTGCCTCTTTGGCATCACTTTTAGCCTAGATTTTTTTTTTTTTTAGGGATGTAGGCCTGTTATGATATGAAATGCAGTTTATGATGTGCATGGATGCATCAGTCAAAGTGAGTGTTGTGCCTCAGGATAAAAATAGATGTAACAGAGGCTTTTTAGATAATCTTGGTGTATTTTTCCCTCACCTAGCTATTGGTACTACTTTCAAAATAACCATTCTCTGTGTGGTACAGCATGAATGCATTATAATACTGTTCTAGCATTTAAAACAAATTTAATTTGTGCCTGCTTGTCTTCAGTAATAAATAATAAATAATAAATATTAAATGTAAACATTGGAGATATAGGATTGGAAACAGGAGTGTTTCTGTGCTTTAAAAAAAAAAAAAAAAAGGATTCCAGCCACATATAGCCTTTATCATGTGAGAAATAATTACTTGAATTGCAAAGTCTTAAATTATTTTATCAACAGCATGAACGAATTGAAAGGGTTAAATCAGGAACCATTCTGCAGCCAATCAGAATCTGTATCTGAGTTTTGGACATAAATACCAGCTGCACAGAGCGCGCACTGCAGGGGGAGGAGCTATCGAGAGAAAGCCCGGTGGACTGAAAGAAGCAGAGGCACTATATCTGTATGACCTGTAATATTGCATATAGTTAAGTTAAGTGTTAGCTAACTATTAAGCTATCAAGCTAACTCTCTCACCATGTTGTGGAGAGTGAGTGGAGAGTCGCTCACTAGCATAATGTTAGGTTTACCCATTTAGCTACACACACACACACACACACAGTGTTACATATTTCCTTGAATTTAAGCAGATATCTTAATTCAGGAGTCCTATCCATTAACAGAATATGTTTTCCCTTTTCTCAGCAGATAATTTGTGTGAGCCTGTATAGTCATGGATGGAGGAAGTGATCTTGCCTCGTTCATTACATCCACTCTTCCAAAACTAAGTGAACTTGAGTCTTTGAGGTTCTTCAGGAATCAGGAGTCCATGACCTGGAGGACTTGAGCTACATACAAGAGAGTGACCTTCTTCATGTCCTAAAGCCTGTGGAAGTGAGGAAACAGCTTTCACGTTTCAGAACCACAAGTAAGTACTCACATAATGCAACTTTCATCTTAAGAAAATATGCATAGTAAGACATCTATAAGTATATGATTTTTCAAGGTTTGAGTTATCATCTCCAAAAAAATGCTATATGATGTTACTGTGGCAAAATATAATACAAAACATAACTCCAGTAATGTGTGTCTTTTATTAAGGCAAAAGAGATGTGTTGGGCAGTCCTCCAAGCAACTACCAGTCCTCAAATACAGCCTGTGACAGTCTTCCAACACAGCCAGATGAGACTTTCTCTTCGGGTGAGTACATGCATGTATTGGACAGAATGCTGTTAACCTATTTTAATCTTGAACGCAGGTGTCCCGGTTGGGCCAAAATTATGAACATGCAATGGCTGTAAAAACTAAATGTATTGAGTCTATCCCAGCGTCTTTGATGGTCTGAAGTTTAACTGTAATACGACAAGTTTGCAGCTTACTTCTCTACATAAATTAGCATTAGCATTCAGGAGTGGTACAGTCTAACACAGAACAAACAGGAGAGCTGGTAACAGAGCACAATAATAAACTGCAACATAATTTCACCCAGCAACTACCCCACTACACCCACGGGATTGTATATAGACTGCAATGAGACAAACATCTTTGATAGCTATATAGAAATATAAGGCTTTGATACATATATGGTTCTGCAGTCAGCAACTACCATGTTTCTGGGGGAAAACAAAGACATGTAAAGATATTTGGGTTTTTTTGTTTTTTTGTTGAAAATCTGAACAGTGGCTAATGGGTTATAGTTCTAATGTAAACATTTAATTTCTAATGTAAAAATTATACATTATTCTATTGGTCTGTGCACTGACATGATGGCATGGGTTATTGACTGGTGGCAAATGAATGTATGGACATTAGCTCAGGATACAATCATATAGATATTTCAGTGACCTAGCAGCTTGTCAGACAGCAGCAACTATTTTAAAACACAACAGAGAACTGAGAAAAACAGTTTGAATCATGGACAACAAAATGCAGTATGTATTTAGTGTATTACCAATGCTTAAATTTACTTTCAGTCTCCCTGAATCATAAAGCTATTCAACAATTGAAATAGTTCATGGCAAAGAGAGGTCAGAGTAGAATGAAACATTAGAAATGGTATTTGGTGAAAATGTCTTTTGAGTGGAGTGTTGTGGATTAAAATTGCCCAGGGTCATTTGCTGCTGCTCTGGTGGTGAACAATAATACCTTGTGATAGCAATCAAAGCTGTGATAACAATAAATGCAAATACTTTATTTGAACACATCTATGCAGGATCTCTCTTTACTGTATGGCCAGTTAAAGATGTGAACTTGTGGGCTGGACTGTTGTCTGATTGAACTTCTGGTTTGATGCCATTGGTGGTTGTAGCTTTTCTCAGTTTAATATTATGAAATTCAGACTATTTATTAATTGCAAATGTGTTTGAATAAAAGTAAGCTGGTTATAATGTTAATTTGATCAATGTGATTAATATGTTGATCATTTCTGTCTGACTAGCTACTGTCTCCTTTCGGATGTCTCCATCCGCAATGTTTGTACATTGATATTACTAACAATAGCCCTTTTTAGATAGAAAAGGCTGCACATTTGCTCCAAGGTAAGGGCGGCAATGTGCCGGCCCGTCTTTCTAAAACCGAGGCGTAATATTCCTCCTTTTCCAAAAGCCTCTTCTGAGGTAGGCGTAAACGTGTGACTTGACGTGAAGCTCGAAGTTGGGCTGTGAACAGAGACATAGAATTTGACTTCAAAATAAGAGCTTTACATTGCACCCCATTGGAGTTTAGAACTGGGTTCTTAGCGGGGGGCTTTTAATTTGAAAATAGCGTCTGGTCTTAGCTTTCGGACACAACATCAAGCTAACACAACCAAACAGCTACAGAGACCGAGGAGACGCTAGCATCTCCTGGATCTCAGCGGCTGTCCAGTTGTTCATCTTAATGTCCGCGAATGAAGTGATGGACTGACTGCTGTGATCAGCTGTTTCCTGGTTTTAAAACTCCCCGGCTGTGTGTCGCAGAACAGTGCAGGTCACCGACACCTCCGCCCACCTCACGCAGAGGCCGCCACATTTCCGCCTCGTTTTTAGATAGCAGGCGAGGCGAAAATAAGTGTACCCTCCGAGGCGGAAAATCGGCGGACCACAACAGACCCCCAATTTGCCGCCCTCTGTCTAAAAACACGGACCGAGCCGCCAAAAGGACGGGCAGATTGGCGGCTTGGTGCTCTGTCTAAAAACGGCTAGAATCTCATACCACCATATGTCAAAAAATCCAAACTACTCCTAAAAAGGGCTATAATGCTTACATAACCAGTTGGGTGATCGATGATGAGATTTTTTATATACAGTTCGGTTTCAGTTTGTAAAGTAAAATTATATTTAATAATTGCTGTAGTTTATGGTCTTTGGGCTCAGCTTGTTACTGAACGTTACTAATCCCCTCTCTTTTGTATATATACAACAGGAAGTTCTTCTTTGGCAGCAGCGCACTTCATGTTATATGTGGACCAGACCATTGTGAGCAGCCAAATCACCGGCTTCAGTGATGCTGTTGTGTTGCTGTTTACTTCCTACTACTGCCTGAACATCTCTTAACCCAGCAGCCCAAGGAGCAACATTGGACTTCTTGCAAAGGTAAGAAAACATTAGTCAATTTTACACATCAAAACCGATATAAAATGACCAGAAAAATAATAACCCATCAATAATTATCACACTTAAAGGGATATTCCGGTGTAAGTTTAATCCATGGTCTAAGTTTTTGGTGTTTCTGGTTTTGATGGGTTTTGGTATTCAGCTTTGATTAAAATAAAGCTCGCTCTTGTTTCCCCCTAATCCTTCCTCCTGTGTGTCTGCTTCTGGGTCCACCTCTAGTCTACCCCTAAAAGGGATATTCTGGTGAAAATTTATTCCATGGTCTAACACACCGTGACACTCAGTGCGTTTACATGCACAGCTTAGTCAGATTACAGCCATAGTTCGACTATGCTGCTCAATCGGACAACTGCAATTATCCGAGTATACATGCCAGTGAGAAAATCGAATTACTGGCCGTAAGCATGTCATACCCCGGTACGCTAGGTGGCGCTGTACCCATTTCAACTAGTGTTAACGGGGCACCTCCGGCTGACCTCTTGACGTCACCAGCTGCCTCGGCATTCAAGAAAGATGGCGTACGAAGAGCGAGACGAAGCTGCATCTTTGTACACTTCGTATATGGTGTACATGATAATTACACAAACTAGGTGCACTCTGGCGCTCTTTCTTGCGGTGATTTCGGAGGAAAGCCGCCGCCGCCACCGCCATCGCCGTCCGTCTACTTCCGGCTCACGGCCCCGGGGAAAAATCTCGCGCCTGCGCAGAACGCAAAATCCGATCCGATCCGCTGGAAACGTATACATGCAGGAGTAATGCGACTATCAATCGAATAATCAACGTGGTGTAATTCGACTATGAGAAATCCGATCCGGTCCGATTTTAGTCAGACTAAGGTGTATACATGCATCTTAAAGATCCGTTCATAGTCAGACTAACGCAGTAATTCGGTTTTCTTGAGTGTCATGTAAACGCACTGACTGAGTAAAACCACCACTAGCTGACGTAGTTTTAGAAACCTTAGAAAAGACAGCACGATAACAATACACTGCAGTTTATGACTCCAAGAAGAAACCGCCATCAAAAAGCCACAAATAATGCTCAGAACAGCACCACACTTCAGCAACAGTACAAATAGGGTCCCAGCACATAGTCCGGGGCATCAAACAGCAGCTAGCTTAGCTGGATTTCTATTGTAAAGTCAACACAGCTCACTACTATCCTGCAGCAGCTTTCTGTTGTGGGGAAGCCAGACAAGTCGATTACCGAGTGCAGTAGAGTGCCGCAGCTGAAGGATGAAAATGTATGATTATTACTCCATAGAAATGCAATCAAAGTGCATATGTGTCTTGCCTGCCAGTTTATAACAGTTATTATCGAGAGCGGACAGGGAAAAGAACGGAATTGAGCATTTCTAACCGCACTCGGTAATCAATTCGCAGGGCTTCCCCACAACAGGAAGCTGCTGCAGGAGAGTGGTGAGTTGTGTTCACTTTACAATAGAAATCCGGCTAAGATAGCTGATGTTTGATGCCTCCAACTATGTGCTGTTCTGAGCATATTTGTGGCTTTTTGATGGCATTTTCTTGTTTGAGGTATAGAATGCAATGTATTGTTATCTTGCAGTCATTTCTGAGGTTGCTTAAACAGCAATAGGGAGTGGTCTGCAAACTCAATCTCTCAAAGGGTAGTCTTACTCGGTGTCATGGTGTGTTAGACCGAAGGGAAACACATGGGGGGGGCACAGAGGATATATATGAAAAGAATATATTAGTACACGTTTTGTTAATGAAGTTGTTTGTTGTATTTCATTCGACAGATGCCTCTTCAAGTTAAATCCAGACAAGGGATCGAAAGTGGAGAAGAATGCTTCCAGAAAGCAGCTGGCGGTCAGTCCAAACGTTCTTTCCCTAATAACAAAAATTGTGGACTACGAATGGAGGGAGCAATAAGAACAGTTATCAGAAGAGATTGTTGCATTCCATTGTTGCTGCAGTTACACCTGAGATGTTTTTTTGTTTTTTTTTCCCAAGATGGGCATCTGTTTGTATTTCAATGTAAACCGTAGTGGTACCTACTGTAAACTGTTCCTGGTTTGAAACACCAAATGTTAAGTATTTTCATTTGTATTTTTAATTTGTTTTGTAAGCATGAACGTTGCAAGAGGGACAACATTTTTCTGTCCTGGTCTGCTGTCAAGTCAACAAAATTGAATAAATGTTGAGAACATGAAGTGTGTCCTGATTGTTTAAGAGCTGTCATTGTAAGCTAAATCTCATCATTGTTTAATTTGTCAAAAAACCACAATGTCGGATTGGAGGCAGAATATTGTGAATATGAATGTGGTAATCTGTATTACAACAGTATTATGACTTTTTTTAAGTTAATCCATTGTTTTTATAGGTGGGCATACTTTTTTTAACATTAAAGATCTATTACATAAACAAGGTTGTTATGTAATTTTACATGTAAAAACTTGTATTACACAGTATATGATCTTAAATTAACAGTATATTGTTGCAATTATAGCCCAATTACCCGTGTTACAACACTAGTTTGACCTTTTTTAAAAGGTAAATAGAATAATTTATAGGTGTTATATATTTTTTTTACATTGAATATGTATTAAATATACAAGATTTGTATGTAATTGTACATATAAAAACTCATATTACACAGGATATGATCTTAAATTAACAGTATATTGTTGTAAGTTTAACCAGATTACCCGTTATACAACATTATTTTGACTTTTTTAAAAGGTAAATCAAATAATTTATAGGTGGTATATGATTTTATTACGTTGAATATGTATTAAATATACAAGATTTTTATGTAATTGTACATGTAAAAACTCATTACACACGATATGATCTCAAATTAACAGTATAGTGTTGTAATTGTAACCTGATTACCAGTTTTACAACAGTATTTTGACATTTTTTAAATGTAAATCAAATGTTTTATGGGTGGTATATCATTTTATTACATTACATATTGATTAAATATACGAGATTTTTATGTAAAATTATATAATAAAACAAACTAATAACAACACTCTTGTGTAATTTTAGGCGTAATTATTTGTGTTATTGCAGCGATCAACCATATTTTTAGGTAATTTCATTGTTTTTACAGGTGCAAAAGTCCGTCATTAAACATTAAAAAGCCAAAAAAATACATAAAATCTCATGTAAAATTAAAGCTATTGACTGTGTTTTAATAATGGCAAATTACTGGATTTTTACGAGAAAGTAATTTTCCGTTATTTTACAGATTTTTTTTGGCGCCCCAGCTGCCGGAATATTAGCGTTTATTTACGATTTTTTTTTTTTAGAGTGTACCCTTAGGAAGCTCTGTAGCCTCTGCCAAGACAAACACTTGCAAGTGCTTCATGAGGTTAAAGAGCACCTAAGGAGGAGTCAGCAGAGAAATGTTGCCTTGCAAACACACCCACCAAGGTACCCTACCTAGATCGACGAACTGACTGTAATCGTGTGCTGCTGAAGGTAATTAAGGTGATCCTGCATCATGGAAAGCGTACCCTTGACACTTATGCCATACTGGATGACAGGTCATAGCGCACGATGCTTCTTTCCGCTGCAGCAGAGAAGCTGGGTTTAGAAGGGATGCCAGAAAATCTTGCCCTCAGAAAGAGATTCCGCATCAATAGAACCTTTACAGCTGCTCGTCTGGGACTGTCAGACCATTCCTATCCAGTAGCCAGTCTTCAGAAAAGGTACAGGCACCTGGCAGGTCTCTCCCTACAGCAGTTCGAGAACACCAGAACACTCATCCTCATTGGTGTGGATCACCAACATCTCATTACCCCCACTGAGCCAGTGAAGTTTGGTCATCCAGGTGGACCAGTCGCTATCCAAACTTGACTGGGTTGGAAATTACAGGGCCCGGCATGGATAGTGAAGCAACAACTACGGTCGCAGCAGTGTCTCTTAACGTCCACGGTGCGGACGGTCATGTGAGGTCTGCTGATATGAAAATAAAGGATAAGATCTACGCCAGGCCTGTCGCCCGCCTGGTCATCCTCCCAGCCATACCTGATGATGAAGATCAACTTGTGCCCCCTCAGGATGAGTAGCCTCTCGTAGGTACAAACAGCTACCGCTTTTTGGGGGCGGCTGTACGAAAGGGTTGATGAGAGGTGGAGACGCGCACCGGGAGCGAGTGTAGGTGAGACAGCAGAGAGCGCTGATTGGAGAGATAGAGAGCGAGTGCTGCCAGAGACTCACTCCCATGACTATTCCCTATGATTGTGTGCATGCGTCCGTGAGACCTGTAAGTCATATTGTTTACGTTGGCACCTAGCTTGCTAGCTAAAATACACGTGGTTGTTAATTGATTAGCTGGTGAATAATAGAATAGTCACACCTGGGCGAAGCTGGAAATCAGGATCAGCATAAAGAGTTTATACACACCTTTATCAGAGCCCTCAATAACAGGCAAAGAGGAGGAGACACAGACCGGCTGTACCAGCGATCATCATGGGGAACGTGAGGTCTCTGGGGAACAAGACAGACGAGCTGGCCGCGCTGATAAAGTCTCAGAGAGAATATTGTGAGTGCAATGTGTTGTGTTTCATGGAGACATGGCTCCACTCACACATCCTGGACCACAGCGTGGCGATTCCCGGCTTCAGCACTGTTCGGGCGGACAGTGACTGGATAAGCAGCAGCAAGAAGAAAGGAGGAGGGATTGCACTGTATGTGAGTGAGAGGTTGTGTAATCCCGGGTAATGTTCATGTGAAGGAACGTCTCTGTACCCCGGACATTGAACTGTTGACTGTGGGGATGTGACCCTATTATTTACCCAGGGAATTCATGTCCGCCATCATTATCGGTGTGTACGTTCCTCCTTCAGCTGATGCAGCGCTGGCCTGTGACGTCATCCACTCCGCTGTTGCCCAGATACAGATGCAGCGTCCTAACGCATTTATTGTCATCACTGGGGATTTTAATCATGTCTCACTGGACTAAACCCTCCCAACATTTCACCAGTATGTTGGCTGCCCCACCAGAGACTGTAACACACTGGATCTGTTGTATGCAAATGCTAAGGATGCATACAGTCCCACAGCCGTATGGAGAGGATCTCGACAGCATGACCGACTGCATCACAGAATACATCAGGTTCTGTGAACACACCACCATGTTAACCCAGACTGCACGCTGCTTCCCTAACAATAAGCCGTGGATCACCAATGACCTGAAAGCCCTTCTTAACAAGAAGAAGAGGGCGTTCAGGTCTGGAGACAGGGAAGAATTGAGGAGAGTGCAGCATGAACTCAGGGATATGCTGAGGGCCTGTAAAGACGCCTACAGGAGGAAGCTGGAGGCCAAACTCCAGCAGAACAATGTGAGGGATGTGTGGACTGGTATGAAGCAGATCACTGGGTGTAAGGTGAGTGGCAGACAGTCATCGGGCAGCCTGAGAGGGCAAACGAGCTGAACAGATTCTTCAATAGGTTCAGCTCACAGCCTTCTGTCGTCTCCATGACACCTCCAGACCCCCACACACCCTCACTGCCCCAAATGCTTCCTCCCCTCCCCCCTCACTCTCCTCCTGTGCAGCTGCTCCTCCTCTCCCCCCCCCTCCTCCTCCTCCTCTTCCCCCTCTTCCCCCTCCTCCTCCTCCTCCTCCTCCTCCTCCTTCACCTCCTCCTCCACCTCCTCGTCCTCCACTGAGGACACCAGCAGCCTCCCCCGCATGACTGTGACTGCAGGATAGATTAGGGGACAGCTGGAGAGACTCCACCAGCAGAAGGCTGCAGGCCCTGACGGTATCAGCCCCAGGATCCTGAAGACATGTGCCAGCCAGCTGTCTCCTGTCCTACAACACCTCTACAACCTGAGCCTGGGTCAGGAGAGAATACCGGTGCTTTGGAAGACTTCCTGCCTGGTTCCTGTTCCAAAGAAGTCGACACCATCAGACCTCAATGACTATCGACCAGTGGCCCTCACATCTTACATCATGAAGGTGCTGGAGAGACTGGTTTTGAAGCTGTTTACAAGAAGGGGATGAGCTGACTTTACTTCCTGAGGAAGCTGAGATCCTTCAACGTGTGCATCAAGATGTTGGAGATCTTTTATCAGTCTGTGGTGGCCAGCACTGTAAGGGGCTGTCCACACGGGCGAAAACGATCTTTTTTCTCTCCGTCTTCCTCGTCATTGTTTTAAGAATATTTACGTCCATACGGATCCACTAAAAACGACCAAAAACGCTGTAGTTCATATTCCAGGCCTCTAGGTGGTGCTTGACATTCATCAAAAACGGAGAAGAAGACACAGAGCATGCGCATTAAGCTTTCGCGCTGTAAACAAACAGACAGTAGACGGAGAAACCGAACACAACAAGAACAAGATGAAAATAGCTAGTGCAAGGAAACCAGAATCGGTTGTGTGGACTGGTAATGAGGTCAAACTGCTGCTGCGACTCACACTCAACTACAAGGAGGGTAAGTTGCAAGAAAGGCTCTGTTGGGTTTAAATGGGTTAAAACCAAATGAGAAATGAGACACGGACACGGAGATTGTCTTTCTTTGCAAAGGGGAAGAGCAGAAGTCAGCACACAAAGTCTGGGCTCCTGAGTTCCAATGAGCTGCTCTCCCCAAGCATCTTTTATTCACCTACAATAGGGCGTAAGCGTATATGATTGGCTCTTTGACAGTACATATGAGTCATACAGTTGTTATGCATGATGGAGAAGTACACGTACACACTTTCAGACCTATGGCCTTCAGCATCTATCCTTCACACAAACATTCTTATGATGTCCACCATCAGTTATTCACACAAGATGCCATTCGAGGCCTTGTGGTCCCGCCGGAGGGTGAGTGTGTTTCTTCGCAGTACTTTTCCAGGAGCTCGGTACACTTCCACAAACATATAAAGGAAGGCAAGCAGGTTATATCAATGCAATGCAAGAAACTGATAATATAAGCATAATTTTTCCAACATTTCCCTCCTGTTTATCAGTTTTATTGCTCGTACTTTTAGTTCGTCAGGTTATTATCTCTTGTCGCCATTTTCGATAATACCTTCATTGGAAAAAGACGAGGCGTGAAACATTTTTACACTCGGGAATCAGCATAAGGTTGAGGTTTAACAAACTCATACCTTTGGGATAATAATTGCATTTGCACAAAACTTTGTTGAACCATTTTCTCAAACATCGATCGTGTACAGGGTATCACACAAGAGATAAAACAGAGGAACAACAGCATGACTACGAACACGGGTACCAATGCCTTTAGGAGAACCTGCCACCAGGTACCGTTAAAGAATCCAGTCATCCAGTCCGGAAGTGGGTCAGCACCGGGGGTTTGCTCCAGCACATAGCTTTGGAGATCGGTCAGGTTTTGCAGGGCTTGGTAGATATCTCCTCAGTCCGTCATGCCGTCAGGGATGTAGGTACAGCAGGTTTGTCCAATAACCGCACACACTCCTCCTTGTGATCCTGTTAACAAGTCCAGAACAATCCGATTCTGCATCACCATGTAAGTGTTGCATCACCTTGCTCTGTCATCCTTATAGGACAGGGATCAGTTGTTTTCTTCACTGGGGTTTGAGACGGCCCTGCCGCTATATAGCAGAGCCCCCTTTGTAGCCCAGACTTCCCCACTATCCAGTTGAGACAGAGGTAGGCTGCAGTTTGCAGTGGCTGAGGTGGATCCAAGTTGTCCTTTCTGCAATCTTTACTGCTGTTGGTGTTGTTAGCAGGACCTGGTACGGACCCTCCCACCGTGGGCTGGACCAACATTTTCTTTTGATGATTTTGACGAATATGTAGTCCCCTGGCCTCACTTTCTGGCTGTCCTGTGGAGGGGGAAGAGAATCAGAGGGCAGTAAATTTGTTTTGAAAACATCTTTTTGGTCCAACAGTTTTCTCATGTGCTCCGCCAATGTTGTCTCTTCTTCAGATACCTCAATGTCTTTTGAGACAACAGGGAGTCTAAATGCTCTACCATGAACTATCTCAAATGGGGTTAACCCTTTATCGGTCGGAGTGATTCTCATGTATACTTTCACTAGATCTAAACAGTCAGGCCATGGTCTGTTTGTTTCTTCCATGCATTTCTTTAACCAAGATTTGACAGTCCCATTTGTTCTTTCTACCAGACCTGCACTTTGGGGGTGGTAGGCGCAATGATTTTTTTGATTTATTTGTAAGTGTTTTGCAACTTGACTTACAACTTGGTTTACAAAATGTGCACCATTATCACTGTACAATACTTCGGGGATCCCATACTGTGGCACAATTGTTTTGCACAATGCTTTTGCTACTGTCAGTGAGTCTGCAGCTTTTGAAGGTATTATTTCAACCCATTTTGAATATGCATCAACTAGTACTAAACCGTATATGTATGGCCCGCTTCTGTTTAGTTCTATGAAATCCATGTGCATAGTCTGAAAAGGTTCATTTGGTTCTGGGAATTTCCCTCGTTTTGGTCTTACATTGCCCTGTGGGTTGTGTTTTATGCAAATTATACATGATCTGCAAAAGTTTTTTGAGTAGGAATTCTGTCATCCCTCCTGTTGAGACATGGCAAGGCCCATGACTCAAAATGGCGGCAGCTTTGTACAAGTTTTTAGGGAGAATAGGTTTGTTAGCCCGTGTATACAGTCCTGTTTTGTCTGCTTCAGCGCCTTGTTTGACCCAATACTGTTTTTCATTATCAGGAGCAGAGGTCTGCATATCACGGAGGACATCGAGGGTGATAAGAGGGTGTATTGCCTCTGCTGAGTACGTGTCAGAATTGCCAAAACATCCCGAGAACAGGCTTCCCTGTTGAGGTTATCATCCCCCTTCGTTTCCACTGTGTCACTATCTGGGCTGTCATTGAGGAAAGCATCACAGTCTTCGTCATCATAGAAAAATGTGTTTGCTCCTTTTCCTCCTTTCCCTTTCTTAGTCTTGGAGTCTAAGTGTTTGGTTGCATGGCGGACCCACTGCATAGTGGTAGGAACGTCCGCGGTGTCAAATTCAATGAAATGTTTGCGGACCCAGCCTGCAACATCTGGATGCAACCCATGCATAATGGCATGTTTGAGTTGTTGTTGGTATGCATCAGTTTTATTTTCATTGAATGCTATACCACTATTAGCACGAAACACGGTTTCCATTCGGGCCCTAAAATCCTCAGGATCCTCGTCTGTTTTCTGTTTTATGGCAGCTATGCGAGAGTGGTTCGCGGCGCGCGCAAAGTGGCCTTCACTCTAGCTGCTATTGCGTCGAGAGCGTCTTTATAGTCTCCCGCCAGCAGTCCATCGGCTGGATATGCAAACACTGTCCCTGTACCATTTCTCCCTGTGTAATTACCCTTTACTCTCCCTCATTTAATTTTCAACGATGATTGCATAGCTTCCCCTGCTTCCTGTCCATTCAAGCGGTAGGAGTCTATCAGCTCTCTCATACATTTTATCCATTCCTCTGGATCATCCTCCGGTGGAGGAATGCCGGCTACAGCATTCGCGGCCTCCGCGAGGGTCCAAGGACGAAAAGCGTACAGGATTGGAGGCTGACCCTCACTCCCCGCCTGAGGATTGGCAACTTGGATCTGGGGAAACACTGCTATCATATTTGAAGATTTTTTCTCTGGTGGTTCACTTTTTTGATTTCTGACAGTCAGGCTGGGGCTTCCAGCCGGGCTGTTCGTGGGGGTGTATCTGTTGGGTAAGTGGAGGAGGTCTGTTGGTCGCAAACCATGACTAGGGCCCCCCCTATCGTTCATTTTTTCAGTTTTAGGAGTTGGCACCTTTGGGTACAGAGGTGGCCAGTGGGACAAAGGGGATGGTTTAGCTGCAGATGCCAATTTTGGCTCTGGAACTGGCTCTGGAATGTTTTGTTGCTCTGGCGCACTAGCCACTGGCACGTATGGGGGAGGTTCAGGCTCTTGCCTGCAGTTTGTCTCATTGTCTTCTTTGCGCACAAAAAGGATTTGGCTTTTCTTAGCTTCCTTTTTCACTTCTTTTTGCTTCTTAAGGTTATCCTGTCTGGCTTTAGACTGTGTTAACCATCCTTGCGCTATGCGGAGCTCGTCAGCTCTTTCTTCATGCTTTTCCCCTCGCTTGGTGATGAGACTGGTCTCCAAGCGGGATATTAAATCCTCTATTTCTCTTACTTTTAGGCGGCCCGTAAATCCATACTCCTTTTTCCATTTATCTAGATACTTGACACTTTGAGGATTCCATTGCTTCATATACTTTTTATCACTTGTACTGTCTTCATCTACAGTTTTACGAGAATTCTTCCCACCCATTGTATGCAAATTTTCGTTTCGGTGATCGTTATTTCAATGCTTTTCCCTAGTCTGCGTTGTGTTTTTTATGCGTTCTCTTCTACTTCAACAGGCCATAGACGTTCGTTAACACCAATAAGGTTTCAGTCTATGCTGCTGCTTCAAAGAGAAATACTACTTAAACTGATTTTAATTTTGTTTCTATTTTACTTTACCTAGGAATTTGCAATATCCTGTTTCTAAATGTAGGGTGTTTTTACTCACAAGAGAAGGTGATATGATTTTTCCTCAGTTCTCCGGTCCCGTCTCCTTAGTTTCAAAGTCCGGATCCCGTCAATCCAACGCTGTTCAGTTGGAGGGGACGCCTCCTTCAGGCCACCTGTTGTGGTCCTGCCCGTCGACGGGCTTCGGTGTGTCGTCCTCCTTCTGGCAGAGCTGGGTATGTTGGGATCCGGGTCACGGCACCAAGAAATGTTGGGTTTAAATCTGTTAAGAAATGAGACACGGACACGGAGATTGTCTTTCTTTGCAAAGGGGAAGAGAAGAAGTCAGCACACAAAGTCTGGGCTCCTGAGTTCCAATGAGCTGCTCTCCCCAAGCATCTTTTATTCACCTACAACAGGGCGTAAGCGTATATGATTGGCTCTTTGACAGTACATATGAGTCATACAGTTGTTATGCATGATGGAGAAGTACACGTACACACTTTCGGACCTACGGCCTTCAGCATCTATCCTTCACACAAACATTCTTATGATGTCCACCATCAGTTATTCACACAAGATGCCATTCGAGGCCTTGTGTTCCCGCCGGAGGGTGAGTGTGTTTCTTCGCAGTACTTTTCCAGGAGCTCGGTACACTTCCACAAACATATAAAGGAAGACAAGCAGGTTGTATCAATGCAATGCAAGAAACTGATAATATAAGCATAATTTTTCCAACAGGCTCGATATCTTCTGGGGCACGAACACAAGCATGTAGGCCGCCATTGTTGTTGTTGTTGTTATGAGACGTCGCGGGGTGGGGCGATCGCGTCATCGCTTTGGAAAGTATGTGGATTTGCCGTCCACACAAGAACGGGAGGGCTGCATTTTCGGGTTTCTCCACCCTGAGACCTGTTTTCAAAAAAGTGCGTTTTCAGGCGCTGCGTTTTCAGGATCCGTATGGACGGTCGGCCAAAACGATGCAATACGTGTGCGTTTTCGAAAAATAACCTTGTCGTCTGGACGGGGCCTAAACCTCAATCCATCCCAAACACAAAATTTTATTGTAAAGTCTACACAAATGCTCAGGACTATCAAAATGACATAAAAATGTTATGTTCACTTGACACAAACACTCATCCCTTGTGAACACAACATAATTTGTTTATGGTAAGACAGCATTTTTTGATTTTTGAGTTAATTTCACTTAAATCTATAAAGCTGAAGTAGCCATTTAGTTCAAGGCCAATTAACAACACATACTTTGTGCACTTATTTACTTAGCATATATTTGATAGTTGAATGAACTAAAAAAAATTGTTTTAAACATATGCACTCAATGTTTTTATGTTCATATGACAAGCAGTCACTTTCTTGATCAATAAAATGAAAAATGTGTGTATACTTTACATAACAAAAACATGTAATGTCAACAAGAGTTGCACAGTTATGTTGAACACAAAAATGTTTTGCTGTCTTAACATAAAACTGACACCATTTTCTGTGTTTTTACCAACTTATTATGTTCTAGTACACATTATTTAGTAAAAATTTGTCAAAGCACCATTAAATTTAAAGGTTGAGTACAACTACCATTTCTTTGTTTGTGTAATTTAAAATCTTTGTTTTGAAACAAAACCTAAATTTGTGTTATACTGTTTACATCAATACAACTTAGATATGTAATGCTGAAATGGCATATATTGTTAAGCTCAATGGACAGCATAGAAATTGTTTAGCTCCGTGGGTAGAGCACGCGTCCCATGTGCCGAGGCTCTGCAGCAGACCCGGGTTCGACTCCCGGCCTGGGTCTCTTTGCCGCCAGTCTCTCCCCCTCTCTCACCCTGTTTCCTGTCATATTTTCAGCTGTTCTGTTATAGTCACTTTCTTGACTACATAATTATAACAAGAGTTGCACAGTTATGCTGAACAAAAAAACTTTTCTGTGTTTCTACTGACTTATTATTTTCTCACTAACAAAACCTTAATTTGTGTTACAGTGTTCATGACAACATGACCTAAATATTTAATGTCAAATTTAATATATTGTAAACAACAAATTGTGCACAGACCATACACTTTAATGTATCCACTTGGATAATTAATGTATCCATTTAGGTTGACTGTCACTTATATTCCTATATTAATGTAACAAAAATACTTAACTCATTTTAAGCATTAGGTATCTTTAAAGTGTTATTTTAAAGATCACCATTAGAATATGATATTAGTATTTCGAATTTGTATTGTAATAACTAACAACTTTTTGGAACACAACATTAGCAAAAATGAGCTGAATACATTTAATGATCAGCATTTGTCATTTCAGTTACCATACATACTGTACGTTGTTGTAAGTTTTAGTTAATTTTAGTTTGGATAATAATTTTTAGCGTAATCTATAGAGAATGTGAAGATGACATCACTCAGTGTTAAATTTTGGGTGGTAATGCACCATATTGTGAGGACCTGCTGCCTGTCTTTCTTTTTTTTTATATATATAATTTTATTTTATCAACTTCCAGGAAGTACATCAAAGTAACATCAGAGTTTCATCAAAATTCCATCAAATTCAGAGTTACATTTTTCACATTCGATGCTTTCTTCCATCTTTCTATAAATGCATGGAATCTCTGTCTGTCTGTGTGTGTGTGTGTGTGTGTGTGTGTGTGTGTGTGTGTGTGTGTGTGTTGGTCAAATATCTCTGCGGATCAGGATCACACTGACCCGAGACTTTCAACATGGCTGCTGCGTGGTTCAGTGGTGTGTATCTAAGCATTTGTTTGGACTGCAATGATACCGTGAATAAAGTATTTCATAAATGCTTTACACATTCCGCCGAGCATAGTCCACCAGAGCCACCACAGTCACGTGCGCACCAGAGCCAATCACTGCACACTGTGGCCACGTGCGCACCAGAGCCAATCACTGCAGAGCTCAAGCCCACGACATACCTGAAGAAACAAGCGGATTGATACCTGCAGCGGCGCGAGCTGGACCGGGATTTTGCCGGTGGGTTCGGTCCCGTTCTGTGCATCTAAACTGACTGCTGTGGATTAATGAGATTATACAAGTCTGGACCGAGTCTGTTCGGGTCTGAGGAGATCCGGAGATGCGCGGACAACAAAGTGGAATCAGATCTGTGGATGTTCGTGTGTAGCTAGCTAGCAGCTAGCTGCTAGCCGCTCGCTACACGGCCCACATCCCGAGGCGACGGACCGGACGCATCGGCACATCCAAAACCGGACTTCGGGTAAATAATGTCCCCCACGCTTTTTCGCGAACATTGCCGTCACGTTTGCTTTGTGTCTGGTGCAGGAAGAAACGGTAAAAACGGGCTTTTGTCACGAAAGTGTCCAAGCAGCAAGTTTGGTTGTTGAGGAACAGGAAGTTGTGGGAGGGACCTAGGCGGATGATTGACATGCAACGACGGTTGGTGTACAGACAGCGATATTGAGAGTTGAGAGATTTGTGACATTTAGCGTGTTTGGAGTGTATAGTTAGTGTGTTATGTAGTGTTTGGTGTAGTGTGTTTGGTGTGTAGTGGAGTCGTTTTTTGTTTAATGAGTCAGAACAAGGAGGAGAAGCTGAATGTGGAGCAGGCAGTGCAGCTCTTCATTCAGCTGGAAGGAGCTCAGGCAGACCTGAGCATTGCCTGCATTTAAATGTAAATAGTTGCATATAACTTTGTAAATGTTTTAAATGCATGCGCAAATTTAGCAAACAACAATTTCTATTTGCATTATAAGTAATAAAAAAAAAAATGGTTTGTTAAACATATTTGTGGTTTTCACAGTAACCTAACTTTTCCCAACTCGGATTTTATGTTTTTTTTTGTGATTTTAGGTCCATTGTGTTAATACAGTATGTCAAAATAAAAAAAACAACTGTACAGTCACACATGTGAGGTTGTGCTGAAAATAATGACACCAAGTAAATAGTTTTTAAGGTGAAATATAATGGCAAAATCGAAAATAGTCAAAAACAGCCAATTATACCCTGGAATATCGGATTTCACAACAAACCTGATGTCCCACCTTCAAACACAGCCTCATTTGGCCATCCATGGCCTACCTATCCCATCCCACCCCCCTTAACCCACCCACCTGCACCCAATAGAGCTGAATACCCCAAGTACACAAGAATTCTCTTGAGAAAAGAAGCCCTTGAAGCTTCTATCTAAATGCTGGTATACATTCGAAACCTGACACACTTATGCACTCATAAACCGGACAAAACAAAACAAAACACACACACATACACAAAAAGGGGTGAGGGTACTACTTACAAGCTCTAGAGGGCATTATAAATCTGACTCCATTGGCTTTCAAATTGTTTATTTTTATTTTTTGTCCTCTGACATTGATCTTTCGATACACAGGTAGTACTTCTTCAAGGCCTTCCAATTTTCTAATGAGGGTGCTTTATTCCTCCAGCCTTATTCTTCCAGTTTTGCACTATTAGTTTTTTAAGGATAAGAGAAGAAAAAAGTAATTGCCTACTGGTCGGGCATCTCATGCCCTCAACATCTTGAAAGACACACCTTCTTGGAGAGAATACAATTGTTATGTTGGTATATTTACATAGCCAACCCTCTATGCTCTCCCAAATCTTCTTAATACTTTTGCAGTGCCACAAGGCGTGCATAAGGGACTCACTATATCTTTAGACATTTATCTGAAGCTGTGTTATCAAACTTGCAAATTTTATCTCTAGTATAGACCCGATACCTTTCTGTTGGTGAGTTGGAGGCTGTGTTTCAGTTTTCTGTCATGATTCTGAAAAAAAAAAATCGAATAGTACTGACCTGTAAAATCAAATTCAGATTGATTTATTTAATAAAAGTATGCTAGATTAATTGCTGCGTATGTCATTAGCAATGGCCAATGTTGTGTAAAAAAGATACACATTTTTTTTTCTCTCCTGGGAACAAGTTAAAGATAAAACGCCAGCTGTTAAGGCGTAAAAATTTGCATGAAATATTTTGAGATAAATAAAATATTAAAATGTATAAATAATTTCTGTTTAAAAATGTGTGACTTTGAAATATAATTTCATGGGTTCTGAATGTTTTAAAAGAAGTTGCAAAGTAATTCTTATTACGTGTGGGTGTTCATGACCTTTAAGAGATTTTACACTTCCGGGTTGACCGGAGCGTGACTGACGAGGAAGAAGGAGCGGAGAGTTAATGGCGTCGAGCAGCTAACAGCGGGCTGTGTGTGTCGTCAGTGTCGTGTTTTATCACTGACAGACTGTGAACTGTTGTCTGACGACGTGCTGTGAGTGTGTGAGTTGGACTCTCCATCGTAGTCGAAGTGTTTGTGTTTTATTGGACACGAAGCAAGTTCGGCTAAGCTAACTAGCAAGAGCTAAGCTAGCAGGAGCTAGGCTAGCAGCCCGGCCATTGTCGAGAGGAGGCCTGCGCGGACGGGAGGAGCTTTGCGGGGTCGCCGCTGAGAGTGTCGCTGACGAGAGGGACACGGAGGTTTATCGCTGCAAGCATTTTGTTTTCACAGACTATCCTCGCCTCATAACAAGGCCGTGACCTCCTATTTGATTCGGAGCTATGTCTGCAAGTCCAGATGTACATGATGCTGATAATGGCGCCATTGTGTGTAAGTAACTTCTACTGTTTTCTCCTTCCTTGTTTAATTTTACTGTGACTTTTTGTTTACCACTCTCATTTAATTGTTTTCCAGCTGCCTGTAAGACATTAGTACGCAGGAGCTTCAGGTACAAATGACCAGATTCTTAGTACAAAGAGGTGCTCCTAGTGGCCAAATTCTAAGAAAATTCTTAGAATCATGATGTTTTCTTAGAATTTCCCCTAAAAGTGAAGATTAGATCCTAGTAAGGATAAAAGCTATTCCTAAAGAATCCTAGCTCTTAAGAGAGCTCCTAAGGTGAGATCTGTTAAGAGCAGGGAAGAGGACTTTTAAGCGGCTTAGGAGTTCCCTAAGCAGAGGACAAAATTGCGGACGGAAGAGGCAAGAGAGATATTCTCCAAACACTGGATGACAGTGAATTAATGAAACCCTACAGATTGGATCGTGCAGGAATCATCTTTGTGGTTGATCTCATTAGAGATGCACTTACTTCTCCAACCCAATGCCACAATGCAATACCACCCGAAATGAACGTCATCACAACACTGTTTCTCATAGGCAGGTGGACCCTGACATTGATGAAAGCTGAGCCACTTTACCCTCGTTAATACCAAATTGAGTTGAAATGTTCAAAGTTGGAAGTGCAAAAATTACCAGCATGGCAATTAATATAAGCAAATAAATATAACTATTACTATGTGAATTCTGTGCAAGGGGGCCAAAGTTTTCACACATTTTGTGGGATAATTTTAAAATATAGCTTACTATTCATTAAACAGATATTTTCTTTTATGTGAAATATTATTTACAACTACACAGTCTTCATAAGATTAGATTCTATGATTAAGTTTATCGAGGGTCCATCCTTTGCCCATTATCACCAAAAGTATATTTTTTATCTAGCTTTTAGGATCAACCAATCACAGCTTTTGAAATGATGACTCATACCTAGCAACGGGGTCAACCACACCTCCTCACTAAGATAGGAGTTTCTGTCCATTCCTTGCTCAGAGTTCTCTAAGGATGTTCTGGAATCACTCCTAAGACTCCTTGCTAGGAATTTTTATGTTAAGTTAGGAGCTCCCTGAGAGGATTCTCAGAATCTTTAGGAATACGAGCCCAGATCTTGCATCGCAGGCGGAAGCTGTGAGGAGTTTGGCTCGGAGTCGATCGAGAGTAAAGACAAAGAGGGTAAGACTTATTAGATTAGATTCGTTTTTGGTTATTTTTCAGGTGCATTAATAGATGTGATGTGTCCATACGCAGTCCATCGCACAGTGCTGATCGTCTTTATTGATTGTTTTTACAGCTGCTGGAAGCGAGCCAGAGTGCTAGCTGAGGATGAGGTGGACCTTTGGAAGTGCGCCGCCATGGACCTGAAGTCTGAGGAGGAAGACGGCACAAGATGGCGGGGTGTCTGGATGGATTGTGCGACCTCGGTCCTTTCGCAGCCGGGAGCTCACCGAGCTCTATGCCACACTGCAGTCGACATTAGAGGCGATACCGAAGTACAGGGCAGCGCACCACAGACGTCTGCAAAACGGACTGAATTCATACAGAATGCCGCCACTGCCACCACTTCACGGCGCTGTCGGATTTTGGGCTTCTCATGAGCTTCCCATTTGTTGTGTGGGCAGATGTCCTTTGCTTTGTGTGTTTGCGTTTGTGCTAATAAAGCTCTTTCTCTGAATAAACAGTACGTTCCTGTCAAATGTTCCTCTCCTCAATAAATTCATTCATGTCTTTTATATAAACATTTATTTATTAATTATTTATTATTGGGGTTTACATTTATAATGACCCATGGTGACCAATCACGAGTGACTTTTCTTGTTTATGAGTAGTGGTTTCATCCAATGCTGAGTAAGCAAATTCAAAACAGCCCACACATTCTCTGGCGAGGCGTGGTTTTGCTGCTATTCATATGCTAATTAGAGTTTCTAGCACTTCTGCAAGCTCCACATACGTCATGGTTCGTTGCCTTCAATATGTGGCACAGATGAACGCGACGATCACAGGCGGTAAATTGTCGTTAAAACCTAAATATTTTCTGTTTAATGCACACAATGAAAGATGTTTTTTTAAAGGAAAATTAATTGGTTTAAACAACAGAATACATAGTTCAAATGTACAATTACAAATGTGTCACTGTATTTTATAAGATTTTCGTTAATTACACTAAAAAAAAGACTGGTTGGAAAATGAATAACTTCATGTTGAGTTGACTATAAGACTTTAATATGTATTAGTTGCTGTACAAAAAATAATTTACTTAAGTCACATCATTGTGTTTCTGTTGAAAAACATTGATATATACATTTAACAACTCATTAATTTTGTGTTATGTATACTAGATATTGCCACTTAATCTGACATACACTTCTATGTTACCAAAACACAAATTATTTTAACAGTTGATTGAAAATATTATGTTAAACTGACAGAAATCTCAGGTCAGACAAGGGTCATGTGACACAGTTATTTTGTGTCTGGTGTACGCAAAACTTTCATGTTACTGCACTGTACTAAACTAAAAGTTTTAAGTGCAAGCTGCTTCCACTAAATTTTTGAGTTGAGTGAGCGAATTGGGGTTTACAGTGTACTTTTCTTTGCTGTGGTTTGTTGGGGAAGCAGCATCGGAGCCAGCGACACCAACAGACTCAACAAACTGATCAGGAAGGCTGGCTCTGTGATTGGCTGCAAACAGGACACTCTGCAGGCTGTGGTGGAGAGGAGGACACTGAAAAAACTGTTATCCATCATGGATAATCCTCTCCACCCTCTCCAACTCACACTGGTCAGACAGCGGAGCAGCTTCTCCAGAAGACTGCTTCAGCTTCGCTGTCTAAGCAACAGATACAGGAAATCTTTCCTGCCACAATCCATCACTTTATATAATAACTCTCTCACCTCTGCCTGACTGAGAACTCTGGTCTCTCTACTGTTTTGGTGTATTTATTATTATTGTTTATAGTATATTTTGCATATTTTGTTTTGTTGTATATATTATTTTGTATAGTATACTGTTCACTGTATACATACGTATATATATACGTATGTATATATTGCCTTCTATTTATGTTATGTACTGAGTGTTTTTTGCGGACCCACTGCTGCTGTAACAAAATAATTTCCCAGTCTGGGATCATTAAAGTGATTCTATCTATCTATCTATCTATCTATCTATCTATCTATCTATCTATCTATCTATCTATCTATTCAGTGAAGATGAAAACTAACTGATTCACAGAAGTCAGATAAAAGTCCATCAAAGAAGCTCCTGAGCTCAGTGATCCCTTCTGGTACCGTCTGACCCAGACTTCTACCCTGTGGACCGGCTGGAGGGGATCTGGATCTTTGGGGCGCTCTGTGGAGTCCTATTGGCTGCTGACTGAGGAGTCACATGATGTAGTCAGAGACACGGACCTGCCCAGCAGAGAGAGGTTCTGACTCCATCAGACTGTCTGATGCTGTTAATAACATAAATCATATCTCACATATATGTGATGATTATGAGCTGATTGTACACTGTAAAAACTAACATATAGAATTTACCCAATAAATCTGAGGTAACAATTTGCATCTACTTTTTTTGGGTAGATTTAATTCCATATTTTGAGTATAAAATAACTGAAATAAAAAGCTATGGAATACTAAAATAAATTGGGTTATATTTATCTAACATTTCTGTATATATATAACAACTTCTTACTCATTAAAATTGGTTAAAATTAACTCTTGATTGCTAAGTAGGTAATACCTGATAATTACTATTCAAAGTTAATCAATATCATTTAGTTACCATTACTTGTTCGGAGAAGGTAAGATTAACTCCCCCCCAAATAAAAAGACTTTCAGATGGTGATCATAAATGTTTTTAATCCATGAAATATTGAATTTCTCAGTTTAATAACATAAACTAAAGTAACACAAACTTAGTAAGTTGGTCTATCAAGCTTCTGGAGGACAGACGAGAGGACCTGAAGAGAGGGCTGAAGAGAGGGCAAACATCAGTGAGGGTCCACATACAAAGTGACTCTGTCTGCAACAGAAAGAACAAAAATACTAAGATATTACACAAGAGAAATGATGACATGTATCTGGGAAGACAAAGATAGTACGGAGGTTGTTATGGAGGAATAATAATTTATCCATAACAACTGACTAACTATACATTATCCCGCTTATTTCACAGCTTACAAGTTAAATACTTAATTGGAAATATAATGTTTATCAAAACACGACTTATATCGAATTATGAATTGCATCATTTAGCGATACATGTTACGATGTGTGTATTTGTGTTGTCATATCCGTCAGAGGCTCTGATCATTTGGTTTTCAGCTGCAATGTGTAAGGAGCCTCCACTCTCCCTGTAACAAGTTACAAGGCATTTATCAAACATTACCATTAGTCTGAAGCTCACATATATTGGCGGGATACAGTGATACTTATGAGTTGAGATTCATCTCACAGCTTGTACACATGTTACACATACTACACATACTCTGGTCCAATACAAACCAACTTCTCTGTCAAAACTCAGCACCACTGGATAAGTGTCATGTTTCGCTAGACTTTAACAACAGAGACACACGTGAGCAGTACACAAGCTTGCAGGTAATTAGTAGGGCTGATCATTTTGTTTATAAACAGACCTGCAGAGACCGACTAGCCATGCTAACGGAGCTAACGGGTGAAGAAATACATGTGAGGCATTTCAGATGTTGGCGACATGTTGGCGTGTGAAAGAGGTAGAGTGATGCAGCACGTCGCGGAGCCCGTTTGTGTTGAGGAGGAATGCCGAGGGGTAGCCTACTAGGGCTGTCACTTTTTATTCGAATGTAATGACCTGTTCGAATTCAAAATGTACAGTATATAAGCGCAACAGACCGTTTGGAGTAGTTTGCCTTGTGATCCAACAGAGGTCGCTCTAAATCAGCTTGACCTATTGCACGCCGTATTAACGTTAACCCTTGACCTAGTGTCCTCCGGAAATGGAGGACACTAGCGAGCGACGCCGTCCTGAGCGGACAATCACGACACCAAAGCATCTAAGAAGTAGCAAATGGAAGTATTTAGGATTCTACACCGTAGATGGAAAAGTAACTAACAAAGCTGTTTGTCAGCTTTGTACAAAGCAGCTGTCTTACTCTACAACGACAACAAATCTGCGGCTCACCTGCTAGCTTACAACCTCGTAAGCTAACGTTAGCTTACAACCTCGTAAGCTACATTCATTCGAATAAATTGCGTGTCATTTCAAATTCCAGTGATGTGTCCAGACCATATAACTGTTAGACTGTATATAAAATAGGTCCAGACGGTAAAACAGCCATGGTGCCGCCAGCGACAGGTTCAAACGTTCGGTTCAAGAAATGACACGTAACACGTAACCTTCTCTGGCCTCTCCTTCTCTACCTCCTCCTGCCTCTCTTCGTGTACCTTCTCTGGCCTCTCCTTCTCTACCTCCTCCTGCCTCTTTTCCTTTAGCTTCTCTGGCCTCTCCTCCTCCAGCTCCTTCAGCCTCTCTGCTGTCTGTCACCTTACAAAAATATGTTGATTCATGGCGTATGAACAGATACATTAGGGATATAATGATCATAGAGCTTGATGGTACAGTTATTGCCTGAGCAAAAAGGCTTTTACAACATATTAATATTACTTAATATTAATTAATTATATTTTATAATTATAAAATCACATGATCATCTAGAATGTGAGGTTTTATTGTATTCCCACCACAAAGTTTCTTCATTTGTGTTTTTAAACCGTTGCTCACTTCTACACAAATACATGAAAATAAGGATTAAAAATAACTTTAGAAACAAGTATCTCTTTGGCATTAAATATCCTCTTTTATTCAATATCTGTATTGGTGAGCCTCTACCTATACACCCTTGAAGTAACTTACACTTTGACTCCTAAAGAAGTCTCTTATCCAGTTTTCTTTTCTTTGAAAAATGTAGACTGTGTCGGACACAGATGCGGATCGGGTCGGACGCCTGGAGAGACGGTTCGGGTTTTACGATTGCCATTTTCAAGGCGTCACTTATCATCAGTCATTATTAGCGACAAAAATAATAAGCATTTATATTTCATATGAGCTCATTCATGCGTGCTTGCGCCCTCCCAGAACTCCCATTCCCCACGCACTCAATTTTTACTTTCAAAAATTGTGTCCGTTCAATTTTCCTTCGGGCGTCGGTACCAATTTATAGCGGGTCGGCTCGGATATGGGATGTAATTTGTGCTACTGTCGGAAAACGGGTCACACACACACACACACACACACACGTGCACGCGCGCCGTCAGGGGCCCATGAAGGAAGAAGAAGAAAAATCAAAACAAAAACAGCTGTCCAGAATTTTGTTTTTGTTTTTGTGAATGAAATAGCTGGGGGCGGGTCGGTAAGGTGACGCTGAGTGGCCTTGATGCCTGTCAGTCATGATGAGTCACGTCTCGTCACCTCTCTGCTGTGTCTGCAGCTGAGCACTGTGCTGCATGTCTCTCTCCCCGGCCGGGAAAATTATCATACCGTAAAATACCTAATAGTAGTCGGGGCATTTATTTGTTTCAATCACTGAACAGATCAGGCATTTATTTGGGACAGGCATTTAATTCCTTCCTCTCACAAATCCGGAATGAAAATGTCACAAACTTCGCCAGCTTCTCAGTGAATTCTCTGGCATCCTTCTGCCAGTGAAGTTGTCACTCTCTGCTGTCACTCACGGTGGCGGACATTTGTTTCTCCATCACCCTGATCATTTTGCGGGACACTCTCTCGTGTTGTGCCCGTTTGCTGATAACTCATCCCCGCATGTTTATCTCAGGCTCCTCGCTGGCCTTCTTCCTCCCTCCAGCAGGCAGCCTGGCCCTGCTGCTGTCCTCCTTGGACAGACGCTGAAGCTCAGTTTGATTTTTTCGCCCATCTCTCCCTCTCTTGGGGCCGACAGAGAAACGTCTTTTCCTCTGCATATTTTACGACAGAAAGTTTGAATTTCAAGTCGTACTTTTTATTTTTTGCTGCACCGGAGCCATGGCAATCATTAATGTGATACTGACCGACAGGAAGCAAGCATAATATGTGAAGAAGGCGAAGAATAAAAACGTGCATTGTCAGTGGTCACGTCTTCTTCCTTGATTTTAAAAAAATAAATGAATTACACCCAGCATTTATTTGGTTATTTATCAAAATATACACCTGCACTCGGTGTTTAAAGGGACCCTGTGGTTAATTGAAACCCGGCTATTATTTGGTAATATAAGGTACATTTACACCCCGCTCTGTAAGCCAGGGCAGGGACGGTGGCGGCCATGCGCAGCCTGGACGTGGAGTGCTGTGTGTCTCCTCTCTGCTCTGACTGCAGGCTGGACTGCTGCGCGAGGTACTGAGAGACTGACCGCCTGTGAGTGCTTTTGGACGGGGGGGGGGGGGGACTCACGGCAGCACCCGCTGCACGTTGAGCACAGTAACTGCGGGGTGATACGTGCTTTGAAGTCAGCGTCTCCAAACACCACAAAAGTCAGTAACACCAGTAAAAGTAGATTTGTCGGTAGACGCTTTTTACATAAAAATCGCCAGAAGGATGATTTGTTTGCGTGTTTTAATAGTCCAACCACTTGCATGTCGACATAGGGGGAATTTTTTTTTTTTTTTATAGTGACCACACAGTAGCGGCTGAATATTGGTAGGGACGTGTCCCTAGCGTCCCTACCCAATTCTACGCCCTTGGTCTCAGAGAACAGTGAAATCATGTCCATCAGAGTCTGATTGACAGTTTAAAACGTAAAGATATCAATTGACTTCACTTAGTAGTTAACAGTTTCTACAGTGAAGCTCCAACCAAACGCCGGTAGCAGAGAGCTGTTAGCTGTTTGCTGTTAGCTCCACTGTTAGCTGGAGCCCACACTCACAACAATCATGGCCTGCAAAAACACCTCTCTCACCAAGACAAACAAACAGATCACTGACCTCAAAGAAGACATCCGTCGACTTTCGCAGGAGCTGCAGAATAAACAGGCCCTACTGACCTCCTGTCTGGACATCGCCCACGAGCAATCCATGCACATAATCCAACTCAAAGCGGCACTCCAGTATACTGCTCCATGGGATACCTCCACCTGCCCACGGCCTGTCACCTCCTCGACACCCAGCCTCCAGTCATCCTGGTCTGAAGTTGTTATCCGTGACAGAAAGAGAGTCCAGGATGCGACTGCCTCTCCTCCTCGCCTGAGCCTTTCCAACCGTTTCGAGTCCCTGGCCGACAGCCCACTTCTTCGCTCGGTGCCTGGAGGCGCCCCCGCCAGCTCTCTGCACACGGCCACTGGTGATCGTGCGGCTCCTGGCTCCGGTATCTCCACACCCGGCGGGGCCGTCAGCCCCTCGCCGCTTGCGACCGCTGGTGCTCCGGCCGCGGGCCCGGGCGGCTCCGCGTCTGGGGCGGCTGGTTCCACTCCTGCGGCTGGGGACTGCCCCGCGGCTTCCAGCTCCGCGGGTGCTCCGGCTGCGGGCTCGGGCGGCGCCATGTCTGGGGCGGCCAGTTCCACTCCTGCAGCGGGTGACTGCCCCGCGGATTCCAGCTCTGATGCCCCCGCGGTCCCGTGTGCCTCTGCGGCTGCCGGTGCGTCCTCTTCCCGCTCGGGCTGCCCTGTGTCTGGGACCGTCGTGGCGGTCCCTCCAGCTCGCCACCCTGGCTGCCAGGCGCCCGGGGATGGTGTCGAGCCCTCCTCCCCGCCGTTGCTCGCCGCTGCCCGGAGCCGCTCTGTTTCGGGCTCGGATCACCGGCTGTTCTCCCGGACTACTACCTCTGCCTCTCGCCGCAAGCTCCTAAAGGAGGCCGTTCTCCTGTGCGCTGGAGGCATCCACCATCCTATGCCGCTGAAGGACTCCCCTCCTCCTGGGCCCGAAAAGGCCGGTCCACCGCAACACCTGTCCAGTCAGCCCCGCCCCCAGTCACTGTTCCTGCGGTCAGTACGCGGCCCTGACCCTGGTCCGCCACCTCAACTTCGCCCACTTTTCTCACCAACCACCCTAATTATTGGGGACTCCATCACCAGAAATATCCGTTTTTTCAACGCCACCACCTGTTGTTTCCCCGGAGCCACAGTCCCGGTAATCCTGGGAAAACTCCCCGGGCTGCTGCAGTCACTCCCCTCGTCCATAACCCGCATAGTGGTGCAGGTAGGGACCAACGACCTGGCTCAGGGTGCCACCGAACTGACCAAAAGTGCTTTTAACTCCCTCTTTGACTTCCTACGCACTTGTGGAAAGTCCGTTTTTTTCCCACACTTGGTCGCGGAGATGCGCGCTTCTCCAGGCTCCTCCTGTTGAACACCTTGCTCAAACCTGCTTGCAGCGCTCTGGGTTTTAACTTTGTTGACAATTTTAATCTCTTTTGGAACCGTCCCTCTTTCTTCAAGTCCGATGGCATTCACCCAACCACTACTGGAAGTCGCATGCTTGCAGCCAATATTCAGCACACTGTACATTCTGCTCCACGTGACTGACTATTTACACCACACACCCCCTCCGCAGCCACTCTTCTTCACCCCGTGCCCACAGCAGCATAGAGCACACCTCCACTCACCAGCGCCCCCCTCCGACCAAATCAGTCATCAACCCTCCCACCTGAGTCTTTCCCCATACAGTCCATCACTTCACACAGACCACCTCGCCCACGCTGTACATCCAAGGCTGTTAATATCAAAAACCTGTGCCCCATTTTCTGCACTCCTGCCACTCCCCACCCTACTCCAACCCCAAAACACCTGAAACTTGCCCTATTCAATACCCGCTCACTAACTAACAAAAGTGCCATCCTACATGAACTCATCACTGACAATAAACTGGACTTTCTCTGCCTCACTGAAACCTGGCACAGACCTCTGGACTATTTCTCCCTGAACCAAACCACTCCCTCTGGCTACACCTACATCGACAAACCCCGCCCCGACTGGCGGGGTGGGGGAGTTGCTGCCATTTTCAGGAAAAACTTAAACATCTCCACAATCTCCATCCCTCCTTCCCAGTCCTTCGAACATGTTGCCCTCAAACTGCCTGGTCCCACTCCCCTGTTCATCTCCATCATCTACCGTCCTCCCAAACCAAACCACTCCTTTCTTTCTGACCTCGCCGCCTTCGTCGCCCAGCTATCCGCCATATCCCCCTCAATTCTTCTGCTCGGCGACTTCAACTTCCACATTGATGACCCAAACTGCAAAAGTGCAATAGACCTCCTGGAACTGCTTCACTGCCTTCACCTCACCCAGCATGTCAACTTCCCCACCCACTGTCACGGCCACATACTGGACCTAGTCTGCTCCGCCGGTCTCACTCTCCACCAACTCTCTAGTCTTGACCTCCACATCTCGGACCATCTGGCCATCACCATGGACTTTATCACCCCCGTCCCTCCCCCAAAGCTCAAACGCAACATAACCTTCCGTAACATCAAGTCCATCAACCCCTCAGCTCTCTCTGACTTTCTGGCCAATACTCTGTCCGCATCCACACCCCCTCCAACTGCATGCCCCTCTGACCTGGTCTGATACTACAACAACACATTGTCCCTCTGTCTTGATAAACTGGCTCCTCTCAAAACTAGAACTGTCTCATTCACTCACACAGCTCCCTGGTACACTCCCGAACTCCGTCAACTGAAAACCCGTAAACGTCAGCTTGAGCGACTATACAAGAAAACCAGTCTCACAGTTCATCTCCATGCCTACACAGCCCACCTTTCAGATTACAAAAATGCCCTCAATTCTGCCCGTTCCTCCTACTACTCACAGCTCATCCATTCTGGCTCCAACAACCCCAAGACTCTATTTTCTACCGTCAACAAACTCCTCAAACCCTGCGACAGAACCCTCTCCTCCATCACAGTTGACAAATGCAACTCCTTCCTGTCATTCTTCCAGTCCAAAATTGACTCCATCTACAATCAACTTAGCAATCCTCCCACCACCTCTGACTCTCAACCTCCCGCCGCCCCGACCACTCCACCCCTTTCACAGTTCACTCTCGTCTCCCCCCTGGAACTCCTCTCCATCGTCACAAACATGAAAAGTTCAACATCCGTCCTGGACCCCATACCATCCTCCATCATCAAACTCTGTCTCCCAGCAATCTCCCCACTCATCGTTACCATCATCAACTCCTCCCTCACCTCTGGCTTTGTCCCCCAAACCCTGAAACTGGCTGCTGTCACCCCAATCCTCAAAAAACCCACCCTGGATCCTGACACCATCTCAAATTTTCGTCCTATTTCAAACCTCCCCTTTCTGTCAAAAATTCTTGAACGTGTGGTCGCCGCACAAATCAAAACCCACCTCCACTCCCATGAACTATACGAACCATTCCAATCGGGTTTCCGCCCACAACACAGCACCGAAACCGCTCTCCTGAAAATCACAAACGATCTCCTCCTCTCCACAGACTCTGGGCATCTCAATATACTGATCCTCCTTGACCTCACTGCAGCCTTCGACACCATCAACCACTCCATTCTCCTGTCCCGCCTACAAACATCACTCAACATCACTGGTTCTGCTCTTTCCTGGCTTAAATCTTACCTCACCGACAGACATCAGTTCATCCACATTAACAACTGCACCTCCTCCACTGTCACCCTCCCTCAAGCCGTCCCCCAGGGCTCGGTGCTTGGTCCTCTCCTCTTCATCCTCTACCTACTCCCCATTGGTTCCATCATCCGCCGTCATGGTCTCCATTTCCACTGCTACGCTGATGATATCCAAATCTACATTTCTACAAAATCTATCACCCCTGCCACCCTCTCCACCCTCACCAACTGTCTGACAGAACTAAAATCATGGCTGCAAACTAACTTCCTTCAACTGAATTGTGACAAATCTGAAATCATACTCATCGGCCCAAAATCCCTCAACACATCGACCCAGAACTTCTCCCTCAGCATTGATAACACCACCCTGTCACCCTCCCCGTTCATCCACAACCTTGGTATCATCTTCGATAATAACCTCTCATTTGAACATCATATCAGCCGCCTCACACAAACTGCTTTCTTTCACCTCAAGAACATCGCTCGCCTTCATCCATTACTCCCCTTCTCTGCTGCCGAAACTCTCATCCATGCATTCATTACCTCATGACTCGACTACTGCAATAGCATCCTCTATGGCTCATCATCCAAGGTTCTCAACAAACTTCAGTACATTCAAAACTCAGCTGCCAGCCTCCTTACCCACACCCGCTCCCACGAACACATCACCCCTGTTCTACAACACTTGCACTGGCTCCCTATCCCATAACGAATCAACTTCAAGCTCCTCCCACCTTTTTAAATCTGCTTTTAACCTGCAATAATAGCTATCTTCTTGTGCCCCCCATCAGTTTTTTTTTTTTTTGTAATCACAAACACACACAGTTACTTGCATATTGTTTGTTTGTCCTTACATGTACTTTTTATTTATTTCTCTATGTATTTTTCCTCTGTTTTTGGTTTTATGTAAAGCGTCTTTGAGAGCTGTAAAAGCGCTGTACAAATAAAATGTATTATTATCATTATTATTACTATCGCCTGGTCGTGCCGCTAACGTTATGTCCTCCAGGAGGATGAACGAAACGAAAACTATGAATTATGTTTCTGACTGCTTCTCTCTGATTTCTCCCAACAGTTTTTTTTCTATCAGAAATTTGCTCATATTTCCTTTGAAACCGATTCCAATAACGCTGAAAACTCCATATTTCTTGTCCGAGCATGGCTGGCAGTGAAAGCTGTAAAATACATAGAAGTATTTTTTGTTTATGGTTGTATAAATGTGAGAATGAAATTTGGGAACTGTTATTGGACCAACCTGCTGTCAATCTTGTATTCTGGTTGCTGATTGGTAAGGGAGGACGTCCACCCTTAGCGCGTCGTTTTACGTGTCTTAGCCAATCATAGATCAGCATGAAAAAATCCTAAATGCATTGAGTGAATGGAAGGAGATCCCTCCCACGGAGGACAGAAGCCCTCCATCCTCCTCTAGCCCCCACCTTCCTGCTTCCAGCTCCTCTCAGACTGCTCTGTCTCCTCCGTCTGCAGCTGTCACTGTTCAACCGTTTTAAGAGGATTTTCTTCCAAAGAAGAAACTTTTTTATGATATAATATATATATATATATATAATATTTTATAAATGATACTGAGATTTGGTAATGATTTATTTCAACCTACTCTTTCTTAAAAAAAAAATGGATCTTCCTCTTGCCTCTCAAAAATAGAGGAGGACCAACCTCCTCTGCCTCTATGGACAAGCCTCCTCTGCTATATATATATAATATAATATAAAATATATTTAACAGACATCATTTCTGTCTGACCCTGTTTTTTCTTTGTATGTACAAACACACTGAACAACAACAGAAAACTGACTTCCTGCTAAATGTGTGACAGAGACACTGACAGACAGCAAAGAGGAAGGAGGAGGGTCGACTTGGTCTGAGTGCTACATGCTGCTGAGCTCAGATGACCAGGACTCAACATGGAGGAATCATGTCTGCTGTCGCTGCTCGGTGAGTAAAACACACTTCATCTGTGTTCCTGTTCGTCTGCACGCTTCCTAAATGTTCATGTCTGGAGTTTCTGAGAGCAGCAGTGAGTTACAGAGCCAACGACAAGAGAACACACTGAACTCAGACCAGCAGCAGTGAGTTACAGAGCCAACAACAAGAGAACACACTGAACTCAGACCAGCAGCAGTGAGTTACAGAGCCGACGACAAGAGAACACACTGAACTCAGACCAGCAGCAGTGAGTTACAGAGCCAAGAGACAAGAGAACACACTGAACTCAGACCAGCAGCACCAACAGATCACAGCCGAGACCAGAAGGGTCCGCTTCATGCATCAATATTCATATTTTTACATAGTTATGTTTTATACTGAAGTTCATCAACTTGCTCTCAAAAAAACAAAAGAACAATCTAATAATCAGATTTCGATCTGATTACCACACTGTTAATATTTCAGCAACCCTAACCTTAAACCTTATTTTTTCTCTTTCTTCATATTAAGAGAATATACATCAACTAATCACAGTTATAAATATCTTACGTTTACTTTATACAACTTCTTTATTTTACTGTTTAAAAAAATCTGCACTCTGTACCAAGTGCTTTTTTTAGATTGATTGAACGATTCTATGAAATAACCACAAATAATAATTATACTATTATTTAAAATATAGCAACAGTCACAGTCCTGCTCATGGGAAGGACAAAGAGGAACTTTGTCCTCCTTTGTCACAAATAACTTTGTCATAACTCATGCTTGAAACAAAGATTTATTCAATTCAAACATAAGTAAATAAATAATATAAAGTACACACATCAGTAACATCAGTAGTCATTGCATGTATGTATGTATGTATGAGTATGCAATGAAGTAAAGTGACAAAGAAAATGAACAAAGGAAAAACCTCATATACTCAGACTGAGAGACAGAGGCTAAATCCTCCAGCTTCTATAGCTGAACAGCTCACAGGTGCTAATTAGGTACAGTTCCTACTTACCTGCTAGTAGGACAGCCAAAGGACAGCCCATAACAGGTCAGGAGGGCAACCTTCAAATTGTTTCAACAATGTTTCAATGTGAACCTTCAACTTCTATATTTTAAATATTTTGTTACACAACAACAGATTCATTTTAATAAAATTGTGACAGTACATTTTTAACAAAAAAAAGCTGTAATTCTCCATTAATTTAATTTACTGTAGAGCTGTGAACCATATTTTACAGTAATTTTACATAAACTGTTAGTGAACGTTTTCTGACATTTGACCGTTTTTAATCTGTCAAACCAACCGGTTTGCTTCTGATGATGTTTCTTTGATACGACTGTCCTCCTCTGTGTTTCCTCTCAAACCAACCGGAGTGTCTTTTGTCTTTAGTTGTGACGTCACTGCTGAGCGGCTGCACACACCAAGGTGAGAACACTTCCTGTGTGACTGATGAAGAGTTATTTAGTCCCTGATAGAACAGTTAGTGTTCAGGACTGTTTATGGAGGGAAATAGTTTGCACATACAATAAAAGAGTGAAGACTGTCTGGATGTCCACAGACTGGACGCTAAAGAGAAATGTGCTGCTATAAAAATGTCATTGTGAAAGCAGGACTGCACACCATGCAGCACCATGCAGCAGCTGACAGAGAAAGTGCAGAAACAATACTGACATGTGAGACACATGAAGTCACATCTGCTGTGTGTTTGACACCAACTCTGAGAGTTCCATTTAAAACATGAGGAGACTCAGAGCCTGAAACACAGAGGAGATCAGTGCAGGTCAACAAGGTCTACAGAGACTGGAAGAGGAAGAAGAGACACTTCTGTCCAAACTGACCATTATCATCTGTAACCACATCTCTCTGTCTCGTCCTCCAGCCTCTCTGAAGATCAGTCCTCACAGATCTCAGCTGTTTGAAGGAGAGTCTGTCTCTCTGAGGTGTGAGGAGGACGACAGCTCTGATGGATGGACGGTGACGAGGAACACTACTAAAGGAAAGGTGTCTCAATGTTATGGCTGGGGGAAAAAAGCTGGTTCTGTCTGTAACATCAGCTACACCTTCCCATCTGACAGTGGAGTTTACTGGTGTGAGTCCACAGGCGGAGCAGCCAGTAGCAGCATCAACATCACTGTCGTCACTGGTAAGATGAGGCTGTTGTCACTCCAGCAGGTCTGAACACTGAGTCTGTCTTTCACCTTTTCACTTTGGCTGAGCCTGAGAGAGACAAAGACAAGAAGACAGACAGGTGACCTTCAGGAGGCAACAACACTGGGTGGAGCACTGAGTCTGCCTCCTCAACATGTTGTTCATCTGTCAGTCTGACATCATGTTCAACATGTAGAGATTATAAATCAGCTCCATGTGCCAAATGTTTCTCCAGAGAGATTGTTGTGATGAAGTGTTGCTGAGTACAGGACAGGACAGTGAGACTGCTTGTGTGAGTCAGAGGATCCATCAAGCTGAGTTTGATGCTGTGAAATCAGACTTTAACCTGCCCATGTTAGCAGCACACATTTGTGAACACACTAGCCGTTTTTAAACAGCCTCTCCGCATTTTCTCTGGAGCGATGGTTCGCCAATTCTCCGCTGATGGTAATTCACACAGAGCAAGCATCTCCGCCTTCACGTGTGTAATTCACACAGAAAGCTGCGCTGCGGCTCCTAAAGAGGCGTGACGGTACACGTCATGTTGATGACGTCGGTGTAAACCCGCGGACAGTTTATAATCATATAGATGCTGTTATAATGTGTAGTGATTGAGATCCTGACCCACCAAACATCCTGGAAAGTGACGGATTTAAGTTTTTCGCGCTAAATTACATAATTATACATAATCACCATCAGTAAACAGGACACTGTCTGACTCTGTCACTTGCGGGGATGGAGGCTGTTTTCTGGGGGAAAGTTCCCTGAAGTCTCGGTCGGAGGGCTGGCGGTCGCAGTGATTTATTTTTGTCACAAACACTCGGTTAGTTAAAGTCTTCTTGCCGGTGACAGACGCTGTTTTCTGAGCAGAAATGTGAGGAAGAGTCAGTAGGACAGACAGGAGGACAGACGCTTCTGCACGTACAGCTGCGGTATTTGTTTTCCTCACATAAGTTGCTAAAGACAGTTACAGTTACTACGTTACTTCTGTTCGGTCAGAATTGGCGCAGGTTCCCTGCATGCAAACGGTAGCAAAATGGCAGTGTGAGCCTCACTCACACTGCCGTTTGCATGCAGGGAACCTGCGCCAATTCTCCGCACCCTCCTCTGTGTGAAAGTTTCAGATGTGGAGAGGGGGGGAAATTTCTCTCCGGCGCTGATCCGCCTCTGGAGGTAGTATCAGGGCCGCATTATCGGTGAGCAGTCCCAGTGTGAACAAATAAGCCGGAGGCGCGGAGCGAGGGCGTGTCAGTCTGACAGTCTGATAACTACACAGGTCCTTCTCTCAACTAAATGCAGAGAAATGTCCCACAAAGCAACGTTACATGACCGAACAAAAGTAAAGTAGTAACTGTAACTGTCTTTGGCAACTTATATGAGGAAAACAAATACCACAGCTGTACGAGAAGCGTCTGTCCTCCTGCCTGTCCTCCTGTCTGTCCTCCTGTCTGTCTTCCCGACTCTTCCTCACATTTCTGCTCAAAAAACAGCGTCTGTCACCGGCAAAAAACTTTAACTCACCAAGTGTTTGTGATGAAAATAAATCACCGCGACCGTCAGCTCTCCAGACCGAGACTTCAGGGAACTTTCCCCCAGAAAACAGCCTCCGTCCCCGCGAGTGACGGAGTCAGACAGCGTCCTGTTTACTGATGGTGATTATGTATAATTATGTAATTTAGCGCGAAAAACTTAACTCTGTCACTTTCCAGGATGTTTGGTGGGTCAGGATCTCAATCACTACACATTATAACAGCATCCATATGATTACAAACTGTCCACAGGTTTAGATTAACAAGGAAACACCGTGATCAACATGGAGTGTACCGTCACGCCTCTTTAGGAGCCGCAGCGCAGCTTTCTGTGTGAATTACACACATGAAGGCGGAGATGCTTCGCTCTGTGTGAATCACCATCGGCGGAGAATTGGCAAACCACCGCTCCAGAGACAATGTGGAGAAGCTGTTTAAAAACGGCTAGTGTGAAAGAGGCTACTGTCTGTTTCTACTGATCACAACATCACCAGACTCTAGGGTTGGTGAATTTCACAGTGGACCTTTGTGACCCTGGCCCTGTCCAAGTTCCATTTAAAAAGCGCCAGTGCAACGTAGTGGGCTTGCCTTGACTAGAACTTAGGCAAGTTCTCGGTTTGGGCAGTCTCATCATTACATCGATGATCTCACGTATTAGCCTCTCAAACAGTAGCAACATCTCAAAAGGGAAGAACGACATTTACAGCACAGGTGCGCAAGCGAGCTCAGCCGGTTTTGATATGATACCTAACTGATGTGGTAGGAATTAGTTCGGTAAAGTTGGAAATATGTTCACAGATTCAAACTTCCCAGATGAACAACCCATAAGTGAAACACTGTTAAAACACAATCGATAGCTCGTTCCTACTGTAGCAAGGTAGACAACGAGCTACAACCCTATTTGTTAATTTTTTTAAATATATATTTTTTGCCTTTGGCTTTATTGACAGGACAGCTGAAGATATGACAGGAAACGGGATGAGAGAGAGAGGGGGAGTGACGAGCAGCAAAGGGACCCGGGCTGGGAGTCGAGCCCGGGTCCGCTGCAGCGAGGACAAAGCCTCTGTACATGGGATGCTCGCTCTACCCACTGAGCTAAAAGGCGCCCCGCTACAACTGTATTTTTAACAAAACGAGCGCCCCTTCGGGCTGGACCCACAACATTAGTCTATGGTCAGCCGTCTGTGAGACGAGGGCACAGGGACCGTCTACAAAGTGCAACACCGAAAAGAGAAACTACAAAAAATATTCAATAACTCAACTATTATTCACTGTAGTGTCACCAAAATCTCCTAACCCTAACCCTACTTTAAAAAAAAAACTGTTTTCTAATGTAACATTAACTTGATACTGGTATTAAAAAATGTTTAATACATGATCCATGTCTTATATAAATTAGGATGTTATGGTATCAATCTGAAAGGTAAAACCATCGAATTTTACTCAATGGCCTTGGTGCACCTAAAAAGAAAAAAGAATAACTGAAGGCCAAATGGCCTTGCCCCTAAAATGACAAAATTCCAACTCTGCCAGACTCCCTTAACAAATGTAGTGATTTTAAGAGCTGTCGATACGATGAAAATGTACAAATGTGACACGCATGATATGAAAAAAAAGGTACAATGCCAACATTTTATTGTGGCGGCTGAGCTGCCAGCAATCATTCATGATGTGAGGTTTTTAACTTTGCATTGAAACACTGAACCATCATGTGATTTATTCTCCTCTATATAAAGTTTGTGGGTCTCAGGCTGACATAGTACAAGAGGAACAGACCAGACAGGAGCAAGTTCACTTTCTTAGTTTGATCTGGTTTCTCAATACAGTAAAATGACTGAATGAATGAATTTGATTTCTGTGTTGTTGATGAGAATCTTTTGTTCCTTTTAGGGAAACCTGCAACATCAACTGCTCCTTCAACCTCCTCTCCTTCAGCTCACTCTCCTCCTCCTGAACCTCTGATGTTGACTGTTATTCTGTCCATTCTGCTGGGTGTTGTGGTTTTTCTGGTTGTACTGGTTCTTCTGGTTCTACTGGTGAGACGGCTCATCAACAGGAAACCTAAAGGTAAAGGACACATTCAGACACTTTCAGACACCAAAATTACTTCAACATAAATTGTGTTCTCATTATTTGTCTCAGCCGTGTGCTGCAGTTCACTTCTGCAGGCTGAGATTTGACCAGAGTGAGAAGAAACAACAGTGTTGACGTTCTGTCAAAGACTTCTCTGTTCTGTGTTACAGAGATGGCTACTGAAGTTAGCATACTAACCAGCTAGCCACTCAACTACTCACAAGCCCCGCCCTACTCCTCCTCTGATTGGTTGCTTTGTTGGTTGCATTCTTGATGCTTGATTCAAATTGTGACTCACAGCAGCCTTCATGATGTTTGTTTGTGGCAGTAAGCAAAAGCCAGAGAATAGTAAACAGCAGTTAGTGGTCATGCTGTCCCCTATAGTTTTTTAAACTGCCTTCAAATTCTGGCCATTTTCACCAACTACACCTTTAAAATTGTATTTTCCTTGCTGATATTCACATTTACATGAACATCTCAGAGCTGGAGTGTGTCACACAAATCATTAGGGGGCCAAGCCCGAGGGGCCATGGGAACGCGTATGCAAGCATACACGTTTCCTAGAACCAGTGGTGCTAGGAACCCTATTGTAATTGTTAAGATTTCTGGGTGGCCAAGCCCAAGGGGCCGAGGCTCGGCTCCTCTCCTATTTTATTTTTCTCCGGCTAAAAGTAGTGCTGCAGGCTAAACCGTGCAAGGGAGGGTGGTGCAATCTCGAGGGTTGGTCCTTACTCCTGCACCATCCACAGACACAAAAAAGTACATATATCTGCCTGCAGGGGGCGCTATAACATAGGCCAATGCGTTTTTGCCTTTAACTCCCACACTGTATGTCGCACATTCCAAAACCTTGTATCCCCAGATTCCCTGAATGGAGCTGAATCACTTTTGCGATTGGCCACGCCCACTTCTGCCTGAAAGTTTTTTCACTAAATCGCAAAAACTGGAAAACCTACTTTTTGAATTCCTCCTTGGGATTTTGTCCGATCTGCGTGAAACTTGGCACGTGCACTCTTCAGCTGGACCTGATCCAAAGTTATCAAAAGATTTTTGCTTGCTCAAAAAATGCACAAATTATTAACCAACAAATTTCTGTAGCTAGCTATAAAAATGTACTGTTTGATATCTTGGTCAAACTAAATGCTTTTAACACCAAATTTGAGATCCTTGGTTGCCATGAGACTGGGAAGGGATGAGCCAAATTTGGATGATTATTTTGGCCGCTAGGGGGCGCTAAAAATATGGGAAGTTTTTATCTCTTGAACGGCTACACCAATTTTTACGAAATTTGGTCGGTATGATGTAGGGCCAATCCTGAGGCCATATCTTGAAGGGGGTCTTGACTGGTCAATGTGGGCGTGGCTTATTACAAGATAAACAACAAACATTAATTTCAGCCAAACTATTATGCTGATAGCTTTGAAATTTATATGGTACAGATAGAAAAGGACACAGTTCTACCATACCAAAAATTGCACATGTACTCCACTAGGTGGCGCTATATTGGATGCTATCGCGTTTTTGCCATAACTTCCACATTTTAAATAACACATTCGCAATACTTATATCCATATGTTCCCTGAATAGAGCTGGGTTTTTCTGACATAGGACACGCCCACTTCTGCTGCACTTTTCATTCAGTAAAGGGCCACATATGGAAAACCTACTTTTTCGAACTCCTCCTACAATTTAAGCGCCATCTACCTGAAACTTTGCACATACAATCTCCAGATGTGTCTGATGAAAAGTTGTCAAAAGAATGTTGGCACTCCAAAAAATCTGCTAGTTATAATCAAACAATCTTTTTTGCTAGCTAAAAAACCCATATTGTTTCATATTTTGGTCAAATTAAATGCTTTCAACATCAAACTTAAGTCAGTTGTTCCTGAAGTCATCCAGAGGACCTGTGCCAAATTTGGTGCAAACTGGCACATAGATGGCACTATAACGGATGTAAATGTGTTTTTGCCTTTTAACCCTGTAAGACCCAAATATAGAAAAACCTAAAAAAAATTAAATAAAATTTGACCCTTCAGATGTTGTTGTTGGAGGCTTCTGATGCAGAAATGAATTTTTTATTTTTTTTTTTTAAATGTTAATGTATGTTTTCAGAGAAATGTTTTAATATTGCAACATTCAGCTTTGTTGGGTGCAGAATTTCTGTATGTGTGTATGTGTATTATCTGAACAACAATTCAGAACAACTAAAGAGTTCATTTGCAGGGTTGATTGCTGACTTAGCACCATAAAGGTACACATTAATAATAATCACACATAAGTTTTTATGAAAAAATGTATTGAAAACATTTTAAAAGTTTTTTCTAGTGACTTCTTCATTCCTTTTTTTCTTTTCATGGCTGACTTTCAGTCATAGTGAAAGTCCCAAAAACAGTTCTTGTCATCTGAAAAGCAAAGGCGAACATCAAACTTGGTGCATTGCATGTTAGTGTAACCTTTAATGCAGTGTCTGCAGCTTCCTCTCCCTGTCTTCACTGGGAAAATGCGCAACTAGGTCCTTGTGTACTTCCAATGGGAGGTGTGCACTTCTCTTGGATGGTCTTTTCTGAGGAGTCAGAGGGCTTCCTGAGGTCACTGTTGCTGGGCTCCCTTTGCCTGAAGATGGTCGTCCTCTCTTTGGAGTTTGGAGCGTTGTGTTCACCAGGATGAGAGAGGAAGCTAGCTGTGCCCTCCTGTTCAGGGGGTTTTACAGGGTTAAACAGCTGATATTTTAAAAAAACCTCAACGTTACTGTGCTACGTCCAACATGCTAACATGTCACCTCTGTAGCTCCTCACAAAAAGTTCTTTCTGCTCCACAGGTTCTGTAACAATAGTTCATCTCACATATGCAAGACAAATGGATAACAGTGCGTTCATAACTGCTTGCAGTTCTAGTTACATGTTTAAACTGTAACAACTGTTTCCTGAAGTCAACACTTTGTTCAGATTCTCGTTCATCAGTTCAGCTCTGGAGCTTTTGATCATCTTTAGACTTTGAAATGGAATTTTCTGTCACTCTGGTTCATTTCAGCAGCAGAAGAAGAAGGAGGAGGTGATGACATCAGAGATGACATCACATACAGTGGCGTTAGAATATCACGTCCCCCAGAACAGCCAATCGGACAGAGCAGAGGTAGAGATGGTTTAATTGATTACATTTTGTGTGTGTGTGTGTGTGTTCTTGTACTTGTGTCTTTGTGAGGACCACTCTCAGCTTGACATCATGAGGACATTTAGTAACGTGATGTCAGCACATTTATATTTATATAGAATATTTAAGAAAGTGTGTTCATGAAACTAAAACTAAATCAATGTTTTTCACTCCACAAAGGTTGAGACTGTAGCTGGTCTGTTTCAGGTGATGATACTGTTTGTTGTGTTAGCATGCGCTCTGTCCGTTTGTTTCCTGTGGTGAATCTGCTAACAGAAGCTAACGGCTCTGTGGTCGTCCTGTTTCCTGTTTCTGATTAAAACACCTCAGCTGAAGGTGGTCCTGCGCATGTTTCACCATAGGACTGTTAACAAGAAGAAATAATATACATGAATTATAAAATGTTTATTTAACATAGATAGTAATAAAGTAAAGATACTCTTTATCTCTTCCCTGCAGTCACATGTTGTTACTGTTCATATTTACACTCTATGTGACTTTGTATTAAATTAATCAAATCGCATAAATAATTACATAAAACAACCAAATAACTTTTCAAAAAAAAGTTTTGTTGTTTTAATTATTGATTGAAATAAGAGAAAAACGATTGTGTGTATAATTCAGCTACAATAACAGAACTATTATCAGTTACAGTTCTTCACAGTTATAATCTGTTTGATTGACACAATTAACTAAAACAGAACTTATAGAAACAAATGTTAAAAAAGAAAAGTGTCTTCATGGATGACATCCCTCACTGGCTTCCACCAGCATGAAGACACCCAGAGGAAACGAAAATTGGAAAAGAGATCTCAGTAGTGTCTCATTCATTTCTCCTAGACAACTATGAGATCTCTGTGAGACCAAAGTGAGGCTGTGGCTGATTTCTCCTGTTTCTCAATTGTTTCTCCTGAGAAACAGGTGCAGAAAATCTAAACTTGGGCTCCCTGTAAGTTTCAAAGGAGATCTCATCAAGCTCTCAATGAAGTTTCAGAATGTCTCCCCAGTGCTGGAAAGGAGCAAGGTTTAAGTGATAAAGTCTCAAGTCTCACCTATTGCTCCTAAGAAATTTTTGAAGAAACAAATGAGAAATGTTTGAGACCAAAAAAGACTACAACGAGAAGGAAATGAGAACTCTCTTTGAGCAAGCTTTGAGCAGTAAAATTTTCCTCTGGGCAGTTTAATGACATTTGTCTGAATACATAACCGAGACAAAGTGACTGATACTGACCCAGAAAGAAACCTTGTTGTGATCCAGATACTGTGTGGAACGGTGGCACGTGTGCGGTCTGCTCCATGTTCACATGTCAGCCAAGAGTAACCCAATAAACCAGAACGGGCCCAGACTCGGGCTGGGCTGGGTGTTGTCTTCCAGTACCTTTTCAGACACTTCACCTCACCACTGCCACTAACACTTGATACAGTGTTAATCTGAGTGTAGAATTATTGATTTGTTGACTAAATGTAGACTATCAGTTGAATTATACTTTAAGATAAAATAAGAGATTCAACACAGAAACAACAAAGAACAGGACGTGTTTCCTTCCTCACTCTGAGGTTTATAAGATATAAAAGAGAACAATCTCAACGAACTAAATTAACTTGACTTTGTATCAAACTGACCTTAAACACACTTTATATTTTTTTGTTTTATTCTTTTAATCTTGCTAATCAAACCACAATACCAACTTCCTCCTGCTGTTTCCAGTAAACTGTGAACTGAAGCTGTTGATGTTTCTCACTATACTGATGGGTGGAGTGCCCCGCAGTACAACGTGTTTGTGGTCGTCCAGTTTAAATTTGATGTGTTGTTCTTCACAGCAGAGGTGTTAAAAAGAAAAAAACTGTTGCTGACATTTATGAACTCCATAATCAATCGTACTATAACCCTGCATGACGGATAATGGACCGATTCCTCTGTCAGAAGTGTTTATATTGTTCTTCTGTTGCAGAGAATGATCCAGCAGTGGTTTACTCTGCAGTGAGACAAGCAGAAGACGTCAGTTATGGACAAGTCGTCTTCAAAGACAAGAAGACAAACAGGACCAGAGGTACAGCTGATCTGCTTTGTCTCCGTCATGAACGAACACGAGTATAATATGTCACAGAAAGATTAGTGGACACATGTTAGGATCAAAACCTAATGAAACAGCACTTTCACAGGCAGAAGTTATAAATAAAAGTGCTTACGAGGATGAGATCCCTTACTGGCTTCCCACCAGTTTAAACACAACTGATGAGCGACTGCTGCTGGAACACCATATCTCATAAAATCATTTTCTTTGAAGGAAGTTTACCTCTGAAACACCTGTGTCCATCCTCAGGTGTCTGTAAACCTGGATTCAGGCTGACAGGCAGAGCTTCCTCCCACTTCCAGTTCTGGAGTTGAATGTCCCGTCAGTTCACTCCACTGATGTCTCTCACTCATGTTTTACATTTGACCACAAGTCAAACTAAGTCACAACATGAACACACCAGGGAGTTTGAAACCACCATCAGCATTCATGTTCATGTGACAAATCTCAAATACTTCACTGACTGAAATTAATCCAAAAAGGTATTCAAAGCTTTTTACTTTAATGATACTTTAATGACGAGAGCGGTGGATATGAAGATGAGACAGATCAGCAGACGAGGAATATGTTGTTTCTGAACTCTGATGATATTGTAGGTTTTTTCCACTCTGTGTATCAAAGCACACGACCAACTTCCTCCTGCTGGTTCCAGTGAAGCTCACAACTGATGGTGATGCTTTGAGCCTTGTGGTTAATGTGTCACTTATTTTAGTCGAAGCGAGCAGCTTCATGGTCATCACAGTTAACTTCCTGTTTCACACAGAGAGAAAACAACCTGCTGCCATTTATCAAATAATACAATATTGGTAAAATAACTATAATCCTTCATGAAAGATGATTATTTCTACAGCGGAGAGATTGATTCTCTTCTTGTGTTGCAGTGCAACACTAGCAGTAAATACACCAACAGCTCTGTTATCAGTTGTCGTACATGCCGTCATGTAATGAGGATGTGTTGTTGTGTTGCAGAGAATGATCCAGCTGTGGTTTACTCTGCAGTGAGACCAGCTGAAGACATCAGTTATGGACAAGTCGTCTTCAAAGACAAGAAGACAAAGAGGACCAGAGGTACAGCTGATCTGTATTTATGAACCAGCTTTGGACAGTCCAGCTACAGTCTTTATGCTAAGCTAAGCTAACCACATCCTGACTACATCTCCACATACACACAGACAGGAGACTGATATCAGTAACACTTTATGTTAAGGCCCTTTTTAATAAGTGTTGTTTTCTGAACATGACTAATCTTCTGTCAGTTAGCATGCTAACATTAGCATGCAAAGGCCCACTGTTGATATTATCTGATGTGACACTTAAATAGAAGACTTTATATTCCATCTCAAAAGAATATAACACATTAAAAATAAACATGATGATAATGATAAAGCTAAATTAGCAACAACAGTCAGTTAGCTTAGCTTCATCACACAGATTTCTACATGACTGCAGATCCAAACAAACTTTGTTTGACAACGTTATTATATATCTGTTAAGTCTCAACATAATTATTACAATTTTCTTGTTTGATTGATCAGCTGTCTGGTCTCTAATATGGTGAAATAAAACAGAGTCTTCAGTTTACTGTCAGAGAGGAGGAGAGACACCAGGAAGTGTTCACAATTAATCAGATTCAGAAATACTTTTTTGATCCCCGAGAGGAAATTGCTTGTGTTACGTCTGCTCCCATTCCAGTAAGTCCAGAAATATGCAGAAAAACAGCAACAGCAGCAGCAGCATATAAGCAAGAAGAAGAACAACATACAAGCAAGAACTTAAAAAATAGAACAAAAATACAAGAAATGTACTTTTTATATCATTCTACATATATAATGTACACTATATTGCCAAAAGTATTCACTCACCTGCTTTGACTCGCATATGAACTTAAGTGACATCCCATTCTTAATCCATAGAGTTTAATATGACGTCGGTCCCTTTGCAGCTATAAGAGCTTTAACTCCTCTGGGAAGGCTTTCCACAAGGTTTAAGAGTGTTTATGGGAATTTTTGACCATTCTTCCTGAAGCGCATTTGTGAGGTCACACACTGATGTTGGACGGGAAGGCCTGGCTCTCAGTCTTCGCTCTAATTCATCCCAAAGGTGTTCTATCGGGTTGACGTCAGGACTCTGTGAAGGCCAGTCAAGTTCATCCACATCAAACTCTCTCATCCATGTCTTTATGGACCTGCTTTGTGCACTGGTGCACAGTCATGTTGGAACAGGAAGGGGCCATCGCCAAACTGTTCCCACAAAGTTGGGAGCTGGAATTGTCCAACATCTCTTCTTATGCTGAAGCATTCAGAGTTCCTTTCACTAGAACTAAGGGGCCAAGCCCAGCTCCTGTAAAACAACCCAACACCATTATCCCCTCCTCTAAACTTTACACTTGGCACAATGCAGTCAGACAAGTACTATTCTCCTGGCAACCACCAAACCCAGACTCGTCCATCAGATTGCCAGATGGAGAAGTAGATTCATCACTCTAGAGAACACGTCTCCGCTGCTCTAGAGTCCAGTGTCAGTGTGCTTTACACCACTGCATCCGACGTTTTGCGTTGCACTTGCTGATGTCTGGCTTGGATGCAGCTTCTTGGCCATGGAAACCCATTCCATGAAGCTCTCTATGCACTGTTCTGAGCTAATCTGAAGGCCACATGAAGTTTGGAGGTTTGTAGCGATTGACTCTGCAGTAAGTTGGCAACCTCTGTGCACTATAAGCTTCAGCATCCATTGATCCCGCTCTGTCATTTTACGTGGCCTACCACTTCGTGGCTGAGTTGCTGTCATTCCCAATTGCTTCCACTTTGTTAGTTTTTTTGTGATCAAATTTTTATTTTATTTTAAAGACAGAAAAGCATAGGTAGATACTTGCAAATGTTGCAAAAACAGATAATAAAATATATATTTGCATACCTACGTGAATGCCAAGCCTTTATTGCCGACTTCTTAGCTCCTAGGACTCGATCGACAACTCCAGATAAACAATGTCTAAATATGTCAAAACCCATACTCGGGAAGAAAGTGAGTGTGGAGGTTTCCAATGTGTAGCAACTAGTTTTTTCGCAGCTGTTAGTCCCGCAAACAGTGCTCGTCTCTTGTCCAGTGTCAAACCCAGCTCTGACAAATCATTCAAAATTAGTGTAGCAGGGAAGCAGGGCAACCTGACCTTAAACAGCTTTGAAAGGTTAAAGGTAACCATCTTCCAAAATTCGGCCACTGGGGAACACACACAGTACATATGAAAAAAACTGCCGATCACTTTGGAAGAACAAAAAGTACATATAGGATAATTTATAACCTTCATCAAATGAAGCTTCCTAGGAGTTAAATATACCCTATGTACAAAATTGTAATGTATTTGCTGATGATCAGATTTCTGGATGCTAAGCTCACATTAGCCCAAACTTTATCCCAGTCAAATGTGGGTTTCAGATCTGGAACATCTCTCCTCCACACCGTGTCTAATGCCAGGAGTGTGTAAGAATGCTGCAACAAGAACCAGTAGAGTCTCGAAACAAACCCACGTGTGCTTCTAGCTGAGTGGAACAATTTGTGAAGTGAGTGTGGCCTAAGAGGGCTCTTTAAAGGAACACCATTGCCTTTTAGGGCCGTTCTCAGTTGCAGATAAAAGAAAAAGGAGGTACGTGGTACACCGTACTCAATACATATGTTCTGAAAAGTAAGTAATCCCCCCTCCCTGTAAATGTCAACAAGTGTACAAATGTTTTTCTTTCCCAGTCAGGAAAACAAATAGGACGACTGCCGATCAGCAATTTATGCAGGATATTGGCAAAAGAATATGACACCCGTGCATCAGGTCAAAACCAAGTTGATAGGGGCCTCAGAGTAAAGGCCCACTTATAGAATTTGAAGTCCAGGAGAGACTCTCGCTGCATTGAGGTGAGCTTAATGCGAGGTTGTTTACCACGCCAAATAAATGTTGTTATTGCTGATTGCAATTTACTCCAATATTGAGGGGGCGGGGGAAGGGGGAGCATTGAACTCACAAAATTGACTCTGGGCAGAATATTCATTTTAATTATAGCCACCCTACCACTGTTACGACCCTAGAGGTCATGAATGTTTCTATTTGTCTGTTTTTATTATCCCTCTTTTACCTGTGTGAGTATGAGTGTGTGTGTGTGAGATTGGTTGCAGGTGTGTCTGATTGATTGTAGGTTGCCCTGTGGCGCTGATTGGCTGCTTTCCTGGAGACATAAGTTTAAAGGCCGGCTCCTCCCAGTTCCTGCGGGCTCTCCTCCGTTGCTGTCCAAGACTGCCGGCAGTTGTGCGCCTGTGTATATGCTTTGTTTGAATAAAACTATGTTAAAACGCTAGCTGCTGGTGGTGTTTGGGGAACAGGAAGAGGGGAGTCTCATTTTCTTGTTGCACTAGGGTTTCCCCTGGTCGTAACAAAAAAATTTGACTCCCCTCTTAGGTGTTACTGATTTAGTGTATTAATTAGTGTGATTGGCATGGTGTCACTCCCCAGATCAGTGGCTCTTGAGTGGTGGATGTGGCTTCCCAGTTGTCTAGTCACTTTTGTCTCTTTTTGTTACACTCCTTTTACAGTAACGTGTGGTTGGAGATCACAAGGTGTCCATTTTGGGTGTGGTAGTGGCAGCTCACTTTTGTTGGGTCACTTGTGGTTGCAGCTTAGGTGTAAGCTGGCAACATTTGTGTGTAGTGTTGACTATACAGTGATGCCTTTTGTGTGGTGGCTGTTGCACTCCACTGTGTTGGGCACCTGTTGCTGTTTTTGGTGTGTGTCTCTGTTACCACAGTTGGTGTATTTGCTTTTTGTGTTCTCTCCTCATGGTGGTGGCCATTTTGTTTTGGGAGTGGCACCCACTAATAAGGTTTTGGGTCCTGTTTTATGTAGATTGGTTTTAAGGGGGAATAGACTTGCAATTGCTCAACACCCAGTTGCATGAACTTGAACATTTCTTTAGGCAGAAATATTCAGTTTTAAGGGGGGAGGTGTTACGACCCTAGAGGTCATGAATGTTTCTATTTGTCTGTTTTTATTATCCCTCTTTTACCTGTGTGAGTATGAGTGTGTGTGTTAGATTGGTTGCAGTTGTGTCTGATTGATTGTACGTTGCCCTGTGGTGCTGATTGGCTGCTCTCCTGGAGCCATAAGTTTAAAGGCCGGCTCCTCCCAGTTCCTGTGGGCTCTCCTCTGCTGCTGTCCAAGACTGCCGGCAGTTGTGCGACTGTGTACATGCTTTGTTTGAATAAAACTATGTTAAAACGCTCGCTGCTGGTGGTGTTTTGGGAACAGGAAAAGGGGAGTCTCATTTTCTTGTTGAGCCAGGGTTTCCCCTAGGCCCTGGTCGTAACACCATGAAGTGAATTTGGGAGGCAAGACCACCTGTCGAGGTCTGCCAAAACTTTGTCGAGTATATTACAAAAATTGTTTTTAGGGGGGTCACGTGACGCACTGAGGAGGATAGACGTACCGCTGTCAGTCTCCTCACTGGATTTAACTAAAACAACATTTCTGGTTTTCCTGTTGCTAAAATTGCAGTTAAACTATCGCTAAACCTACATAGACATGGAAATGTCGCTGGAAACTTCATTCAACATGCCGAAGAAAAGAGAAACTCGGAAAAAGAGCAGCAAGTCAGTGGCTAGCGAAGCGCTAGCTAACCCAGACGACGAAGCAGAGCCAGAGCTAGCCAAAGAAGAGGAGCCTGAATCCTGCACCGAGCACGGAAAGGAGTCCGACAGCCCCAATATCGATGGCACAGTGGTTCAACAGGTGACACTTAATATTGAGAAGATGCTGGACACTAAACTTGCTTATATCTTAAAACCAGAAAAGCTGGATAAGCTGGTGGACAGACTGGAGACGAGGGAACAACGAGTGTCCGACTTCGAGGATAATGCAGCAGCTAATGCACCACGACTTGAATCGGTGGAGCCTGCGCTGAAAAAGGCAATGGAAAGGCTTGATAACTATGAGAACCAGAGTCAGTGACAAAACGTCATGATTATTGGGCTGAAAGAAGGCACTGAAGGCAAGAATACACCCCTGTTTTTTGAGAAGTGAATTCCTGAGGTCTTGAACATGGACATGCAAGGGGAGCGGCTGAAAATAGAGTGAGCTCATCGTGTGGGACCCCCAGTGGGATCCACCGGCAGACAGGACCCCCATGTGGTCCTGGTGAGGCTTCACGACTACACAGACTGACAGAGAATTTTACACGCAGCGAGAAACAAGGGCAAAGTAACAATGGATGGTCAAGTAGTGTCTTTTTACCAGGACTTCTCTGCGGAGATTGTAAAGCGGAGGCAAGAATCTGCAGACCCGTGCAGAAGGCTTCGAAAGCGGGGATCAAATATGCTTTTGCATATCCAGCTGTAATTAAGGTTCTCCCTCCAAATGGAAAACCGATCTCTCTTTCCACAATGAAGGAAATGAACGACTATGTCAAGACACTCCCGACTAACCAGTGACTGTATCAATCCTACCTGTAATCAGGTAAGTGGTATCATCTGCCTCAAAAATGACTGCTTACACAAAAGAATAAAGAACGACTCGTACAATGGACAGTGAGTACTATATAACATTAAGATAGCGTCTTTTCATTTTAAATTTAAACACAATTGTAAATGGTTATCTTTCAGTTTACTTGAGCTGCTGGTTACTACTATTATTTACATAGTCGTTGACATACTGGCATTACGGTTAGGACACAATCCAGATGGGGAGATCCGACATACTCTTTGTTTTTTCTCCATCACCTTGTTTCATTTGCCCCCTCAGCTGTACTTGTATAGCTAGAGTATGACAAGGTTTTGGTTTTTCTTTCTCATGGCTCTGTTTTAGCCACGTTAGTTTAATTTAATTTGTTTTTGCTTGGATTGTTCTTGTGTTTTTTTATTTTTTGTCCAGGCAAGATCTCAGATTAAAAGCATATCCAAATTATGCTGTAAGAGAAACGAGACTATGCAGCATGATATAATGCTACATTATTTTGAATATTAGGTTTAGTACCTAGAATATCAAGGGCTCCAATAACGTTGTAAAAAGGAAAGCTGTTCCAAACTATCTTAAAAAGGAAAATGTCCAGGTTGCATTCCTCCAAGAAACCCATCTGAATGAGGAGGAGCACAAAAAAAATCTCAGAGAATGGGTTGGACAGGTATATTTCACATCTTATTCTGCCAATAAGAGGGGTGCATTTATATTAGTTCATAGATTGTTGCCATTTACAGCTAGAAATAGTTATAAAGATACAGACGGAAGGATAGCTCTAGTAAAGGGAGAACTATATGGAGAATCAGTATTGTTAGGAAATGTTTATGCTCCTAATGTCCATGACCAGGACTTTTTTTGCCTTCCTTCTCAGTAAAATTGCTGAAATGGATTGCACAAATATCATAATTGGAGGTGTTTTTAATTGCTATCTTTCCCCGTCTCTAGATAGAGACCCCCCTTATAAGGATCAGTCAAAGTCTGGCAAAGCACTTAAACATTTTCTGGAGATATTTAATGGTTTAATTTAATGGTTGGTGATACATTAATCCTAATAACAGAAATTACACATTTTATTCTCCAACTCACTTCCCCTTTTTCACGAATTGACTATATATTTATATCGGAACACCTAGCTCCCTTAGTAGAGTGGTCTGGCATTGGATCCATTGCCCTTTCAGACCATGCTCCTGTCACTCTGGAAATGCAGCCTCTTAGGCCTGCAGACCGGTCATTCTCTTGGGAAATTAATGCATCACTGTTTCATGATGATAAATTTATCAAATTCCTGGAAACGCAAACAGCCCTTTATTTAGAAGTAAATGACTGCAATGACTCTGATCCGAGATTAGTGTGAGAAGCTTATAAAGCTTACATGCGAGGCATGATTACATCATACTCTAGTAAGAAGAAAAAAGAGCACACTCAAGAACAATCGCGAATTGAAAAGAAAATAAAAACACTTGAGGAAGATTTTCATAGATCCAAATTGGATGTGGCGCTTAAAGAGCTAAAGGAGGCAAGACTACTGTTGAATAATTTACTAACAAAGAAGGCTGAGTCTGATATTTTGTTTGCTAGACAAAGATTGTTTGAATTTGGAAATAAGCCAAATAAATTCTTAGCACGTCTTGCAAGAAACTCTCCTCAAAAAGCTTTTATTCCTGCAATATCTGATGAGGATCAAGTTCGTCAAACAAGCAATACAAAGATCAATGAATGCTTTCAGAAATTTTATGAGATAGTGAAGCAGAGGAGAGCAATGATCCAGCAGAGCCCAGGGTGCGATGATCCAGATCAGTCCGTGTTTGAAGGCAGCTGGAGCCCGGAAACGGTAGATGGTCCCAGGGGGCCGTGGTCCATCAGGAGGGAGCCTGAAAGAAAGAGGGGAGGAGGAGAAAGAAAAGGAGGAGAGAGAGGAGAAGGAGGAAGCTATAGAGAGTGTAGAGAGTGACACAGCTTGCAGCTTGTAGGAACAGAAAACAAAAACAAAGGTTAGAGAAATGAGATATTGCTCAGAATAAACAGATTGTTTCTCGTCAGCAGCACAATGTAAATACTAGTACTATAGGAACTCGTTGAGACTGACACCAACCCACTGAGAAGCTTACACATGATATCAGGACTAATTAAAGGCTAAATCGAAGAAGTGAGTTTTGAGTTTAGATTTAAAGGCAGGGCGGGACTTGATAAGCTTTGGCTTCTCCCGCTTTTCTCTTTCGGCCATGTGTATTGTATTATTTGAACAATGATGAAATGTGATGTTTATGAATTGACATGCCCGAAATAAACAACATAAATAAAAATAAATAAAGGCTTCAACCGAGCCAGACTGTCTGATGCCAGCTGACTTGTTCTTAATCCTGGGAATCATCAAGAGCCCTGAATTTTGAGAGCGTAATGCCCGAGTTGGAATATATGGTTTAATGAGATCTGACATGTATGATGGGGCAAGGTCATGTACAGTTTTGTATGTCATCAGCAGCACCTTAAAGTCTGATCTTAGATGCACTAGGAGCCAGTACAGAGATGCTAAGATTGGTGTAATATGATCAAACTTTCTTGTTCGTGTTCAGACTCTGGCTGCAGCATTCTGAACCATCTGAAGACTTTTAGTGCTCTCACGTGGAAGACCTGAAAGTAAGGCATTGCAGTAATCCAGCCTAGACGAAACAAAGGCATGAATCAGGATCTCTGCATTCGCGGTGGACAGGAAGGACCTAATTTTAGCTATATTGCGCAGGTGGTAGAAGGCGATCTTGGTAATTTCTTTGATGTGCTGATCGAAGGAGAGTGTAGAATCAAAAGTAACACCTAGATTCTTGACGGTTGAGCTTTGAGAAATAACACAGTTGTCGAGAGTTACAGTCACCTGGTCAACATGGTGTCTCTGTTTGGCGGGGGCGATGACAAGCATCTCAGTTTTTTCCGAATTTAGGAGCAGGAAGTTTTCTGACATCCACTTCTTCACTGCATATAGGCAGGTCTCTAGTTTCGTGATTTGCGATTTGTCATTAGCTTTTATGGGCACATACTGCTGAGTGTCGTCCACATAGCAGTGGAAATGTATTCCATAGCTCCGAATCATTTGGCCGAGAGGTGAAATATATAAAGACAAGAGCAAAGGGCCCAGAACAGAGCCCTGGGGAACTCCATACTTCACAGCAGTAAAAATTGATGACGTACCATTGTAGGAAACACATTGTGTTCTTTCGGACAGGTACGATTTTAGCCAGGCTAGGGCCAGGCCAGAGATGCCAAATTGACTTTCAAGTCTGTCTGACAGTATGCCATGATCTATAGTATCAAATGCAGCGCTGAGATCCAGTAACAGGAGCACTGAGGTCGAGTTAGAGTCTAAGGTAAGTAGAATGTCATTTACCACTTTAGTAAGGGCGGTTTCGGTGGAGTGACAGGCTCTGAACGCTGACTGAAAAGGTTCCAGGAGATTATTATTGAGTAGGTAGCCTGAAAGTTGTTGGGACACGACTCTTTCTAAGACTTTAGAGAAGAAGGGAAGGTTGGATACTGGTCGATAGTTATTTAGTGATCCTGGGTCGAGGTGCGGTTTCTTAAGTAGAAGCTTAACCACAGCAGACTTAAAACTAGAAGGGACAACATCAGTCATGAGAGATGAGTTAACAATATTTAACATTGTAGGTCCCAGTGCTGGCCATAGTTCTTTAAACAGTTTTGCCGGAAAGGATTCCAGGACGCAGGTAGTTGGTTAAGAGGATGAGACAATTTTAGACAGTATCTCAAGGGAGATATTTTCAAAAGTGTTTAGAGCTGAGACTCAGAATCAGCAGCAGGAAATTTTTTGACAACATTTGACGAGGAAGCCAGAGATGATGAGTTAATTTTCATTCTGATCTCATTAATTTTATTGCAAAAGAAATCTAAGAAATCATTTGCATTAAAGGGTGCACAGCTAACTGACTGTGGTTTTTGAGTAAGTTTAGCCACAGTGTTAAAGAGAAATCTAGGATTGTGTTTATTATTGTTTATTAGGCTGGAGAAATATGCTGTTCTAGCAGTATTTAGAGCACGCTTATAATTTAGTACACTATCATGCCAGGCAAGGTAAAAAACCTCTAGTTTAGATTTACGCCATGCTCGTTCCATTTTCCTGCAGGCCTGCTTGAGATCTCTGGTTTCATCTGTAAACCAGGGAGTAGATTTCTTTGGTTGTCTCGTCCTGGTAGAGACCGGTGCCACAGAATCGAGGAGCGAAACAAGTATGGAGTTCACGTCATTCATGAGGCTTTCCACAGGTTTTGTCACAGTTGCAAGAGGAGCCAGGACCCCGGGCACTTTATCACTAAGCGTCGCTGTGATTGCCGGGCTGATACGACGAGAAGTAACAACATTTGTGTCATTGACATAGGGACAGGCTAATGATGCTTCAAATGTAATGAGAAAGTGGTCTGACACAGCAGAGGAGACAGACGCGACGTTCAGGGCTGACACATCAAGTCCATGGGAAATTATCAAATCCAGAGTGTTTCCACTGGAGTGAGTGGGTTCATGGAGAAGATGAATAAAGTTGGAAATATCAAGAAGTCTCAAAAAAGCTTTCCCTAGAGGGTCAGAGGGCTTATTTAAGTGAATATTGAAATCCCCAATGATTAGGATTTTATCTGAATGAGTCACAAGATCTGCAATAAATTCACCAAATTCTTCTAGGAATTGGGAGTAAGAGGTCTGTACAGTACAACCAGGTGAAGCCTGTTCCCTGGACAAGGCTGTTACTATTTGATGAGAATGGTTTTAAAACCAGAGCCTCAAATGAAGTAAATTTAATATCCTGGTTGGAGCTTAGGCTGAGAATAGATTTGTAGATTAGAGCTACACGTACCCCCTGTTTAGAGGCCCGAGCAACATGGGCGTAGTTATAGTCGGGAGGAGAAGATTCATTTAATGGCAGAAAGGTATTAGGTTTCAGCCATGTTTCACATAAACCAATCATGTCCAGCTTATGCTCAGTGATCAAATTATTAATCAGTAAGGCTTTGGTTGACAGTGATCTAATATTGATAAAACCAAATATGAGGGTTTGAAGCTCATTGGAGCAGTTTCCAATGACCGGCCGTTCGGTGGAGATTATGGTAGATAATTTAGGAATTGGAATAAGGTACCTTTTAGTAGTAGTAGGTTTTGGCTGCCTTTGCAGGTAGGGATGCCGGGATGCAGTAGTGATTAGCTTTGGTATTTTATCATGTAAGACTGTGTAAGGTGCTTGCTGAGACATTTCCCCACTGTCAGAGGTGGAGATCAAGATTAGATTATTATGATTTACACATTTAGAGGATGATTCAATGAAGAAGTGGCGAGGGAAGGTGACAGTCTCAATGTTATGAACTAAGCTATCAGTCTGGTACTCTGTGCTATGTCCCTGACCAACCATGTTAACTAGGCTAGTGGACTCCATACCAGCACTAATAATAACACTAGCAGGCTCTCTAGAGACCTGCGACCTGCTGAGTGTTACATCCCTTGTGTCAAACCTGCTTCAGACACCTGTCTTATTGCTCGACAAAACAGCAGCGCAGACTCCAGTAGGATGAAGGCCGTCTGCTCTCAGCAGGTGGGGCAACCCCAGAAAGAGGGCCAGTTATCCACGAACCTGTATCCCTGCTCCCTACAGTGACGCACCAGCCAGCAGTTCATAGCTGTAAGCCTGCTGTACGTCTCATCATTACCCGCTGGTGTAGACACATGTCACTCAAACATGTCTGACCAATGGGGAAGCACCTGCCCACTGCGGGATGTTTGTGTCAAAATAATTCAAGAAAAAAAAAAAAGGCTTCAAAGCTTTTTCCACTTCATAAAAAAAAATCACTTCAAAATCGAAAAAAATATTTTCAATAAAAAACAACAACACTTCAAATGAATTTTTTTTAGGGGGGATTCAATTTTATTTTTGCATTTGAACAGTTTTTGCTTTGATTGAAAATATTTTTTTGATTGAAGCAACTTTTTGGGGATTGAATAATAAAGAAACACATATGTCCTACCCATAATATGGTCCAAAAACAAAAAAGTTTACTTCGATCAAAGAAAACATTTCAATCAACCTTTTTTGATTGAATAATAAAGACACAAATCTACCTTCATAGGGAGGGCGCATCGCAATGCAAGGTCAATTAAATGTTTTGATGCATTTCAAAGCCTTCTTAGGATCTTCAAAGCGATGTTTTTGTTACGGTGTGTGGAAGGAGGCGGACCCAAGAGCGGAAAGCTGAGTAGATGAACACAGGCGTTTATTAATAACAGGTCGAAAAACGAACAACAGAAAGTGTCCGCAGCTGCAAAAACGGCAGGCAGTAGGCGACAGGAGAAACAAAAGGTGTCCGCGTTGGCTGGCGGCTGGCAGCTGGTAGAAACGAAAGGTGTCCGCGTTGGCTGGCGGCTGGCAGCTGGTAGAAACGAAAGGTGTCCGCGTTGGCTGGCGGCTGGCGGCTGGCGGCAGGAGGCTGTGGGCTGGAGACGAGCTTGTGGCAGGCAGGGCGGCGAGGCACCGAGCTGACGAGGGAGACAAGAAACAGAGTCAGGGCAAAATTCTCTTCGTACGTGCACACGTTACCGGGACGTCGAGAACACTGGTGACAAGCTCTACCGATGAGACGGAATTATCTGGCACTGGAGTCGAGTCAGAGCTGGCTTCTTATGGAGCAGGTGATTAGATGGTGATGGGAACCAGGTGTGGCTCGCTGCGCCTGCCTAAGTGGGTCAGCCCCGCCTCCTGCCGCTCTCCACACTGAAACTAGAAACAAACACAGAAAAAGAAGCACGGTGCACACAATCATATGTCCCCGAATAAATCGGGGCAGATCGAGCCATGACAGTTTTACCCCGTTTGGAGTTGTGAATGAAAGCACAGCAGGATAGCTGATGCAAACAGGATTTTGGCCGAGTGAAGCAGATGTTTGCACTCCAGAAAAGAGTGTCAAAGCTCCCGTGTAGCCTTGGAGAAGTCTTGATAGAAGCTAATGTTATGGTTCTGCCAGTGGACATCCCTGATCTCTCTAGCAAGTTGTCTCATCCGCTCCTTCTGCTAGAACCTCAGAAAATGCACGTATTCGGTTAGTTTGGCAGTCAATTTTCTACCTTGGATGCCAAAGCCAAGAGGGAGTCGCAGCGCTGCCTCTCCGCTTCCTCCAGCATGTCAAGATGAGACTCTGCACTAGTCATTCTCGCTAGCATGTTGGCTAGCTTAGACTCCATCGCCTCAACTGCTCTTCTTGTTTCTATCACGCTCTTATGGATGTCTGCAAAATGTTTGGCTTGATCATTCAGGATTCTCATTTGGTCAGTTGCTAGTTTCTGAGGAAGTTCATGTATCTGGGTAGTGGAGATGGAGTCGCCCACGGCCTCTTGAGTCGGCGATACAGGAGAGGCCTGGCCAGCTCAGGAGCTAACAGAAGCCCTGATGCCCTGCTGTTGTTGAGACGCATTTGCATAATTTTTCCATGTCGCCGGCAGGAGAAGCGTATATTCTGCAACTTTTGAGAGAAAAAACAATGTGAACTAGAACTGCAAGCAGTTATGAGCGGGGGCCAAGCCCCCCGCGCAACTCGGAACCTGCGCACTGCAGAGCCCACGGAAGTTGGCCCTAACGGATGACGGGCTTGGGGCAAAAGTGAGGACACAGGCCAGCGTGTCAGCCGTGGTATTCACTGTAATGGGAAGTGCACTTGCAGTGCAAAAGGCTGAATGTGTGGCGATTTGGATTTGTTGTAATAAGTCACGCCCACGTTCACCAGTAATGACCACCTTCAAGATATGGTGTCAGGATTGGCCCTACATCATACCGACCAAACTTCATAAAAATCGGTGCAGCCATTCAGGAGATATAAACTTCCGATATTTTTAGCACCCCCAAGTGGCCAAAATTCGCCAAATTTGGGTCATCCCTTTCCAATCTCATGGCAACCAAGGATCTCAAATTTGTTGTTAATAGCATTTAGTTTGACTGATATATGAAACCGTTTACATTTTTATAGGTAGCTACAGAAATTTGTTTGTTAATAATTTGCGCATTTTGTGATCGAGCAAAATTCTTTTGATAACTTTAGATCAGATCCAGCTGACGAGTGTACATGCCAAGTTTCATGCAGATCGGACAAAATCCCAAGGAGGAGTTTGAAAAAGTAGGTTTTGCATATGTGGCCATTTAGCGAACGTAATGTGCAGTAGAAGTGGGCGTGTCCTATGTCAGAAAACCCAGCTCTATTCAGGGAACATATGGATAAAATGTTTACGAATGTGTTATTTAAAATGCTGAAGTTACAGGCAAAAACGCGATTGCATCCATTATAGCGACACCTATATTCCAATTTGCACCAAATTTGACACAGAGCCTCTGGATGACTTCAGTTTGATGTTGAAAGTATTTAGTTTGACCAAAATATGAAACAAAATGTGTTTTTTAGCTAGCAAAAAAGATTGTTTGGTTATAACTGGCAGATTTTTTGGAGTGCCAAAATTCTTTTGATAACTTTTCATCAGACACATCTGGAGATTGTATGTGCAAAGTTTCAGGCAGATGGTGCTTAAATTGTAGGAGGAGTTTGAAAAAGTAGGTTTTGCATATGTGCCAATTTAGCGAATGAAATGTGCAGCAAAAGTGGGCGTGTCAGAAAACCCAGGTATATTCAGGGAACATATGGATATAAGCTTTGCGAATATGTTATTGAAACTGTGGATGTTACAGGCAAAAACGCGATTGCATCCATTATAGCGCCACCTAGTGGAGTACATGTGCGAGTTTTGGTATGGAAGAACTGTGTCCTATTCTATATGTACCATATAAATTTCAAAGCTCTCAGCATAATAGTTTGGCTGAAATGAATGTTTGTTGTTTCTCTTGTAAAAGCCATGCCCACATTGACCAGTCATGACCACCTTCAAGATATGGCCTCAGATCACAGTACCTCGCTGGAATTCACAGAGCTCCTGAGAGTGACCCATTCTTTCACAAATGTTTGTAAAAACAGTCTGCATGTCTTGTCTGTATATATATTTATATATATATGTATATATGTATATATATGTATATATGTATATATATACACAAACACACACCCGTATACACAGAGTAATAAAAAACAATGTTACAGTTGAAAATATGGGTTATTGCACATTGTTTGTCTTAATTATTGCGCATTACAGAGAAATGAAGCATCAAGACTCGTTCTGTTGCCTCAGAGTGTCTGAGAATCAGGGTGAGAAGTTGAACAGTTTGATGGCCACAGACAGGAATGATTTTCTGTTGTGGATCTTGGTAGGATCAGTCTAGTACTGAATGTACTCCTGTGGCTGACCATCACATCGTGGATTGAATGAGAGTCATTGTCCAAGATAACATGTAACTTGGACAGCATCCTCCTCTCTAACACCGGCATCAGAGAATCCAGCTCCACACCCACTTCACTGCCCTTGCGGATCTGTCTATTCAGTCTTTTGGTGTCTGCTACTGTCGTATATCAACTTCAATTTTCTCAGTTGGTCCAAAAGATTTCAAAGATCAAAAAGTCACCAGGAGTCTTCAAGGCTGAGTGCAGTAGGACCTTATTTGCTGGCAAAAAGGAGAACCTCAGGGTCGCGTAGACTGTTGAGGTTTTTAAAAAGAGGCTCAAGACACCCACCTTTTTAACCAGGCTTTTAATTATCTTTTTTAAAGAATTCTTCTTAATTCCTTTTATGCTGTGCTAATCAGAGCACTTTTTACTGTCTTAATCTCTCACGTTTTTAGCCTCTATATGCTTTTATTTTTTGGTCTTTTGTGTTTTTAGGTTTTATGCTTTTATGATTTAGTCTCTTGTGTTTTTAGCCTTTATGCTTTTATGTCTTAGTCCCTAATGTTTTAGCCTCTATGTCTTATGCTTTATTTTACTGTTTTAGACGGTCAGATTTTTTTTCTGTAATCTCTAGTGTTTCCTAATGGGGGCCTGCCGGACTGGGAGTTGTCTCTGGTCCGGCTGTTGGGGGTGCTGTCCCGTGGGCAGTTTCGGCCTGGGCGGCTAAGGGGCTCCGCACCGTGGTGTGGGGCCTCTTGTCTGCCTGGGGTGGCGGCGTTCTCTGCAGCCTTGGACCGGGATCGCTCTCAGTGTGGTTGCCCTCCAAAGGTAGCTTCCTCCACGCCTCAGGTCTCGCTGCCCAGCCATGTCTCTCTAGCGACAGCTAGTGGATGTGTGGCTTTGAGTGTGTGAGTCTGTGTGTCTGAGTGCATATGTGTGAGCATGTGTTTGAGTGTGTATGTATTTGTGTATGTCTCTGTGCATGTCTGTAGGGGTGGGAGGGTTGGGTTCTTTTAATTTTTCTTCTCTTGATTTTTTTTGCTGTTTCTCTTTTCTGCTGTTGATTTTAACCTCTGTAAGGCACTTTGAGCTACTCTTCTGTATGAAAAGCGCCATACAAACAAAATTGATTGATTGCTTGATTGAAAAAAGAACCGGATCAGACACAGACAATATCCGTGAAAAAAACAAACTGACCCGAGGCTCAAAGCCCCGAACATCCTCTTTTAAACACAGAAAATGGGTGTGTCCATTCAGACATCATGGCCTCAACAATCCCTATTTGTGTTAATTTCTGCTGACACTGCTTTTTCTCTATGGAAAATCCCTGTATCTTTAGTGGAAAAACCACATATTACCTTCTGCGCTTGCACAAAGATTGGCATACGTGTAGTACTGCTTGTAGACCAGTTGCTCTTTGCCTCGCTTTGTTTTTTTTAAGAAGGTGCTCTCCCTGTGTCCTTATCACTGGCTCTTAGACACTGTGGCCTTTAGGCCTTCAGTTTTCTGATAACTCCCTTTCTTGATGCATCCCATTTTAGCTGATCACTCTTTGCACTGTATTTTCAAACTTAATGAAAGTGTTTCATATTTGGTTATATGATGTAGTTCTTAGATTCGTGGTTACATTTGCACACTTCACATCATCTGACTATAGCAGCTTTAATCAGTAGATGCACTTCAGTCAGCTGGTGCCCAATAGCATGTTTCATCAACTCTTTCACACTTGTTAGCCTTCGTTTATTACTTTTATCATTATAACAGTTATTATCAGTTACCATTAGTCACTATTTACTAACTGTGGTTATTTTATACTGACCAGCAGTGTTGGTCACGATACTTATGAATAGTAATTAGTTATAGTTACTAGTTACTTCTTCCAAAAAGTAACTGAGTTACCAATGGAATTACTTCAATATAATAGTAATTAGTTACCAGGCAAAAGTAACTCTTGCGTTACTTTCTTTTCTTCCCCTTTTGAGCTCGGCATTGATTTTAATGTACTCTGCATCTATGTATTTAGAAAATGTCTTTCTGCATGGCGGACCGGCACCTGCTCTCCCTGGTATTTAGCCAATGAAGGAGTCTGGGTCAGCTGTTGATAACGGGAGCAAGTTCTCAAAAATATACCTGCTTATCATTGCATTCAGTTCAGTCCGTAGCCATTTTTAAACAGCGTCTCCGCATTATCTCCGGAGCGGTGGTTCGGCGATTCTCCACCGATGTTGATTCACACAGAGCGAAGCATCTCCGCCTTCACGTGTGTAATTCACACAGAAAGCTGCGCTGCGGCTCCTAAAGAGGCGTGACGGTACACGTCATGTTGATGACTCCGGTGTTTCCCCAGGTGTTCCCCTGTTAATCTAAACCCGCGGACAATTTATAATTATGTAGATGCTGTTATAATGTGTAGTGAATGAGATCCTGACCCACCTGGAAAGTGACGGAGTTAAGTTTTTCGCGCTAAATTACATAATTATACATAATCACCATCAGTAAACAGGACGCTGTCAGACTCTGTAACTCGTGGGGATGGAGGCTGTTTTCTGGGGGAAAGTTCGGTAAAGTCTCGGTCAGGAGGGCTGACGGTCGCGGTGATTTATTTTCATCACAGACACTCGGTGAGTTAAAGTTTTTTGCCGGTGACAGACGCTGTTTTTCGGGCAGAAATGTGATGAAGAGTCAGTAGGACAGGCTGTAGGACAGACAGGAGGACAGACGCTTCTCGCACAGCTGTGGTATTTGTTTTCCTCATATAAGTTGCTAAAGACAGTTACAGTTACTACGTTACTTTTGTTCGGTCATGTAACGTTGCTTTGTGGGACATTTCTCTGTATTTAGTTGAGAGAAGGACCTGTGCAGTTAGACTGTCAGACCGACACGCCCTCGCTCCGGATTATCCGTTCACACTGGGAAGGCTCACCAATAATGCGGCCCTGATACTACCTCCAGAGGCAGATCAGTGCCAGGGAGAAATTTTCCCCCTCTCCACATCTGAAACTTTCACACGGAGGAGGGTGCGGAGAATTGGCGCAGGATCCCCGCATGCAAACGGCAGTGTGAAAGAGGCTTGTGTCACAAGTTTTAGTGAAGATGGAGCAGAAACATCCAGCTTTAGCTGCTCGGATGGCTCCGTGTCCTTCTGTGTTAGCGGAGCTCACTTTAGCCACACCTGGCCTGCTGTCATCATCAACAGCAGTCCCGGCCCTGAGTAATGTGGTGCTCTAGGCGAGATCTTAGGCGGCGGTCATGTCATGTTGACACTCTGCCATCTTTGTTTTTGGGAAATGTGTAACTGTTTTTTTTTTTTTTTATTTGAACTGGTCCTGTAAGATCTAGCTCTCATCTCACTTGGTGGCCACAGATGGCCAGTCAGCAGGTCTGTTGGTGCCTTTAGTCCTGATGCTGTGTCACTCTCTGCTGAGGTAGAGGACAGGAGCACTTGATGATGTGTCACTGGGCTGTGCTGAGGTAGAGGACAGGAGCACTTGATGCTGTGTCACTCTGCGGTGCTGAGGTAGAGGACAGGAGCACCTGATGCTGTGTCTCTCTGCTGTGCTGAGGTAGAGGACAGGAGCACCTGATGCTGTGTCACTGGGCTGTGCTGAGGTAGAGGACAGGAGCACCTGATGCTGTGTCACTACTGTGCTGAGGTAGAGGACAGGAGGACGTGATGCTGTGTCACTGGGCTGTGCTGAGGTAGAGGACAGGAGCACCTGATGCTGTGTCACACTGTGCTGAGGTAGAGGACAGGAGCACCTGATGCTGTGTCTCTCTGCTGTGCTGAGGTAGAGGACAGGAGCACCTGATGCTGTGTCCCTCTGCTGTGTTGAGGTAGAGGACAGGAGCACCTGATGCTGTGTCACACTGTGCTGAGGTAGAGGACAGGAGCACCTGATGCTGTGTCACTCTGCTGTGCTGAGGTAGAGGACAGGAGCACCTGATGCTGTGTCTCTCTGCTGTGCTGAGGTAGAGGACAGGAGCACCTGATGCTGTGTCTCTCTGCTGTGCTGAGGTAGAGGACAGGAGCACCTGATGCTGTGTCTCTCTGCTGTGCTGAGGTAGAGGACAGGAGCACCTGATGCTGTGTCACTCTGCTGTGCTGAGGTAGAGGACAGGAGCACCTGATGCTGTGTCTCTCTGCTGTGCTGAGGTAGAGGACAGGAGCACCTGATGCTGTGTCTCTCTGCTGTGCTGAGGTAGAGGACAGGAGCACTTGATGCTGTGTCCCTCTGCTGTGCTGAGGTAGAGGACAGGAGCACCTGATGCTGTGTCACTCTGCTGTGCTGAGGTAGAGGACAGGAGCACCTGATGCTGTGTCTCTCTGCTGTGCTGAGGTAGAGGACAGGAGCACCTGATGCTGTGTCCCTCTGCTGTGCTGAGGTAGAGGACAGGAGCACCTGATGCTGTGTCTCTCTGCTGTGCTGAGGTAGAGGACAGGAGCACCTGATGCTGTGTCCCTCTGCTGTGCTGAGGTAGAGGACAGGAGCACCTGATGCTGTGTCACACTGTGCTGAGGTAGAGGACAGGAGCACCTGATGCTGTGTCACACTGTGCTGAGGTAGAGGACAGGAGCACCTGATGCTGTGTCTCTCTGCTGTGCTGAGGTAGAGGACAGGAGCACCTGATGCTGTGTCCCTCTGCTGTGCTGAGGTAGAGGACAGGAGCACCTGATGCTGTGTCACACTGTGCTGAGGTAGAGGACAGGAGCACCTGATGCTGTGTCACTCTGCTGTGCTGAGGTAGAGGACAGGAGCACCTGATGCTGTGTCACTGCTGTGCTGAGGTAGAGGACAGGAGCACGTGATGCTGTGTCACTGGGCTGTGCTGAGGTAGAGGACAGGAGCACCTGATGCTGTGTCTCTCTGCTGTGCTGAGGTAGAGGACAGGAGCACCTGATGCTGTGTCACACTGTGCTGAGGTAGAGGACAGGGGCACCTGATGCTGTGTCACTCTGCTGTGCTGAGGTAGAGGACAGGAGCCCCTGATGCTGTGTCACTGGGCTGTGCTGAGGTAGAGGACAGGAGCACCTGATGCTGTGTCACACTGTGCTGAGGTAGAGGACAGGAGCACCTGATGCTGTGTCACACTGTGCTGAGGTAGAGGACAGGAGCACCTGATGCTGTGTCACTCTGTGCTGAGGTAGAGGACAGGAGCACCTGATGCTGTGTCACTCTGCTGTGCTTAGGTAGAGGACAGGAGCACCTGATGCTGTGTCTCTCTGCTGTGCTGAGGTAGAGGACAGGAGCACCTGATGCTGTGTCTCTCTGCTGTGCTGAGGTAGAGGACAGGAGCACCTGATGCTGTGTCTCTCTGCTGTGCTGAGGTAGAGGACAGGAGCACCTGATGCTGTGTCACTCTGCTGTGCTAAGGTAGAGGACAGGAGCACCTGATGCTGTGTCACTGCTGTGCTGAGGTAGAGGACAGGAGCACCTGATGCTGTGTCACTGGGCTGTGCTGAGGTAGAGGACAGGAGCACCTGATGCTGTGTCTCTCTGCTGTGCTGAGGTAGAGGACAGGAGCACCTGATGCTGTGTCACACTGTGCTGAGGTAGAGGACAGGAGCACCTGATGCTGTGTCACTCTGCTGTGCTGAGGTAGAGGACAGGAGCCCCTGATGCTGTGTCACTGGGCTGTGCTGAGGTAGAGGACAGGAGCACCTGATGCTGTGTCACACTGTGCTGAGGTAGAGGACAGGGGCACCTGATGCTGTGTCACTCTGCTGTGCTGAGGTAGAGGACAGGAGCACCTGATGCTGTGTCACTCTGCTGTGCTGAGGTAGAGGACAGGAGCACCTGATGCTGTGTCTCTCTGCTGTGCTGAGGTAGAGGACAGGAGCACCTGATGCTGTGTCACTCTGCTGTGCTGAGGTAGAGGACAGGAGCCCCTGATGCTCTGTCAATGGGCTGTGCTGAGGTAGAGGACAGGAGCACCTGATGCTGTGTCTCTCTGCTGTGCTGAGGTAGAGGACAGGAGCACCTGATGCTGTGTCTCTCTGCTGTGCTGAGGTAGAGGACAGGAGCACCTGATGCTGTGTCACACTGTGCTGAGGTAGAGGACAGGGGCACCTGATGCTGTGTCACTCTGCTGTGCTGAGGTAGAGGACAGGAGCACCTGATGCTGTGTCTCTCTGCTGTGCTGAGGTAGAGGACAGGAGCACCTGATGCTGTGTCACTGCTGTGCTGAGGTAGAGGACAGGAGCACTTGATGCTGTGTCCCTCTGCTGTGCTGAGGTAGAGGACAGGAGCACCTGATGCTGTGTCTCTCTGCTGTGCTGAGGTAGAGGACAGGAGCACCTGATGCTGTGTCTCTCTGCTGTGCTGAGGTAGAGGACAGGAGCACCTGATGCTGTGTCACACTGTGCTGAGGTAGAGGACAGGGGCACCTGATGCTGTGTCTCTCTGCTGTGCTGAGGTAGAGGACAGGAGCACCTGATGCTGTGTCACTCTGCTGTGCTGAGGTAGAGGACAGGAGCACCTGATGCTGTGTCTCTCTGCTGTGCTGAGGTAGAGGACAGGAGCACCTGATGCTGTGTCACTCTGCTGTGCTGAGGTAGAGGACAGGAGCCCCTGATGCTCTGTCAATGGGCTGTGCTGAGGTAGAGGACAGGAGCACCTGATGCTGTGTCACACTGTGCTGAGGTAGAGGACAGGAGCACCTGATGCTGTGTCCCTCTGCTGTGCTGAGGTAGAGGACAGGAGCACCTGATGCTGTGTCACACTGTGCTGAGGTAGAGGACAGGGGCACCTGATGCTGTGTCACTCTGCTGTGCTGAGGTAGAGGACAGGAGCACCTGATGCTGTGTCTCTCTGCTGTGCTGAGGTAGAGGACAGGGGCACCTGATGCTGTGTCACTCTGCTGTGCTGAGGTAGAGGACAGGAGCACCTGATGCTGTGTCTCTCTGCTGTGCTGAGGTAGAGGACAGGAGCACCTGATGCTGTGTCACTCTGCTGTGCTGAGGTAGAGGACAGGAGCACCTGATGCTGTGTCTCTCTGCTGTGCTGAGGTAGAGGACAGGAGCACCTGATGCTGTGTCTCTCTGCTGTGCTGAGGTAGAGGACAGGAGCACCTGATGCTGTGTCACACTGTGCTGAGGTAGAGGACAGGAGCACCTGATGCTGTCTGTCTGCTGTACTGAGGTAGAGGACAGGAGCACCTGATGCTGTGCTAAGGTAGAGGACAGGGGCACCTGATGCTGTGTCACTCTGCTGTGCTGAGGTAGAGGACAGGAGCACCTGATGCTGTGTCTCTCTGCTGTGCTGAGGTAGAGGACAGGAGCACCTGATGCTGTGTCTCTCTGCTGTGCTGAGGTAGAGGACAGGAGCACCTGATGCTGTGTCCCTCTGCTGTGCTGAGGTAGAGGACAGGAGCACCTGATGCTGTGTCACACTGTGCTGAGGTAGAGGACAGGAGCACCTGATGCTGTGTCACACTGTGCTGAGGTAGAGGACAGGGGCACCTGATGCTGTGTCTCTCTGCTGTGCTGAGGTAGAGGACAGGAGCACCTGATGCTGTGTCTCTCTGCTGTGCTGATGTAGAGGACAGGAGCACCTGATGCTGTGTCTCTCTGCTGTGCTGAGGTAGAGGACAGGAGCACCTGATGCTGTGTCTCTCTGCTGTGCTGATGTAGAGGACAGGAGCACCTGATGCTGTGTCTCTCTGCTGTGCTGAGGTAGAGGACAGGAGCACCTGATGCTGTGTCTCTCTGCTGTGCTGAGGTAGAGGACAGGAGCACCTGATGCTGTGTTACTCTGCTGTACTGAGGTAGAGGACAGGAGCACCTGATGCTGTGTTACTCTGCTGTACTGAGGTAGAGGACAGGAGCACCTGATGCTGTGTCTCTCTGCTGTACTGAGGTAGAGGACAGGAGCACCTGATGCTGTGTCTCTCTGCTGTGCTGAGGTAGAGGACAGGAGCACCTGATGCTGTGTCTCTCTGCAGTGCTGAGGTAGAGGACAGGAGCACCTGATGCTGTGTCACACTGTGCTGATGTAGAGGACAGGAGCACCTGATGCTGTGTCTCTCTGCTGTGCTGAGGTAGAGGACAGGAGCACCTGATGCTGTGTCTCTCTGCTGTGCTGATGTAGAGGACAGGAGCACCTGATGCTGTGTCTCTCTGCTGTGCTGAGGTAGAGGACAGGAGCACCTGATGCTGTGTCTCTCTGCTGTGCTGAGGTAGAGGACAGGAGCACCTGATGCTGTGTTACTCTGCTGTACTGAGGTAGAGGACAGGAGCACCTGATGCTGTGTTACTCTGCTGTACTGAGGTAGAGGACAGGAGCACCTGATGCTGTGTCTCTCTGCTGTACTGAGGTAGAGGACAGGAGCACCTGATGCTGTGTCTCTCTGCTGTGCTGAGGTAGAGGACAGGAGCACCTGATGCTGTGTCTCTCTGCAGTGCTGAGGTAGAGGACAGGAGCACCTGATGCTGTGTCACACTGTGCTGAGGTAGAGGACAGGAGCACCTGATGCTGTGTCTCTCTGCTGTGCTGAGGTAGAGGACAGGAGCACCTGATGCTGTGTCACACTGTGCTGAGGTAGAGGACAGGAGCACCTGATGCTGTGTCTCTCTGCTGTGCTGAGGTAGAGGACAGGAGCACCTGATGCTGTGTCACACTGCTGTGCTGAGGTAGATGACAGGAGCACCTGATGCTGTGTCTCTCTGCTGTGCTGAGGTAGAGGACAGGAGCACCTGATGCTGTGTCACTCTGCTGTGCTGAGGTAGAGGACAGGAGCACCTGATGCTGTGTCACACTGTGCTGAGGTAGAGGACAGGAGCACCTGATGCTGTGTCACTCTGCTGTGCTGAGGTAGAGGACAGGAGCACCTGATGCTGTGTCACTCTGTTGTGCTGAGGTAGAGGACAGGAGCACCTGATGCTGTGCTAAGGTAGAGGACAGGGGCACCTGATGCTGTGTCACTCTGCTGTGCTGAGGTAGAGGACAGGAGCACCTGATGCTGTGTCTCTCTGCTGTGCTGAGGTAGAGGACAGGAGCACCTGATGCTGTGTCTCTCTGCTGTGCTGAGGTAGAGGACAGGAGCACCTGATGCTGTGTCCCTCTGCTGTGCTGAGGTAGAGGACAGGAGCACCTGATGCTGTGTCACACTGTGCTGAGGTAGAGGACAGGAGCACCTGATGCTGTGTCACACTGTGCTGAGGTAGAGGACAGGGGCACCTGATGCTGTGTCTCTCTGCTGTGCTGAGGTAGAGGACAGGAGCACCTGATGCTGTGTCTCTCTGCTGTGCTGAGGTAGAGGACAGGAGCACCTGATGCTGTGTCTCTCTGCTGTGCTGATGTAGAGGACAGGAGCACCTGATGCTGTGTCTCTCTGCTGTGCTGAGGTAGAGGACAGGAGCACCTGATGCTGTGTCTCTCTGCTGTGCTGAGGTAGAGGACAGGAGCACCTGATTCTGTGTTACTCTGCTGTACTGAGGTAGAGGACAGGAGCACCTGATGCTGTGTTACTCTGCTGTACTGAGGTAGAGGACAGGAGCACCTGATGCTGTGTCTCTCTGCTGTGCTGAGGTAGAGGACAGGAGCACCTGATGCTGTGTCTCTCTGCAGTGCTGAGGTAGAGGACAGGAGCACCTGATGCTGTGTCACACTGTGCTGAGGTAGAGGACAGGAGCACCTGATGCTGTGTCTCTCTGCTGTGCTGAGGTAGAGGACAGGAGCACCTGATGCTGTGTCACACTGCTGTGCTGAGGTAGAGGACAGGAGCCCCTGATGCTGTGTCACTGGGCTGCTGCTGAAATATGTTAAATGCATCTGAAGAGAGAAGAGAAGAATATGTGATCACTGCATGTTACATTTCATTAAAAAAAACAGATGTTTGGTGTGTGCCATACATAAGACTAATATAGACTAAGAATGAAAATGTGATGATATTCATTCGACTTTATTGCCATTGCAATACAATTCAGTTTAACTAGAGTGCAGTGTGTATATTTCGCCTATGAGTGATATGGGAAAGCTAAGGTGTGGAGTATTAACAGTAATACACTTTAACTGCACTTTAACACTGATGTAAACTTAACAAACATAAACTGTGACAAAATAAACCAAAGGTTTACAACTACCCTGTTACAAAGGGGATGGAAAACTAATAGCATTTTAACTGACATACAAGCAGGAAAGACACCTGTAATAACACGTGAACAGGTCTAACGTTAACTTTCCAAATGTCCCTGATGAATTTAAGTGGAGTAACATTAACACACGTCGACTCAGCTATTTATTGATTATTAAACAATTCTGCTATCGTCCGAAGTAAGCTAGTTAGTTAGGCAAGTTAACACTCTGCTCCAACAACGGTAACTACAATCATTAAACTATTAATTTCATTCGCTTCATCACATTGACGTTACTGTACCTCTATCTTCTCCAAGTTGTTCTTCCTCTTTGTTCCGTCTTTTCCTTCACTTGGGGCTGCATTGTTTGGACCTTGTGGTTTTGCTACAGTATCAGTAAATCTCTCTCTGGGTCTTGGGGTCTCAGTTCAGTCAGATTCAGGCAGCTCACCTCTCGACCCGCCCCCCTCACAGAGGACAGGTACACTGCAGAGAACCGGGAACCAGAAAAATAAGGCTCTCCGTTATTTAATAGTCCTTGCCATGACGTTATATTGCTGTGGGCTTTTATAATATTTTAAATATTGGAAGCAATGGCACTGATGATATATATATATACATATTTAAAATTTTTATCATCATAATTTTTTTTCTCCCGCTGTTTTCAGTCCTCCTCAGGTCCACAACCAGTCCTTGTTGTTTGTCACATTGAGCTGTAGATGGTTCTGCTCACACCATGTGACAAAGTTGCCCACAGTAGTCCTGTACTCATCCTCAACACCTTCACTGATACATCCAACTATTGCTGAGTCATCCGAGAGCTTCTGGAGATGACAGGTCTCTGAGCAGTAGTTGAAGTCCTTGGTGTAGAGTTTGAGGATGAAGGGAGAGAGGACAGTCCCCTGTGGGGCCCCGGAGTTGCTGACCAATCTGTCTGACACACAGTGTTGTCAGTGCACATACTGTGGTCTGCCAGTCATAGTCAACAATCCAGGTCACGAGGGAGAATCCACCTGCATCGCTGTCAGCTTCTAACCCAGTAGAGCCGGACGGATGGTGTTGAATGCACTGGAGAAGCCAAAAAAAACATGACTCTCACAGTGCTCACTGGTTTGTCCAGGTGGGCGGAGACACGGTTTAGCAGGTAGATGATGGCATCCTGAACTCCAAGTTGGGGCTGGTAGGTGAACTCTAGGGGGGTCCAAGAGTGGTGTGACCAAGGGCCGGAGCTGCTCCAAGATGAGTCTCTCTAGGGTCATGACGTGGGAGGTCACTTCCACGTCACAGGGTCCCTCTGTAGACTCAAGTATTCCACAAAGCTGGGGTCCACGTGCTTTGAGCAACCTTGGACTGACATCATCAGGACCTGTAGCCTTGCCTGAGTGGAGTCTCACAAGCTGTCTCCTAACATGGTCAGCTCTGATGCTCACTGAAGGGGTGACAGGTCGGGGAGGGGGAGGTGTAGAGTCAGTTGGTTGTAGTGTGTATTGATGTCTGGAGGCCAGGGGAGGAGGTGTTGGGAGGGATCTCATAGGAGGATGAAAGGCTGTAAGGAGGAGGTGCAGAAGGTGGTAGTTGGCAGACAGCAGTAGGATTGATGGTGGTGTTATCAGGGGGTTCAGGGGCCTCATTATCAAATCTGATTGAGTTTGTTGGCCCAGTACACACTGCCTTCAACTCCTCTATTGCCAGCTGACCTGAATCCAGTGATGGTCCTCATTCCCCTCTAGACCTCTCGTGTTGCTCTGCTTAAGTTTCCGCTCCTGCTTCCTCCAGTAGTTTTCTTTTACTTCCCTGATCTTCACCTTTAACCTGTTAGGCGCCAGAGTCGCAAATTTGCGACACCCCGCAGTACTGAACAAAACAGCTGTTTTCTCTGAATAGGGTGTTACATGTTGTTCATACTCCCCACCACTAGTTGGCAGACATCCCGTACTAAGACCTTAGCTCAGAAATACGTCATGCTTCAATGAAAAATGTTCAAGGAAGTCCCATGCAAACTGTGGGGTGAGAGACCGGAGACAGTGTGCTCCGTGCCGGAGACAGTCCTGCAAGGGTCTTATTTTGCAAACCCGCACCCGCCCGTACCGTCCTACTTAAAACTGCATCCGACTCGTTTCCTGACAGTAGCACAAATTACATTCCGCACCCGAGCAAACCCGCTATAAATTGATACCGACGCCCGACCAGCACCCGAAGCAAAATTATGACGCAATTTTTAAAAATGAAAGTAAGCCAGCCAGATTGGGGAATTAGAGTTCTGGGAGGGCGCAAGCACGCATGAATCATGTGCTCATATGAAATATACCGTATTGACCCAAATATAGGACAACCCTGATTATAAGACGACCCCTCTTTTCAAGACATATCTTCAGAAAAAGACTCTGATAGCCAAAATACGTTTCTCAATAACAAACTCACATACCATCCTGTCAATCTCTTGGAAGCGGCCGCTTAGAGGACCACAATAAGCTTTTCTCTTACTGTTAGCGTTTGCATCTTTTTGGACCTGCCATCTTCGGGTGTTACACTGCATAACTCCATACTTCTTGGCTGGCTGAAAGTTGTTCAGCGCCTCCGCTGCATTGATCACCATTATCTTAAAATTAACATCATAGCTCCGCCTCAGATGTCTGTAACTTGCCACACTTGATCCACTCTGCTCCGTAAAATCACCGCGTCTCTTCATTTTTCATGTCCTGTCACTTCTTCTCCCCTGTGATTGGCAGATAACCCCAGCCACAGTGTCAGTGACGTCTCTACAATAAGCTGGCGCCCTCTGCCGTTGCAGTTGTGTAGTGACCAAGACAACTATCAGCATGTGTCAAGGGTTAGACCCTGATTATAAGACGACCCCACTTTTTCACATTATTTTCATTGAAAAAAAACCTCGTCCTATATTCGGGTCAATACAGTACATGCTTATCATTTTGAAATGCAGGCATATTTTTGTAGATGTGTCGCTAGTGATTTTTTTTTTTTTTTGCACCTGACACCATGAAAATGACAATTGCAAAACCCGACCCGCGCTCTCCAGGCGTCCGACCCGATCCGCATCCGTGTCCGACACAGCACATTATTTTTCACCCATTTCATCCAAATTGTGCGGGTCACCTGTCCAACCCGTGCAGGAATCTGCAGTGCGCCACGGAGCCAGTTTGCGGAAGCGGTGTTGCTGGATTTGAGCACGAAATAAATGACAACGGCAAGCAAAAAGTTGACACGTAGGGAAATGATTGAGCTCCTATTTGCTGATTCTGATTCTGAAGATGAAAATCTAAAGTTGAGAGATGATGGTCGGTTGATTACTGAGCTTGCTAGTCACGGTGCGTCTTTGTTTAGCAATGGCGCTGCCGCACTGAGCGAGGAAAACGCACAAGCACAAACACACGACCCTTTGCCCAACATAGGTGGGAGTGGAAATGATACACAAACTCGTAGTATCAGTAGGGGAGCGAATGAATGTGGTAGAAGTAGCAGGGGTGTTGAGAATCCGTGGTGTAGCAATGCACCTCAGCAGTGTTCACGAAGCACAAAGCACACACGAGTCCAACTCTTCTCCCAACACTAGAGGAGATAGCAGGGTCAGACGTGGGTGAAGTGTTCGTAGAAAGGCTGATACACGAGGTCGCAGTGTCCATAGGAGAGGTGGAAGTGGTAGAGGCAACAGGGGAAAGGCAGAACAGGGCTGGAAATGTTGATGATGATAATGATGATGGTGGCTGGGCGTACTTGAGAGATGAGGAAGATGATATCAGGAATGGATAAAGCCCTTTGATGAGCAAATTGGAAAAAAAATCATGAAAAACGCCTACTGTTTACATGAGTTTTGTGGTGTAGTAATAGTTCTAGTTTACAGGGGGGGGCGGTCTCAATATTGTTCTTATTGTCTCTGTGCCTTGCAATGAGAGGCTCCACACTCTACAAATACTACAAACTTTTATCTGGATAGATGTGCACAGATAAGGCCTCTGCAGCTAAAAGACGCCTATTGCTATTATTATTATCGTATAATAATAATAATAATAATAATAATAATAAAGAAAATAAGAGAAAACAAAAAAGGGAAGAAAAAAAGAAAAGAAAAAGTGTCCTTCAGTGAGGGGGGGTGATGGGTAAAAAAATAATAAAAAACGCATAGTGTTTACATGAGTTTTGTGGTGTAGTAATAGTTCTAATTTACGACTGTTGGCCTACAATTTACTTTTTCCCTGTTCACTTGATGTGTAGACAACATAATAAATGGATGGAGGGGATGAATCTGATGAAATAAGTTCAACTCTCTTTCAAAATATCAGGTATTTCATGGAAATTACATAATCCAATATGGCCACCGCCATATGACACACACATTTACACTTTGTCTCTATCTCAAACAACTTTCAAGCCAGAGCCTTCTGAAATTTAGATGTCAAAATCTAGTATTTTTGAAAATAAAAACCGGCGCCTAAAGGGTTAATACCTGCCAGCTCTGAAAGCCATGTTCTTTTCATTCAAGATAAGTGTTTGTTTCTTCTCCTCTCCATCAATCATGTGACGACCCCTCACATTTATTTGGTGACCCTCTGGAGGGGCCCGACCCCGAGGTTGGAGAATTAACTTGTGTCTTCTTCCTGTAAAACTAAATGTCATGTGTGCTTCTGTCAGCTGAACCAACTAGTGTCAACCAATCATATCGTGACATCAACCCGTCAATCAATCTGAGCGAGCAGCACAGAGTGAAGACTTCCTGTCAGAGAGACGCAGCCGGGTGAACAACTGGAGGGTATTTTTGAGAAGAGGAACCTGGACGACCACAAAGCTGCTATCTGCCATTAAAACCAGTTGACACATTTCACCACAAGGACAAACATGTCACTGTCAGCTCGAGCAGAGTGTCGTGAGAAACCTCACAGCTTCAGGTCAGTTTACTGGACTTAAGAGGAAGCGTTGTTTATGTAGAGCATAAAAAACTATAACATGAATAATCTTCATAAAAAAGGTCAGTCTGAGAAGCAGAAAATGCACCAAGGATAACCTCTCTCGTGTTGTACTGCTGAAGTTTCCGCTCCAGCTTCCTCCTGTAGTTTTCTTTAGCCTCCCTGATCTTCACCTTTAGATGCCCCTGTATTGCTCTCACCTCCTCCCTGTTGCCACCTCTGAAAGCCATTTCCTTTTCATTGAAGATGGCTTTGATGCCCTTTGTTACCCAAAGCTTATTTGGGTAACAATGCAGAGTCTCAGCTGGAACATTGGAGTCTACACAGAAGTTGATATAGTCCATGATGCACTCTGTGCGCCCATCAATGTCCTCTCCATGCAGCTCACAGAGTCACTCAGAATTAGAATCAGAATCCTTTTATTGTCATTGCAAAGTGTACAACTACATTTTAGCAGCATCCGAGTATTCACACAACATAAACAGAGTAAAAAAGTACAAGTAAAAAGTACAAGGCAGTAGTGCAATGTAAGTATAAAAAATAAATACATAATATGTACAGTTTTACAATTATTGCACATTTGTTCTGATGGGTTGTTGAAAGAAGCTGTTTCTGAGTCTGTTAGTTCTGCTAGTTTTGATGGACCTGTAGTGCCTGCCAGAGGGTAGAAGGTTGAACAGGTGATGTGCGGGATGGGTGCTGTCTCTTGTGATTGCCTCAGCTCTGCTGAGGCAGCGGGATGTGTAAATGTCTTTGAGGTCTTTAAGATGCTGTCAGTGGTAGAGCAGTGGAAAGTCACCAGCAGCTCTGAGCACTCTCAGGAAGTGCAGACGCTGCTGTGCCTTCTTGATGACAGCTGAGGTCACAGGAAGGTGAAGGAGTGGGCCCTCTCCACGCAGTCCCCGTTTATGTAGAGGGGAGATGGATCTGTCCTGTGTTTCCTGAAGTCTAGGATGATTTCTTTGGTCTTTGTGGTGTTCAGAGACAGGTTCCTTGCTGAGTTCCTTCCTGTAGGTAGACTCATCTCCCCCCGTGATCAGTCCCACCACTGTTGTGTCGTCTGCAAACTTAGCGATGGGTTTTACTGGGCGGGTCTGCAGTCTGTGGTGTAGAGGTCGTAGAGCAGCGGGCTCAGCACATACCCTTGTGGGGAGCCCGTGCTCAGTGTGCGGGTGGAGGAGATGTGGTGTCCCAGTTTGACTGTCTGGGGTCAGTTTGTGAGAAAGTCCTTAATCCAGGAGCAGGTAAGTGGGGGGAGTCCCAGGTCAGACAGTTTGCTGACCAGGATGTCAGGTAAGATAGTGTTATATACTGAGATGTAGTCAATGAAGAGCATCCTGACGTAGCTCTCCCGGTGTTCCAGGCGGCTCAGCGTGGTGTCGAGTGTGATGGCTATTGCGTCCTCTGTCGACCTGTTCGCTCTGTAAGTGAACTGATGAGGGTCGAAGGAGGGAGGGAGGCAGGTCCTGGTGTGGTTTAGGACCAGCCACTCCAGGCACTAGGTGATGATGGGTGTGAGTGCAACTGGGCAGTAGTCCTTGTGGCTGATGGTGGTTGATTTCTTCAATACTGGGATGATGGTGGCCGACTTCAGGCAAGCTGGGATGGTGGACTGTGTCAGGGAGAGGTTGAAGATTGTGGTGAAGACCTGTGAGAGTTGTGCAGCGCAGGCCTTGAGCACCTTCCCCGGAACACCGTCAGGTCCAGGAGCTTTCCTGGGGTTCACCCTGCTTAGCATCCGTTCCACCTCCTGTGCCTGCACGGTCAGTGGTAGGGAGCTGGAAGCTGGATAGACACTGCATTAAAAGGGGGATTTTCGGCCCCGTAAACGCCCGGAAATCTCCCTAATATTCGGCAGTTAACGACAATTTACAGGCTGTGAACGTGGCGTTTGTCTGTGCCGAAAATTGTCAGAAACGAACCATGACGTCAGCGGAGCTCCCGGAGGTGCAAACGGCTCTAATTTGCATATGAATAGCAGTGAAACCACGCCTGGCCAGAGAATGTGTGGGCTGGCTTGAATATCCTCACTCAGTATTGGATGAAACCACTACTCATAAACAAGAAAAATCACTCGTGACTGGTCACCCTGGGTCATTATAAATGTGAACCCCAGTGAGAATATATATATATATATATATATATATATATAAATATATATATATAGATAGATAGATACATAGATATATATATAGATAGATAGATATTTATATTTATATCAATTATTCATTCATTTATATTTATGATATCATCAAGGACATGAATGAATTTATTGAGGAAAGGAACATTTGCCAGGAGGGTGTTGTTCATTCAAAGAAAGAGTTTTATTAGCACAAACACACAGCATGTACAAAGCATTATCTGCCCACTCAACAAACAGGAAGCTCACAAGAAGCCCAAAATCTTACAGCACCGTGAAGTGTCTGTTTTCGCAGACGTCTTCGTTGCGCTGCCCTGTACTTCAGAATCGCCTATCATGTGACTGCAGCGTGGCACAGAGCTGAGGTGAGCTCCCGGCTGCAAAACGACGGAAGTCGCACAATCCATCCAGACACCCGCCATCTTTTGCCGTCTCCTCCTCAGACATCAGGTCCATGGCAGCCCACTTTGAAAGTCCACCTCATCCTCAGCAAGCACACTCTGGCTCGCTTACAACAGTTATTTACACACAATGGCGTCATTATCGGCATCGTGCAAATCTGGACTTGCAGACGTGGCTCCGAGCTAACAGGAGGTCGCGGCCTTGTTATGAGGCAAGGTTAGTCTGTGAAAACAAAATGCTCGCAGCGATAAACCTCTGTGTCCCTCTGCAGCAGCGAAGCTCCGTCCGTCAGCGACATTCTTCGTGGCGACCCGGCAAAGCTCCTCTCGTCCGCGCAGACGTCCTCTCGACAATGGCCGGGCCGCTAGCCTAGCTCCTGCTAGCTCGCCTAGCTCCTGCTAGCTAGCTTAGCCGAACGTGCTTCGTGTCCATTAAAACACAAACACTTCGACTGCGATGGAGAGTCCAACTCACACACTCACAGCACGTCGTCCGACAACAGTTCACAGTCTGTTAGTGATAAAACACGACACTGACGACACACACAGTCCACTGTCAGCTGCTCGACGCCATTAACTCTCCACTCCTTCTTCCTCGTCACTCACACTCCGGTCTACCTACTCTTACAGGTCATGAACTCTGACACGCAATAAGAATTACTTTTCAACTGCTTTTAAAACATTCAGAACCCATAAAATTATAGAAATACTTTTTTTTGTTTGTTTTTTACATTTTAATATCTTGGTTATCTCAAAATATTTCATGCAAATTTTGACTTCTTAACAGCTGGCGTTTTATCTTTAACTTGTTCCCAGGAGAGAGAGAGAGAGAGAGAGAGAGAGAGAGAGAGAGAGAGAGAGAGAAAAGAATAAATAATCTTCTTTTTACATAACATTGGCCATTGCTAATGACATACACAGTAATTAATCTAGCATACTTTCAGTAAATAAATCAATTCAAGCTGAAATATAAGGGTCTTTAATTAGGCCATACTGAGCCTCATCTATTTATACCCGAGATTTTCTTAAAATGAAGTTAACACCTTTTAGAAGAAGGTCACCTGGGGTAAAACTCCCCCTGCTACCCTGATTTGCATTTGTATAGCTCACAGCATTTTCATTCACATGTCAAAGCCTCCCCTAGAATCGGGGGGTGGGGGGGTTTCTTAAGCTTCCTCCAACCATGTCCTCACTGTCCTTGTGGTCCCAGGCTGGCTCTTCACCAGGGACACATAACAGGGGTTGAGGTACGGGGAGGAGGAGCTGTATGCATCCTTCACATTAGCATACAGCAAGTCCAGGGTCCTCTCCTCTGTGGTAGGACAGCTCACATACTGTGTGGAGTTGGGCAGTGCTGTCTCCATGGTGATATGGTTGAAGTCACCGAGATAGTAATGAATGCACTCAGGTGTTGAGTCTCTAACCGGAGTGTGGCGGAGTGGATGGCTCGGCTGAATGAAATAAATATTTTCACAGCAACAACTAAAGACCAAAACTCTCTCTACAAGCATGTTTGGAGAGGACGCGGCTTAAGTAAGAGCAAAAACAAAATGAGTCAAAACAATATATTAAATAATAAGCTTAAAAGTAGGGAAATATAAAAACAAGTAGGAGCGACTGCAACAGGTTGCATGTATGGTGGCACACTACTAATACTACTTATACTACTAATGCTGCTAACTACTTAAATGAGCTTGTAGTTTTTGGGCTCTCTTCATCAAAGGTGTCGGCGTGTAGTATGTTGATAAAAGAATCTGCGGAGGCCAGGCTGGGTGGAATGATAGAGCAATCTATTGAAACAGATCTCAAGCATACATCCAAATCGGAGGCAGCCGCTCTCTGGTGTTCTCAAATCCTGGCAAAGTTCTGGCCAGTGCTTTGCCCTCTGCTCTACCAGAAATCCTCTCGAACCTTCAATCTTAGAAATTCTACCAAGTACCACCCCACCTTTTCTCCCTATGCAGGCCTTTTATAGTCCCTTCTCCAGTACACACCCACTTCTTCTAATTGCTCACTTTGGTAAATTATCCAGTAGACTAAAAGAGAATTTGACCTGTCTCCCTGCTCATCTCCCATAATTCATCTAACTTGGCTGCGGTCAACCCTAGGTCTTTTCCCCAAAATGGCTCAAATGGTCTCTCTGACCTTCTACGGGAACATAAACTTTTAGGCACCTCCCACCATTTGGCATGAGGGTTGTTACGACCCTAGAGGTCAAATGTTTGTCTGTCTTTTAATAACCCTCTTTTTACCTGAGTGAGAGGTGTGTGTGTGATTGGGTGCAGGTGTGTTTGAGTGGTTGCAGGTTGCCCTGGGAGCTGATTGGTTCCTGTCTGACAACAAGAGTTTAAAGGCAGGCTCTGCCCAGTTCCTCGGAACGCTCCTCCATTGACCCAGACTGCCAGCATGCATGCGTGTTGAAAATGTGTTTGTTCTGAATAAAACTTTGTTAAAACTCTTGCTGCTAGTGGTGTTTGGGGAACAGGAAGAGGGGAGTCTCAATTTCTTGTTGCGCCAGGGTTTCCCCTAGGCCCTGGCCGTAACAAGGGTCAAACGTCTGCTAACCTTTAAAACACACACACAGCTGAAAAACAACTCTGGGACCCTTGGAGCTGTGAGCCCCACTCCATCTACATTCTATAACTCACACAAGGAGAAGAAACAGGCCACATTTAAACTGAGGTAAATTAAAGATCAGAATGTGTCGCAGTCCAGATACCTCAAGCTGACATCAGAGAATGAAGACCTTAAAAATCTTATACCAATTCATCCATTAATAAAAGAGCTGGTGATCAGTTTCATAGTAGAAAACTAATCAAATAACTGATTAATCATTCAAGCTCAGAAGTTGTTGTTTGTGGGCGGAGTTTGAACAGTTTGTTTGTTTGTTTGTATGTTCAGGGTTGAAGTCGGAGCCTGAGGTCCTCTACTCCTCACTGAAGTAGACCATCACACCAGACCAACCAGTGGTGACCAGCCGGCCTGTGATTGGTCCCCAGAGACTGTCGCACCTCAGCTCCGTCATCTGCTTCACTTCTTATTGGATATGTTGAAGTTAAATGAGATTACAGAGAGACGGACAGTTCAGATTTAGAGCATGTTTGAGAGTTTTTAATGTGTTTTAAGTTAAATAAAAATAATAAAGTAAAGATTAATTATTTCAACGTTTTTTCACAACACTTGTTTCATTGAAACACAACACTTGTGTTTCTGTTGAACAGAGCCTCCACCTGTTTAGTGTCATATCTGACTTCACTGTTATTTTAACTAGATTTATGTTTATTGGACTGTGTTCTTGTTGTTGCAGCTGTGACTTCTTATTTCTCTGCAACATCAATAAACTTTGCTCTCACTTCCTTTTTTCCTGGTGTGCTTCTGTCAGTTCAGCTCAGCTGTCAGATGGAAAACTGGGCCTGATCTGGTTTGGTAGTGGCTAACCGACACACACCTCCCTTCAGTGCAGATAAAGAACAAACTAAACCGCATCCGGAGAGCCCGAGCATCATTCACAGTCTGCACACACAGTCTGAGTTTGAAGAGTTTTGATTGTTCAGTCGGTGAACCACTGAGAAGATTCAGGCTGTAAAGTTTCTGCATCATTGTGCAGTAAATAACTGGGTCAGCTGGCTTCATTCAGAGAGCAGCTTCACATTGTTTCAACAGTCAGATGAACAGATGATCACAGAAACACACTCAGACTCAGAAGAAATCAAAATCCATTTAGACATTTAGAAGTGGATCTGAGGTCAAGTTGAAGCTTCAGTGCTGATTTATTTCAGTCATCTGACTCAGAGAATAAAAGTCTTTCAGTCAGTTGCTCAAAACTACAATTGATAATATGAGCAGGTATACAGAATTTTGTTCTATGAGACCAAACATATCGAGTGTTACACCTCTTAGAATGTCACTATTTTACCTGAAGATGTGATGAGAGAAAGAAGGAAACTGTTTTAGAGAAATGAGACGTCATTTCATCCAAACTGCCATCTGATGACTGCAGCTTAGATAAAGACGGGTCAACACCAGGTCAACATCAGGTCACAGCATATGTATTAAAAGAGACATTACAGTTCAAATGGAGGACAGCGTGTGGATGAAGCTGCTTAACTCTGAGTAGACGTGAGAAACTGAGACACCTGACGAGGATGCTGAGTGTTTCTCTCTGCAGTCACTTCCATGATTCAAGCCACAGAAATAACCCTTCATCTCTGTAATCTTTGTCTTCACAATCTTTGAGTCACAGCCTCAGAGAGACCTGTGGTTGTGGTTCCTTCTGCATGAGCAGGTTTTAACTTTCTGAAGTTTATGTTTCAGAGCACGTTATGACGGAATTATGATCTTTATTTCAACACATTTCCTTTTTTAGGAAATAAACTAAATACAGTGACTGAGATAAGAGTCTCATACAGCCCCACATCAAGAGACCAGAATTATATCTGTAAACCATTTTGTTTCAGCCTTCATCTCGTCACCTTTTACTAAATATATCTTTCAGATGTCAGTGAGCTGTTAGTTGTTAATTTCAGTTTGAGGCACAAAGGATTAAAATTCTTAAATATTTCACAATCAAAGCAGAAAGATGTTCTGTGTTAGAGTTTGTTTTCTCTCTTCTCCATCCATCATGTGACGACCCCTCACATTTATCTGGAGACCCTCTGGAGGGGCCCGACCCCAAGGTTGGAGAAGTAACTTGTGTCTTCTTCCTCTAAACTAAATGTCACATGTGCTTCTGTCAGCTGAACCAACCAGTATCAACCAATCATATTGTGTCATCCACCCGTCAATCAATCTGAGCGAGCGGCACAGAGTGAAGACTTCCTGTCAGAGAGACGCAGCCGAGTGAACAACTGGGGGGTATTTATGGGAAAGAGGAACCTGGACGAATAAAACCAGTTGACACATTTCACCACAAGGACAAACACGTCACTGTCAGCTCGAGCAGAGAGTTGTGAGAAACCTCACAGCTTCAGGTCAGTTTACTGGACTTAAGAGGAAGCGTTGTTTATGTAGAGCATAAAAAACTACAACATGAATAATCTTCAGATAAAAGGTCAGTCTGAGATGCAGAAAATGCACCGAGGATCTAAAACCATGAACATTGTTCTGTTGTTGGACTTAAAGGAAGTCTTTGTTCTGGTCATCAGTTCTGATGTGCAGTGTTACATAAACAGGGTGTGTCAACACAGAGCTTAAGGGAACACACTGAATGATACTGAAGGATAAAGTCTGTTTAATGTGCAGCTCAACATTTTAGATACAGCAGGTCAAAAAGTCTCAGACCACATTCAGTACGTTTACATGCACAGCTTAGTCGGATTACAGCCATAGTTCGACTATGCTGCTCAATCAGACAACTGCAATTGTCCGAGTATACATGCTGGTGAGAAAATCGAATTATTGGCCGAGCATGTCCTATCCCGGTGCGATAGGTGGCGCTGTACCCATTTCAACTAGTGGTAACAGAGCCTCCTCCGGCTGACCTCTTTACGTCACCTGTAACAACAATCTGCCCCGGCATTCAAGAAAGATGGCGTACGAAGAGCGAGACGAAGCTACATCTTTGTACATTTCGTACATGGTGTACATGATAATAAACAAACTAGATGCACAATTGTGCTCTTGCTTGCAGTTATTTTGGAGGAAAGACACCAACGCCGCTGTCCTTCTACTTCCGGCTCATGGCCCCGGGAAAAAAATCTTGAGCCTGCATAGAATGCAAAATCCGATCCTATCCAATCGAAGATATACATGCAGGAGTAATGCGACTATCGATCAAACAATCTAGGTGTTTTAATTCTACTATGAGAAATCTGTCCGGTCCTATTTTAGTCAGACTAAGGTGTATACATGCATCTTAAAAAGCCGATCATAGTCGGACTAACAAAGGAATTCGGTTTTCTTGAGTGTCATGTAAACGCACTGAATGAAAACCTTGAAAACTGTCACATAAACCTGGAAACAGTCACAAAGATTGAGGATCCAGAAAGGAAATCAAAGAGTCAGAAGTCAAAGAAGATCGTTCTTAGAACCTAGAAGGTGAGCAGCGCCACAGGAAGAGCTCTGGCTCCTACGAAGGAAACGTGACTGAAGAAGAGGAGAACATGTTGGATCAACTCAGAGGTGATGCTCTGTGGTGACAGCAGCCATGACATCATCGTACTCATCAGCCAATCCCTGCTCAGCCTGGGTGGTAGGAGCCATCTTAATGGAGACGGGCAGGTCATTTCCTGCATGCAGAGAGAGTGAGATAATTTATAAACAGCTGTCAGTCATCAACTGATTGAATGATTGATTGATCCATTGATTTGGACCAAAACAGAGTGACTGTGACTCAGTCAGAGACAGAAACTTGAGTTCAGACAGTGGACGGATGTATTTGTGTCAAAATATTTCCTTTCTTCACATTTATGAGTTTATATTGTTGACTTATTAGACTCAGTAGTGAACTGGCTGCTTTTACATCTCCAGCTGAAACTAGGCCCGCCTTACTCTGCCTCTGATTGGTTGGTTTTGTCGGTTACATTCTCTGTGTTTGACTCAAACTGTTGACTCACAGCAGCTCTGACGACTGTTTTCAGGGTTTTGAGCTGTAGTCTTGCAGGTAAACACAGCGAACTCCTCGGCCTCTCTTCTGGACTTCTGCTGGTTCTGTCTGAGTCGCTCGTCCTCTGGAGCCGCTCTTCACTGTCTCTGGGCTCATTAGTAGAGCGGACAGGCCGGCTGGCAGAGAAGCAGCTGCCGCACAAACTACAGCTCAGAAACTGCCACAAACAAACATCATGACAGCTCCTGTGAGTCACAGTTTGAGTCAAGCATAGAGAATGCCACCAACAAAGCAACCATTTAGAGGAGTAGTAGGGCGGGGCTTGTGAAAAGTTGAGTGGGTTCAATAATAACAGGCCGGGGCTAGCTGGTTAGCATGCTAACTTCAGTAGACATCTCTGTAACACAGAACAGAGACGTCTTTGACAGAACGTCAACACTGTTGTTTCTTCTCACTCTGGTCAAATCTCAGCCTGCAGAAGTGAACTGCAGCACACGGCCGAGACAAATAATGAGAACACAATTTATGTTGTCGTCTTTTTTGTGTCTGAATGTGTCTGAATGTCTCTGACCTTTAGGTTTCATGTTGATGAACTGTCTCACCAGTAGAACCGGTAAAACCAGTAGAACCTGTGCAACCAGAACAAGACAAACTCGAATTTTCCACCACACAGGGACAGGAGGAGGAGAGAAAGCTGTCATAGCAGGCTTCCCTAAAATGAACAAAAGATTCTCATCAACAACACAGAAATCAGATGAATTCATTCAGTCATTTCACTGTAGAGAGAAACCAGATCACACTAAGAAAGTGAACTTGCTTCTGTCTGGTCTGTTCCTCTTATTCTATGTCAGCCTGAAACCCACAAACTTTATATAGAGGAGAATAAATCAAATGATGGTTCAATATTATACTTTAACAAGATGTCGAGGTTTTCCAGCTGTGGTATTAAAGACAAAACTAATTTAAAACATAAAGACATGTAAAGTTTTATCTGCTACGTATGAAACATAGAAATGTTAAACATTGGATGCCAACACTGACTCTGGAGACAGGCTGTCTCTGTCTCTGCTGACATTTTTATTGTAGACTTAAATTGAACCTCCTGACCTGTGACAGTGATCCAGCTGGGTGGAGACTCTCCATGACTGCTGGTGTTACACTTGTAGAGTCCTTCATCAGACCTGGAAACATTTTGGATGGTCATGTGACCTGTAGGCTCAGTCCTGATGAAGGAGCCATCTTTATAGAAAGCAGCTGAGAGGTTTGAAGTCTTTGTTGTGCAGGTGAGAGTGACATCATCTCCCTCCATCACAGGGAGGACAGGACTCTGCAGGATCACTGCTCCACCTCAACACACAGACAAACATGTTATTCCAGTTGTGTGTTCCTGTTGTGAGTGTGAAGGTGATGACAGGATGCAGGTAGCAGCCTGCCACAGCTACACAACAGATAACCTCATGTTTCTACAGGTTAGATTAGCCTGTTAGCATGTAGCTACTGGTACATTGTACCCAGTGCTGCAGTGACTGGGGACATAAAGTTTGTGGTGTCGTCTCGTCCTCTGCTGCAGTAGAACCAGGTTGTTACAGGGCGGTTCTGAACGCTCAGCTTAAAAAGACAGAACACAAACATATATCCTCCTCCTCTGAGCCACCACCTTACCATGATGGAGGGGTTTGAATACTTGAATGATCCTAGGAGCTATGATGTCTGGGGCTTAATGCCCCGGGTAGGGTTATGCCCCGAAAGAGTGACGTGGGCTCGCCCTCAAGTAGGTTCACCACCCATCATCTCCCTGCACCTTTGGGTCGGGTCTCTCACTGTTGTTTTGGCTTACGGGCCGACCAGCAGAGCAGAGTACCCAGGCTTCTTGGAGGCCCTGGGAGGGGTACCGGAGAGTGCTCCAACCGGGGACTCCATTGTTCTACTGGGGGACTTCAAAAATCACGTGGGCAGCAACAGTGTTACCTGGAGGGGTGATTGGAAGGAACGGCCTCCCCAATCTAAACCCGAACGGTATTCTGTTGCTGGACTTCTGTGCTAGTCACTGTTTGTAGAGCGGGAAGAGAGGGGCTGAGCTATCAACTGATCACCACCTGGTGGTGAGTTGGATCCACTGGCAGGGGAGGAAGCTGGACAGACTTGGCAGACCCAAATGTATTTTGAGGGTCTGCTGGGAACGTCTGGCGGAACACTCTGCCAGGGAGGTCTTCAACGGGCGGCTGTGGCTCAGCGGGTAGAGCGGGTCGTCTAGTGATCGGAAGGTCATGAGTTCAAATCCCGGCTCCCCCTGGTTGCATGTTGAAGTGTCCTTGAGCAAGATACCCCGAATTGCTCCTGATGAGCAGTTGGCGCTTTGCATGGCAGCCTCCGTCATCAGTGTGTGAATGGGTGAATGTGGTATGTGTTGTACAGCGCCTTGAGCTGTCGTTAGACTGGAAAAGCGCTATAAAAATGCAGACCATTCACCTTCCACCTCCGGGAGAGCTTTTACCAGATCCCGAGTGAGGTTGGGGACATTGAGTCTGAATGGACCATGTTCTCCACTTCCATTGTTGACGCGGCTGTTCAAAGCTGTGTCCGTAAGGTCTCTGGTGCCTGTGGTGGTGGCAATCCCCGAACCCGGTGGTGGACACCGGAAGTAAGGCAGGCAAGCTGCGGCAGCACGGGCAGTCGCGAAAGCAAAGGCTCGGGTCTGGGAAAAGGTCGGGAGGCCATGGAGGAGAACTACCCGTGGCCTCGAGGAAATTCTGGCAAACCATCCGGTTTGAGGTAGTTTGGAAGTTCGGAAGCTCCTCAGTGGCAAAGCACCGAGGGGGGTGAATGAGATCCGCCCTGAGTATCTTAAGTCTCTGGATGTTATGGGACTGTCTTGGCTGACATGTCTCTGCAGCATTGCGTGGCAGTCGGGAACAGTGCCTCTGGACTGGTGGTGGTCCCTCTAGTCACAAAGGGGGACCAGAGGGTGTTTTCCAACTGTCAGAGGATCACACTCCTCAGCCTCCCTGGGAAAGTCTATTCCATTTATTCTATTGGTTTGCATTGCCGGCAGTAAGTCAGACCTGTTCCCGGTGCATGTTGGACTCCAGTAGGGCTGCCCTTTGTCACTGGTTCTGTTCATTATTATTATCGACAGAATTTCTAGGTGCAGCCATTGGCCGGAGGGGGCCTGGTTCGGGAGCCACTGGATTTCATCTCTGCTTTCCGCAGATGATGTTGTCTTGTTGGCTCCTTTGAGCCAGGACCTCCAGCATGTCCTGGGGTGGTTTGTAGCCAAGTGTGACACAGATGGGATGAGAATCAGCACCTCCAAGTCCTAGGCCATGGTTCTCGACCGGAAAAAGGTGGCTTGGTCCCTCCGGGTTGGGGGAGAGTTCCTGTCTCAAGTGGAGGAGTTCAAGTATCTTGGGGTCTTGTTCACGAGTAAAGGATGGAGCGTGAGATTGACTGGTGGACCGGTGCAGCAGCCGCAGTAATGCGGTTGTTGTATCAGTCTGTTGTGATGAAGAGAGAGCTGAGCCAAAAGGCGAAGCTTTCGATTTACCAGTCAATCTACGTTCCTACCATCACCTATGGTCGTGAACTTTGGGTCGTGACCGAAAGAATGAGATCGCGGATACAAGCGGCCGAAATAAGTTTCCTCTGCAGGGTGGCGGGGCACTCCCTTAGAGATAGGGTTAGGAGCTCTGTCACCCAGGATGAGCCCGGAGTAGAGCCGCTGCTCCTCCACATCGAGAGGAGCCACCTGAGGTGGCTCGGGCATCTGTACCGTATGCCCCCTGGACGCCTTACTCGGGAGGTGTTCCTGGCATGCCCCACCAGGAGGAAGACTTAGGACACACTGCAGTGACTATGTCACCCGGCTGGCCTGGGAACGCCATGGGGTCCTCCCGGAGGAGCTAGGGGAAGTGTCCGGGGAGAGTGAAGTCTGGGTGTCCCTGCTCAGACAGTTGCCCCTGCGACCCAGCCACACATAAGCGGAAGAAAATAGATGGATGGATGGACAAACATATATCCTCTTCAATCATCTTCATCACTCTGACAACAGGACAACATCAGGTATTTGGTTGTGCTGGTCAAACTGATGAAGAAGTTTTCTTCTTTGCTTTGTTTTGTCTGTTTGGTGCGACGCATTGAGCCCTCAGGGCCACCGTAGTGTAACATGCTCATGTGTGAACGCAGCTCAGCTCAGCTCTAGTTCAAGTTATAGTCACACAAGCACAGTTTAAAGAGCTTCACATGGAGATGAAACCCTGAAACACAACTAATAAACAACATGGTCACCTGCTCATTTAATGCTGAATCCACAAGTAGCTCCAATCATTTAGAATTTGTCGTCGCTGTTTCACAAACTTTGTTGAGTCTCTCCTCAATCAACAACTCTTAAATCAGTACATTTGTTAAGGGAGTCTGGTGATGTTGTGATCAGTAGAAACAGACAGTGTGTTGACAAACGTGTGCTGCTAACATTGGCAGGTTAAAGTGTGATTTCACAGCATCAAACTCAGCTTGATGGATCCTCTGACTCACACAAGCAGTCTCACTGTCCTGTCCTGTACTCAGCAACACTTCATCACAACAATCTCTCTGGAGAAACATTTGGCACATGGACCTGATTTATCATCTCTACATGTTGAACATAATGTCAGACTGACAGATGAACAACATGTTGAGGAGGCAGACTCAGTGCTCCACCCAGTGTTGTTGCCTCATGAAGGTCACCTGTCTGTCTTCTTGTCTTTGTCTCTCTCAGCCAAAGTGAAAAGGTGAAAGACAGACTCAGTGTTCAGACCTGCTGGAGTTACAACAGCCTCATCTTACCAGTGACGACAGTGATGTTGATGCTGCTACTGGCTGCTCCGCCTGTGGACTCACACCAGTAAACTCCACTGTCAGATGTGAGGATGTAGCTGATGTTACAGAAGGAACCAGCTCCACATTGAGTCCTGGTTCCTTTAGTCGTGTTCCTCTTCACCGTCCATCCATCAGAGCTGTCGTCCTCCTCACACCTCAGAGAGACAGACTCTCCTACAAACAGCTGAGATCTGTGAGGACTGATCTTCAGAGAGGCTGGAGGACGAGACAGAGAGATGTGGTTACAGATGATAATGGTCAGTTTGGACAGAAGTGTCTCTTCTTCCTCTTCCAGTCTCTGTAGACCTTGTGGACCTGCACTGATCTCCTCTGTGTTTCAGGCTCTGAGTCTCCTCATGTTTTAAATGTAACTCTCAGAGTTGGTGTCAAACACACAGCAGATGTGACTTCATGTGTCTCACATGTCAATATTGTTTCTGCACTTTCTCTGTCAGCTGCTGCATGGTGCTGCATCGTGTGCAGTCCTGCTTTCACAATGACATTTTTAAAGCAGCACATTTATCTTTAGCGTCCAGTCTGTGGACATCCAGACAGTCTTCACTCTTTTATTGTATGTGCAAACTATTTCCCTCCATAAACAGCATCCTGAACACTAACTGTTCTATCAGGGACTAAATAACTCTTCATCAGTCACACAGGAAGTGTTCTCACCTTGGTGTGTGCAGCCGCTCAGCAGTGACGTCACAACTAAAGACAAAAGACACTCCGGTTGGTTTGAGAGGAAACACAGAGGAGGACAGTCATATCAAAGAAACATCATCAGCTCATGTTGTTTTTAAAGCAACAGTGTGAAAAGTGACGTCCTGTCAGAGTAACATGGACACTAACGTCTGTTCATGTTCCACAAAACAAAGAGTGTGTTTCTTCCAGCTGATGTGTGAGTGTACTTACAGAGCAGACGCAGCAGACGTGTTTCCTCCATCCTAACACGACTCATATGCCATCTACACTTCATCACTTCATGGTCACATCAGTCAGACCCTCCTCCTTCCTCTCTGACTTACTCTCACCCTGCTGTGGTTTTCTCTCCACTGACAGCAGTTCAACCAGAGTCCGTTTTAAAGGTAACAAACTCACAACAAACTGCAGAAACACGCTGATGTCTATTGTGAAAGACACATTTGCTTGGGACATTTTTGTGCATGTTTCTATTTCACACTATTCATCACGTCCACCAGAGGGCAGAGCTGTCAAGGCTCCTTCACCAACAAGATCCTTCAACCATGAACCATCAAACCAGATGAGTCCAGCAGAGGGGGAACAGAGAGTCCTTCACTTCAGGTGATACAGAGATTAACCTACCTGCTGTAGATTCAGTTCAACACCAGGAACAAGAAACAACAGACAGTAGAATCAGAATGAAGTCATAATTCATACTGTGAACACACGAGACTCTAGAGGACAGCAGCCGCACACTGTGTGTCCTTTCAGAGGGGAAACACAAGATGGAGCTATTGTATGAAAGAACAAAACTCAAACACACCGATGTGTTGCTGACAACTTCCAACAGTGACTAATTCAGAGAAGGACCCAGAGGTGAGATCATCTGAGATGGCTCAGGTTAGCAGTATTCTACAGGATGTGCAGGCAGATGGTTGGGTGGTTAAAGTCTTGCAGACCAAAATGGAGACAGATGTTGCTCACATTACCAACAAGCTAGAACAAGTGGACGCTCACATAATTTACCTGGAGGTGGAGAATGTGTGGCTTGATAAAGAGGTTTAAAAATGAGCCCAAAAATATGAGGAGTTTCAGAGAGACAGACGTCTTAATCTTTGTCTTCTCAGTGTGAAAGAGTGCTCTGAAAATGGTGAGCTGAGGGAACTTGTGAGAACCATCGTATCTGACGTACTGCCGGAAACTGAGGTGCTCGGGGTCACAAGACAAAGATATTGAGGATCAGCCACTGAGGCCATTCATCATCTGTTTTCACAGCTGTTTGGAGAGGGAGAGGGTGCTCACAGTCGCAAGATAAAGGTATTGAGACAAGAAAAAATATCTGGAAAGGCTGTAGGATCTCTTTCTTTCCTGATCGGACAGAGAAGTGGTGGAGAAGAGGAGGAGGTGTTCTGATGTCAGGAAGAAGCTCCATGACCTCGACATCTGATTCTCACTGGCTTATCCTGCAGCTCTCCCAGTCACATGGAGGCAGGGGAGGAAGAGCTTTGAAGGCCGATGGAGCTCTTTACTGAAAAGCCACAAAGATTGTGGCTTGTTAATTATGGTTATGATTATGATTATGATTATGATTAGAGCAAACAACTGAAGCTCTGCAACAGTGAACATCAGGAGTTATGCAGCCAGTTGAACTGAGAGATAAAGTTGTGACAGCATCGGGATGGTACGCTGCATGTAGGTCGGTTTATCCTTTATTCATTTAATTTTTCCTTTTTCCTGAACTTTTAAGTGTACAAAACTGCCCCAGGTGTGCAAAGTATATGGTTAATACAGCAAATGTGAAAATCATATCAAAGTAGGGAATTTGTGAGGTTTGCAGGGATGAACACTGGCAGCACCTCACAGACCAGTAGTTTAAGGGAGCGCCTAATACTCACTGTTTGGTTGTGGGTGGGAGACGGTTGTGTCACAGTTCTTATGTTGTCTCTTGTTTGTTTGTTTTTATCTGTATTTCTTTCTGAGAGTTTTTCTAAGTTTTGTGTTGGTGTCTTGCACAGACTTGAGTTCCATAACAGCATGCAAACAATATTTTTCAGGTTTAAACGTCCAAGATTTCATACGTCTTTTTGATGAGCCCACTTATACAATATCCCCCATGTAGGACGTAGACTTCATTTTTAGTGAGGTAAAGTAATCAGAATGGATAAAGGTATAAAGATAATTTCATGGAATGTGAATGTCAAAGAAACTAGTTTTAAGTCTCAAAATACAGATGTTGCAGTTGTTCAGGAAATACATTTGATTGATAAAGAAGCTTATAAGGAAACTTAAAAGAGATTGGGTTGATCAGGTATTTTACAGCTGTCTCATTTACTCCACCTGTCCACCCACTCAGCTCTCATAGCTTCACTTGTCCTCCTGTTATTTCATCTGTATGAAGCAGCTTTTATTTTGAAGAGATTATCATGTCATCATGTTTGTCAGAGAGACATACTGTATAAAATATTCTGGTTAATTAGAGGTTTTTAGTAAAGTGAATGAATTGTAGACGGTCTTTTAGTGGCACAGGAGCCGTTTTTAATTAAACCAGTATTTAGGTGTTTTTTTTTATCACATATGTCATATGACCTCTACGCCAGTGCTAGGCCCAGTGAGGCAAAAAAAAAAAGTGGGTTAGTAGGTATTTTGGAGGAATCTGATTCTAGGGAAACGATGAGGCTTGTTGGCTGAATATGGTCGTAGAGGGAGGAACAGAGGAGGGAGGTGTTTCCTGTCCAAACAGTGAGGTTGTTTCATTCCCTGTGTTGTTTCACAAACAATGACATACTCGTTAAAGAAGCAGTCTGACTTCATTAAAATGTATAAGTCACAAGGTTTAAATTTAAAAAGGTGAAACATGAGATTTAAGATTTAAGTCTTTCTCCATTAATGATCCGACTGTATGTGTTTTTGTTGTTTTAGCAGTCAAACTGCTGCAGCACAGTGTAAAGAAGTCATCAGTAATCAGTCATATATACCTGCTCTGTGTTTTTACAACATGATAAACGTGTGTTAAAGGGTCAGTACGTATATTATTATTGTAAGCCTATTAGCAGGGGATTCAGATCACCTGTGTACAGGTGGGGAGACTGACTCCTGGTAGGAGGAGTGGAAGCAGCCTGGGGCATTTCTCTCCCAGCCAATCTTTTTGTTAGGGCTTAAAAGAGGTGGGGAATGGCACACAGGTGGCTCTCACCCTCATTCTGAATCTGTCGCTGACCCACTAAGAACCCCATTCCCCTTAGATTGCCAGCCAGAGGTTCTGGTCTGTTTAGGTCCTATTGGGTTTTCTTGGCTGCCCACATCTTTCTACAGACGAAACTGTGTTTATTTGGGAACCCCTTCAAACCCAAGCCCCTAAACACCTTTAGTTTTGGGGGTTTGTCCCTGGGAGCTTGTCAGAGCACATTTTTTATTCTACCCGGAAGAGGCATTCTTTTTTAATTTAATGTCCAAGTAGTGGACATTGCACATTCCCCCCTAGATTTTCAAGAACCTTTCAACAGGGTAAAAAAAAAAAACGATGGAAGAAACCTCAGGAAGAGCCACAGAGGAGGGATCCCTCTTCCAGGACGGACAGACATGCAATAAATAGATGTTATGTGTACTGAAAAGAGCAACAAATCACAGTTTACAAGTTACATTAAAAAACAACAGAGAGTCTGATACAAATTATATGTAAAGTTCTTCGAAGACACACACACACACACACACACACACACACACACACACACACACATACACTGTTTATCTAATATTGTACACGAGTGAATGTTGCCAACCTCGACTCTGTCAAGGACTCCAAAACCCTTCGACCGTTACAGCTGTTATGATCATTTTGGTTGTAGTTATTAAGTTAATTAATAATCAAAGTTACAAACTGACAATTTAGTACCTTTTAACAAAATGTCCTGTGGCGTTTGCTTTGTTTTCCCTTCTTCAAGGGTGGTTTCCTGAGGTGATCTCATGTAACCTTGATATTATCACTTATCATAATAATAATTATCATGATAATCATTCATTATTATCATTATTATCATTAAATTTAACCCCAAACTCCCTGTTAATGTTGCATTAAGCACTACACATGGTACCCCGTCACAGCCCCATATAATGGTGCCCCATGTTAGGCAGTGTACTGTTGGCAATCATTCATAACTGTGATTTATTTCAGCATATTTTGGGTGCTCAAATTTGAGATTCACATCTTGAACCCTTTAACTAACAGTCTACATTTAACCACTCTTCTACTACAGGAGACATTAATTTATACTTACAAACAATTTCAGTGTGGTGAGAATTGATTCATCAATCAAATTTATAACCCATCTGATTAACCAAAATCTTTTAGGTTAACTGCCACTTTGAGCCATTTGCTATTGCTGCTATCAATTCAAGTTAAAAGTGGTCTGTGGAGATTGTAAGAATTTCAGTTCAGCATTTGAATATCCCGAATTCAATGCATTCCAGTCAAGATGTCACTGTGATTGCCTTGCATTTCAGCCTCAGTAAGTTGTAGAGTTTTATACTTAGCTGTTACTACCATGTGTTTCAGCACGAGTCAACTTCAAGAGACAATCCTCTGACTGTTACTGCTCTGCATTCCAGTTAGTGCATGTTAAATGTTTGGTACGCAGAGTTACACTGATGACCTGTGTTTATCTTTATTGGCCCTAATCTGTATTACTACAAGAGCTACTACATTGTGTCGCTGCCACCTCCACAGGAAGCTACAGTGTAGGCCATTTGGTTAGGCTAGTGTACACCTCAAGCTACAATACGGAAAGTCTGACAAAGCAACACCATAGCCAACCACACTGATTGTTGTTTGGACAACTTGTTTATCTTTACAGTATTGTTCCATTGCTAAGATTTGTTCATGAGCAATTAGTGCTGTAGTTTGTCCAGGGCTCTACACTGCCATGTTCAGAGAACATGTACCAAAGGCATTAAACTATCTACATATTGGGAGTATATTTTCGTTCTTTCCTAAATGGATATATAACATTCTTCCTAAGACAGTTACAACTTTTATTTTGGTATCTTACCTTATTTGAAAATGTGAAAACTAATCTTCTTGAGTTTGAAGACGGATGAATGTATGTACATGAAGAATGTTTTTTTCTTTCTTTCACAAATAAACACTGTATTGAGATTGTTCATTATTACATTTTAGAATTTGGTTATTGACTATGGTCAGTCTAATATTAACTTTAACTGGTTTGAAAGAGAAAAGTGGTGTTGTCCTCTTTCTTATATTCTCTCATACACTATACATTATATAGTATACACTCACATTGTCCTTAACAGAGACTTCTATGTTGAGTAAAATGCACTGTACTGTAGAGCCCTCCCAGAAAACACAACAAAAAACCACCCCCCAAATATTTTGATCACCAACAGCCACTGCAAATATGTGGATGAGTATGTTTGTGTGTGTTATATGTGTGAGTATTGTGTGTTTGTGTGTGTATTATATGTGTATTATATGTGAGTTGTGTGTGTGTGTGTGTGTGTGTGTGTGTGTGTGTGTGTGTGTGTTTGTTGAGTGGCAGGAGGCAGCTACAAGGAGTGAAGGGGTGTGTCCTACCACTCCCTGCCAGTATTGCATATGTTGAGGCATTCTGTGAATATCCAGCATCAAGGCACTTCAGCCAAACCTCTGGAGGTTAGTTCCTCTCTAATAAATCCAAATAACCTGTTAAATGGTGGTTTAAATCAGTGGCTCCTGACGAAAGACCCAGGTGTGTGTGTTCAGATGTTGTCACAACCACAGATTGTTATAACATAAAACAAACAAACAGCAGTCAATAAGTTTTAAATGTACTCAAACATTTAATAAGGACGCAAATTCTATACCTTAAACAACCATTTAAAAGTCTGCCAGGAAACCAAAAATAAACATACACACAGTGGTTAGACAACATGTTATACATATTAATATTTGTGAGTATATGACCATAGGTGTGATTTGTGCAGAAAAAGTTAGGGTACAGAGTCAGCCCTCACCTCCGACCACCCAGGTTGGTTGATCTGGGAGGCTGCCCTTCTTTTGTTTATTTTGGCTGGTCCATCAGTTGATCACTTGTAGTTTTTCTTTGTTAGGTTGTTTGATTGATAAATTCATCTTCTTCCAACTGCATCCTGGCTTTGTTGTTTATGTTCAATCTCTTTTGTATAATTACTGAAGCGGGTTGTCACAATGGTTCATCATGGTCCAGGACAGGAAAGCTGTCAGCAGACAGTGAAACACTCTAAAGTCAGGCCTGTTTTATTGTTATTCAGTAGACTCCTCTGACTCCTCAGTAGGAGGGAATTTTATCTAAGAAAGACAAACCAGACTCCTGTTGTTCCAATTATTAATGTGACACACATCAAACTGTCCACTCAGTCATCACACATGTAGAAGTAAGGTGTGCCACATGGGGGTGCTGTAATTACAGTTATGCTGCCTCACAGAGTGGAGACCTGCAGTCTGTACATCTGAGGTTGTATTTACACTTTACTGTCAGAGTTCAAAGGATCTAAACCACGTGGTTCAGGCCAAACCAACATGTGACATCACTCTGACATCACCGATCAATAGTCATCAGTAGTGAGTGTGTAGACTGTGTGTGAGAGTCAGTAGGAGGAGTCAGAGTGAAGAAGAAGCTGACGAAGTGTCCTCCTGTCTTCATCTGTCCTCCATCAGCTCCTTCACCTCCATTTAGTCTCTGATCCAAAGTCAAATCAGATCAATAATCAAAGATTGACCAACAGACCGATCAAAAAGATTGATCAGCCATCAGAGGAGTCGGATCAGTGGAGCTGCTTCTGTTCCTGATGTCCACTGTTTCTTCATCTGAATTCTCCCTGCGGAGGAGACAGAGGACAGTTAGACTGAGACAAGCAACCAACCAGAGACAAGCAGCCAACCAGAGACAAGCAACCAACCAGAGACAAGCAGCCAACCAGAGACAAACAGCCAATCAGAGACAAGCAACCAACCAGAGACAAGCAACCAACCAGAGACAAACAGCCAATCAGAGACAAGCAACCAACCAGAGACAAGCAACCAACCAGAGACAAGCAGCCAACCAGAGACAAGCAGCCAACCAGAGACAAGCAACCACCCAGAGACAAACAGCCAACCAGAGATAAGCAACCAACCAGAGACAAGCAGCCAACCAGAGACAAGCAACCAACCAGAGACAAGCAGCCAACCAGAGACAACCAACTACGGACACACAGACCTCCGTTCTGTATCTTCATACTGAAGTTTGACTTTGAGCTTCACTGTTTTTGCTCTCAGGATGTCTCTGTCCTGGTTGTAGACTGCACACCAGTATCTTCCTGCATCTGTCTCTTTGGGGCATTTCAAGGTCAGACTGAGGTCTCCAGTCTTCAGCAAGTCTTTCTTCATCTCTGTTCGGTCTTTATAAACCTGGTCCTGTTTCTCAGGCCGGTCAGATCTGTTCTGATACACATGGACCCTCCTGTATGAGGGTTCATAGCGTCTTCACTTCACTGTAGCATCCTCAGGCAGGTTGGATGTTGTTTTGAAGGGCAGCTGAACGGACTCCTCCCCCTCCTTCACCTCCACCCGACAGACTGAGAGGACAACAAAGCACAACATCAGCTGTACAGACAGCAGCAGCAGTTTGAATAACTTTATTGACTGATTACAAAGTAGTAGAGAAAGATGAAGGACAGAACCCAGGGATGTGATTGGACAAAGATAAAAAAGCTGCTATGTAACACTGTTACTGTGATGATAAATGACACTTAAATATTGAATCTGTGTCTATAATAACCACACCCTGACATGTTAATGTGACATCTGTCTTGGTTCATTTAATTTAACTTAAAATTTGGACAACTGACTGCATAATATATGAATCAGAAACAGAAATGCATTATAGCAGCTCCCATTCAAAGTCAAGAATATGCAGAAAAATAGTAGTCGTAATAAAAATGATAATAATAATGATAATGATAATAATAATAATGATAATAATAATAATAAACTATATATATGCTGCATATCTATAATAGAAGTCTACTGCAACTGTACTTTTTTTTTACCATTAAATGTTATTTTATACATTATCATATTTTATATTGTTCTGTCATGGAGTACATCACTTCACTGCTAACAGAAAAGAAAGCAGCTCACTGCCAGTTGCAGCTTCTTATTGTGATCTGCAGTCTTTGTTAATTTTTTGTCATGATTGTTATTATTAGTACTTAGATTATCAAAAATCACAGTTACATGTCAGGATGTGGTTATTATAGACAGATACAATATTTAACTGTCATGTGTCATCACAGTAACAGCGTTACATACATTAGCAGCTGTAAACACATAAACACATTATAAAACACATCATGTGGTCCCCTTTAAACGCCGGGTGAAGGTGTATATTTTGGTAAATAACTGTCGGTTCCAAATTAATGCAGAGTCTAATGTATTTTTTTTTTAAAAAAACATCAAGGAAGAGGATGTGACCACTGACACTGCACGACTTTTTTCTTCACCTTTTTCACGTATCGTGCTTGCTTTCTGTCAGTTATCACACTGATGATGATGATCACCATGGCTCCGGTGCTGCAAACTTTCTGTCTTAAAATATGCAGAGGAAAACTCGGGAGAAGCAGCCGCTAGATGTTTCTCTGTTGAACCCAAGAGTGTGAGAGATTGGCGAAAAAATCAAACAGAGCTTCAGCGTTTGTCCGAGGAGGACAGCAACAGGACCAGGCTGCCTGCTGGAGGGAGGAAGAAGGCTAGCGAGGAGCCTGAGATAAACATGCAGGAATTAGTTATCAGCAAACGGGCACACCACGAGAGAGTGTCCCGCAAAATGATCAGGGCAATGGAGAAACAAATGTACGCCACCGTGAGTGACAGCAGAGATGACGAGTTTGCAGCGAGTGCTGGTTGGATAAATCGCTTCCTCCGCCGCACCAACTTCACTGGCAGAAGACTACTATTGCCCAGAAGGATGCCGGAGAATTCAGAGAAGCTGGTGAAGTTTGTGACATTTTCATCCTGGATTTTTGTGAGGAGGGAATTAAACGCCTGTCCCAAATAAACACCTGGTCTGTTAAAACCTATTGGTGGTTAATGGTGGCCTGGCGGTCCGGACAAACTGACCTGTATCTAGAGTACTGAACTGTATCTACAGTACTGACCTCTGACCTGCAGCTCCACTTGTTTCTTCATCAGGATGTGTTCCTCCCTGTTGTAAACGGTGCAGGTGTAGATGTTACTGTTTCTGTCTGTGAGGTATTTCAGGGTCAGACTGAGGTCTCCAGTTTTCAGCAGGTTTCTCTTCATCTCTGTTCGACCTCTGTAATCTCTGTCCTGTTGTTTAGGCTGGTCAGAACCGTTCTGATACACATGGACCTTCCTGTCGTCTCTGTTCCTCCACTCCACTTTAGCATCTTCAGGCAGGTGAGCTGTGGTTTTGCAGGGCAGCTGGACAGACTCCGCCCCTGAATCCACCTTCACCTGGTAGACTGAGAGGACAACAAACCACAACATCAGATGTACAGACAGAATGGGTTAGGGTTAGTCTCATTCTTCTCTCATAATCCCAGACCTCACTGTAGCAACAGTCAGGGAGCTACTAGAGTAAAGATGCTGCCCAGGTGCATGATGGGTAGTGTAGTAGTAGTGACATACCTGACATGAAATAGTGCCTAAAATGTAGTAAAAGAGCTCCAGAAACAAGAAGTCCAACAGGCAGGAGAACCAGGAGAGCTGTGGCCCAGGATGGGAATCGTTCTGTGGGAACCAGAAACATAAATAACGTGACCTCCGACCTCTGATCTGTATCTACAGGAGGTTTTAGGGTTAGTTGCTGACCTTTGACCTGCAGCTTTATGCCCGTCACTCTCAGTTCTTTCTTTATCCCCATACTGAATCCTCTGACAGTGCAGGTGTAGGAGCCGTTGTCAGAGAGGTGAAGTTTTGTCAGATTCAGGCTGAGGTCTCCAGTTTCCAGAGCGTCAGTCTTCATGGATGTTCGGCCGCTGTAAAGCTGGTTTTGGTCTTTAAGATCGTCACCTTCCTGCTGACGCTGGTGGACGGTTGAAGGATTGAGATCACAGCGGCTCCACACCACTGAGGGCTCGTCCAGTTCATCAGCAGGAAAGTCACAGGGCAGCAGGACAAACGGGTCCCCCTCATACAGCTCCACGGCTGAGGCATGCTGGGAAACTGTGAGGTCACACAGACAGAGAGGGTCAATGACAGCAGCCTTATTTCATGTCATGAGTGAATGTGGTCCTCGGCAGTGTGTGCAGCCTGTAAACTGTGCTGCTAAAGCTCAACTCAGACTCTGTGTGAATGAAGGCCAACATTTACATCCACATGTGACACTGCTGTCAGCAAAGCATCATTATTACGTTTGTGAACAGAAGCCATCAGAATGTGAGCGAGCTGCAGGGATCTAATCCTGAAGAACAGAAGTGAGGACAGTGTGACTGTACAGTCTTCTACATTCATCAGGGTTTAAAGACACAGTGAACATCTGCTGTCTTTAATCTGTTCTTCATGTGTTTCTGTGAAGAAAACATGGTCCTGCAGCTGAAACACACTGATGAAGTGAAGATGACACAGATCCACATTAAAGACATGACGTTGGACCGAGGTGACGATCAGATCAGAGGGAGGAAGGTTATCTTACCGTGCACGAGGATCACAAACACCACAAACATCTTCATCTTCCTCTTTACTGAGCTTCACTTCAGAAACACATGGAGGACATCAGTTCACAGCCAGTTGTCACTTTGCTCCTGCTGACCGTCCACTGATACCAGGACTGAACTGCACTTTCGCTTTGAGCGGTTTCCAGTGAAGCAGCTGCTGGAAAGTGAACAAACAGGTCCAACATGTTTGTGATCCAGATGTGTGTGTGTGTGCGTGTGTGTGTGTGTGTGTGTGTGTGTGCATGTGTGTGTGTGTGTGTGTTCATCATTCCCTGTATTTAAGGTAAAGTTTACTGCACTATGTGTTCATATCTGAAAACTCTCTTAACTCAACAACTCACTAAACTGAGACATCTGTTAAGGGAGTCTGGTGACTCTCTGGGTGACAGACTGTTGTTGACCTGTCGGTCGTTGTCAGTTCAGAGTTGAGCTCCATAGTTTGTTAAAGCAGCTCTCTGGAATGAAGTCCAGACTGCCACAGATCACTTCTGAGGAAAGAGGAGGAACTTCAGTTTCCTCATACTTTTCAGAGCTGTTGGTCCAGTTTGTGTGAGCATGAAGCAGCCTCAGACTGATGGACAGGAAGCTGAACCTTCAGTCCTGCTGATTCTCTAAACAAGAACCAAACGTCTTCATTAATCTGTAGAGAAGAGAAGCGTTCAGGAAAGAAATCAGCATTTCTTTTAAAAATTTCCCCACAAACTAGCAACTACCAAAACTGTTGATGCTGAAACACAACACTGATGCCAACAGTGTTCTTCTATTTGCGGATAAAGGGCCTTGAGGCATTGGACCACATCTTGGGAGCTGTTCCCCACCCAAAGCCAATCCTCCTGATTGTTTCCTGCCAGCGATCTCATTGGGTTTCAACCTCCTGATGGTCTGGTGGACTGCTTGCTCGGCACTCCATATGCGTCCAGTTTGGACCAGGCCCTGATATTCCTTCCAGACTTATCTGATGAGTCTCTCAGCTGTCACACAAGCCTCGCCTTCTCCTGTCTGTAGTCACGGGTGATTGACTTCAGAGGCAGCTGAAGTGTGTTTCTCAGAACAGGCTTATGCTGGAGAAATTCAGAGATAGGCCCAGCCATTTACAGATGTAACTCAGTGTGTCCTCAGAACTATCGAGTTGGTGATTTCACACATTTTTGAGGGGCAACATCGGATGATTGTATAGATGGAACTGGTAGCACCAGACCTTGAACTTTATTGGGAGACACCAGGCCTTCGGAGAGCTGTTTCATGATGGTGGCAGCCATGCATATGTCAGACAGATTGACTTCACACAGTTTCCCAAGACTTTGGACAGGTTGTTCCACCAGTAACAGGATCCTTTCTCAGTCCCAACTCCCTAAGGCCTGCAGTCATTGGCCTGAATATGATCTGACTCCTCGGACCATCTCCTACTGATCAGGATGATTTTGAAGGCTGCTGTGAAAAGGATGGGAGAGATTGAGCAGCCCACCGCTGTGCCTTTCTCAAGCTGATGTCGACCGGTTGTAGCCCCCTGTGTTGAGCAGACGTGGAAACTGCCAAAGTAGCTGGATACCAGGTTCTGGAATACAGGTTTGGATATTAAGCTGGTGGGGGACAGAGCAATACCCATTCTCTAGATCCAGCCAGACTATGTGAAGGTCTGATTTTTCATGGCCTCTGAATCTGTTCCCAGATCATGGATCAGTGTTACGGCCGGGAGCCCTGGGATGACAGCAGCTGGCATCTATATAATTGTTTTCCACGAGGCAGCTGGTCAGTTGTTTGGCCACCACTGAGAGGAAGATTTTCCCTTTGACATTCGACAGGGTTATGCCTCCTTCAGCACCATGGGGCAGTTCCATGACAAAGTCATACACTCTAATACTTTGTGGTATGGCACGCATTCTTCTTGGCACCATTTTGACAAGTTTATGCAACGTCACAACTTTTTTTTTCGTCCAGAGTTACATTACATTTTTTTAAGATCTTGTATTGATGAAGGGAGAGTCGGGCTGCTAAGTAAATCCCAATGTTCTCAATGGGGTTCAGGTCTGGGCTCTGTGGTGGCCAATCTGTGTGCGACAGCCCGATGACACGTGACGTTGTTGTCTTAGAATATGTCCGTGTTGTCGTGGAAGAAAAACTCCATTGATGGTAAAACCTGGTTATTCAGTTTATTCAGGTAGTCTGCTGACCTGACCAACGGAATCAACCCTAGATCATAACACTGCCCCCACAGGCTTGTACTATAGGCACTTGGCAGGATGGGTGCATCCCTTCATCCTCTCTTCTGACCCTGGTGGGCCCATCAGTCTGAAACAGGGTAACTCTGGACTCATCAAACCATAGGACCTTTCTCCGTCACTCTGGAGTCAGATCTTTATGCTTCCCAGCACACTGAAGCATTTTCTTCAAGTTAGCCTCACTGATCAGTGTTTCAGTGACTACACAGCAATTTAGTCCCAATCCCTTGAGTTCTCTTCATGTTGTGCGTGTGGAGATGCTCTTACTTTCACTAGATTAAGATTAAGATGTTCCTTTGTTGATCCCCTTGTGAGAAATTCGCAAGTAACACAGCAGTACAGATGGAAATGGGAAGCAAACCAAACCACTATCAAATACAGTCATGGGTTCTACTGTTGTTTTTTTACGATTTGATTTCATCAAAGGTTTAAGTTATCTACATTCATGATAACTTTTTTTTTACCGACCACATTTCTTCCTGGAAGATAAAGGTTCACTATTATCCAATTTTAGTAGTTTCAGCATCTCCTTAGTTTTATGCTTTGATTGATGCAGGCCACTAATTTGACCCTTCTGAAAAAGAGTAACATCTTTTATACGACCACAAGATACGTCTACTGACAGGTTGTTGAAATGAGCAGCTCCTCACTGCATCAGCTAGGGTTGAATATCTTAACTAAACTTATTTGTGGTTAATTTCTTTTATTTATTTATTTTTCAATGATCATTTTGTGAAGGCTGAAGAGGGATTTAAAGTTTAAAGTCTTGAGTAGAGTCGGTTTTATAATATACAGGGAGACAAACAACTTCATCTTTTGATTTAATGCTAAATTTAGAAGAAGGACACAATGAGTTAGAGTCTGTCAGAGACCGTTTCATTACGTTATAAAGTTTGTTTTAACTCAACAACTCTTTAAATCACTACATTTGTTAATGGAGCCTGGTGATGTTGAACCAGTTAAATCAGTCTGTCAGATTATCAGGTGGAGGTGAGATTATCTGGACCTGTTGTTTCCCTCCTCACCTCCAGGAGGAGACGTCACCTCACTGTGACCTGAGGAACCGGACCGGAACTAAAGAGAACCGGAAGTGTCGTCGGTTCTTCGTGATCCCGGACTGGCGGCGTGACAGTTTTGTTGTTAGCTGCCCAGCTTTGTTCTCAGTGTCGTACCGCAGCGGAGCTGCAGGTGAGGATCCGTGTGAACACCTTGGTAATGTTCGGTCCATGTGTGGATCAGCCCGAACACGAACTGAAGCAAACACGAGCCCGAACTGCGCCGGTGTTAGCATGCTGGGCTAGCTGCGATGCTAACTAGCTATTTAGCCGCTGTTAGCTTCATGTAACACCTAATGTTAGCTTTAGATTTAGCTTTAGCTTACTGATAACTTTAATATTCGGTTCTGTTGGTTAATGGACCTAATGACACTTTGATTTAGAGACAGTAGAGCTACAGGAGGCAATGCTAATGAAGCTAACAGGCTAACTAGCAGCTAATGTCGAGGTGTTTGTGTTTCAGTATTTATGGATCAACTTTAGCTTCTGTTCTCCTGTAAAACTTCTCTCTGGAGGAACTTCTGTTTCTGGTTCGGTGTCGGTTTCATAAAGCAGAGACTGAAGAGAAGTTCTGGACTTTTCTTTTTATCTGAGCGTTGAAACGTTTGAAGCTTAAGAGCAGCAAACATGGCAACACCTGGTGGTTTGTGACAGAATGTTCTGATCGGGTTCATCAGAAGACTCGAGTGGATAAAAACTAGAGTTGAATGATTATTGATCAGGTCGAACAGCGAGACACTTCTGCAGGAATGACCTCGATAATGACGAGTACACGTTCCCTGTACTTACGTTGTTTGAAGATAGGTTTAAAGTGAGTGAGTTAGGTCTGGGTCCCACCTTTTTCAGTGTTTTATATCTTCTTAGTTTCCTTACCTTAGTTTTTTTTTTTTTTTTTTTCTTCTCCTTTTGTGCCCTTGTACTATCTCCTTTATGTGTTGCTTTAGGACTAGATGTGCTCATAGTCAGTCATCTAGCTAACATAGTCCTATTACAAGAAACCCATTTGGATGACAAGGAACATGAAAAACTTAAGAGAGAATGGGTAGGACAAATGTATTACTCTTCATTCTCTACAAGTAAGAGAGGGGTGGCCATCTTAATAAATAAAAACACTCCGTTTACTTTAGAAAAGTGTATTAAAGATTGTCAAGGTCGATATGTGATTATTACAGGATTCTTATATGGGGAACATATAATGATTGGATGTGTATATGCTCCAAATGTGTACCAGGAAGAATTCTACTCTAAATTGCTAGTTGACGCCTCTGCAATGTCTGCAACATTCAGTATACTTGCAGGAGACTTTAACTGTGTTATGAACCCTGAGGTAGACCAGCGCCCCCTGACTAAAGTTTTGTCTAAAATGGGGGGGGCCACCACAGAGCTATGTGAAGACTTACAGCTGTTTGATGCTTGGAGAATTCTCCACCCTAGGGGGAGAGATTATACCTTTTTTTCACATCCACACCAAAGTTTTTCCCGAATAGATTATTTCTTTGTCTCAAGGAAGGTGTTAGATAGAGTGGAGGATTGTTCTATAGGTTCCCGTCTACTATCAGACCATGCAGATACGTCCATTTTAGTCTCCCCCCCCCTCCCCCCAACCCACACCACGCTACTGGCGACTAAATCCTTCACTCTTTAATAGTCCCTCATTTGTGACCTTTTTGGAAGAACAAATTAATATTTTTCTTTCAACTAATGATAACAATGATACCAATCCATCAATACTCTGGGATACCCTCAAGGCTTACTTGAGGGGATCCATAATTTCATATAGCACAGCTAGAAAAAGGGAAGCCTTGAGAGAGCAACTGAACCTAGAGAGAAAATTGGCTGATCTTGATAAACAACTAAAGGATAACTACTGTGCAACCTTACTCAAAAAAGTTGAAGCCACGCGGTCAGCTCTTAACCAACTCTTGACACAAAAGGCAGAAGCAAGTATCTTTTATGCAAAACACAGACTGTTTGAAATGGGTGACAAACCAGGGCGACTACTTGCACGCTTAGCAGTTGGTAGGCGGGACGTTAGGGCAATCTCCTCCTTAAAGGACGAAACTGGGAAAAACCATTTTGAGACCAAAACGATGGTGGAGATAAAAATGAGTTTTTATGAAAAACTTTACACCTCAGAATCCACTACATCTTCACATTGTATACAGAGTTTTCTGGAAAAGCTCAATCTCCCCTCCTTGTCAGAAGCAGACAAATTTGTTCTTGGAAGACCAATAACCAGTGAAGAGATAAAAAATGCAATCAGTTCTCTGCAGAACGGAAAAGCTCCTGGACCGGATGGCTACGGTCCAGAGTTTTATAAAAAATTATTAAACTCCATAGATGGACCTCTGCTAAGGATGTACCTTCATTCAATAGAGACAGGTTCCCTACCAGGCTCATTGTATGCCGCCAATATATCTTTAATCCTTAAAAAGGGCAAATCCCCTGACGAGTGTAGCTGACCAAACAGGCTTTATTAAAAACAGGAACTCTTATACCAATATGAGAAAATTACTTAACATCATTCAATATGCAAATACTAATCAGGCACTGTTATGACTTGGCAAGGATGAGGACTCAGACGCAGATTGAGAACGATTAGTGCAAGCTTTATTTCTTAATTTCTTTGTGCTCTCTTCAGACAGAGTGATAACACAACAGGTATAAATTCTAGACTCGTCTAAACAGACGAGTAACAGGTAAACTAACAAAAGATGCACAGGGCACAAAACAATAAACAGAAGATCGCTCCCGAGGGAGGAAGGGGCAAAAGGCCAAATCTACACTGATCTCAATAACAATAATTATGAAACTTTACAAAGGAAAATCACTCACGAGGAGGAGAGGGCAAAAGGCTATGAACGGAAACTATGCTGCACAGAGCTAGAAAAACTACAAATGAAAACGCTCCAAGAGGAGAAAAAGCAAAGCAATATGAAATTAAACTAGCGTCTCAAAAGGAACGAGCTGACCAAAACTTTTAGAAAACAAAATCACTCTTCTACAGAGGGTACAAAGAAAACAGAAAACCAAGCAGGGCAATACTCAACAATGGCTTGACAATGGCTGTGGAAGACGGCTGGAGGTACACGGCGAGACGATATACTCTGGCAACAAGACAGGGGAAGACAAGGACTATATACACATGAGGGAGGGTGACACAGGTGGACACAATCAGGGAATCAAGGGAGACATCAGACCGGTGACACAGGAGGAAGGGCAAGTGACCTGAAACGAGAGGAGGATTAGATTTTCAACATAAAACAGGAAGTTTGCCAGACGAAACCCCAAAACAGGACATCCCTCACCGCGGTGTGACAGTACCCCCCCCCTCTAGGGCCGACTCCCGACGGCCCAGGCTGTTCAGGGTGGTCTCTGTAGAAATCCTCGATGAGGGTGGGGTCGACAATATGGCGCGACGGAACCCACTGTCTCTCTTCGGGTCCGTATCCTTCCCAATCCACCAGGAATTGTCTGCCCCGGCCCCGGTTGCGTACTGCCAGCAGGCGCTTCACCTTGTAGACTGGACCGCCTTCGATCACCTCGGGTGGTGGTGGGGACGTGGTGGCCGGGACCATGGTGCTTTCCTTGGCGGGTTTGACCTGACTCACGTGGAAGGTGGGGTGAACGCGGAGGGACCGGGGCAGACGAAGTCGAACCGCTGCAGGTCCGACGAGCCTGGTGATTGGGAACGGACCTACAAACCGTGGTGCCAGTTTCTTAGAGGGCACCTTGAGACGTAGGTCCTTAGCTGAGAGCCAGACTCTCTGGCCGGGCTGGTAGGCGGGCGCGGGTCGTCTCTTGCGGTCTGCCGTTCTCTTCATACGGTCTCCCTGTCTACTCAATACCTGACGGGCGGCTGCCCAAATACGGCGACAACGTTGGACCATGGCATGGGCGGAGGGAACCGACACTTCCAACTCATTCTCCGGAAAGAGTGGGGGCTGGTACCCTAAGGCACAATGAAAGGGAGAGAGGCCGGTGGCCGATGTAGGCAGTGAGTTATGCGCATACTCTACCCAGACCAGGTGCTTGCTCCATGTGGAGGGGTTCTGGCAGACCACGCACCGGAGGCCGGTTTCCAGCTGCTGGTTAAGGCGTTCGGTCTGGCCGTTGGCTTCCGGGTGATACCCCGATGTCAGGCTGGCCTTGGCCCCTATGAGTCGGCAGAACTCCCTCCAGAACCGTGATACGAACTGGGGCCCCCGGTCTGAAACAATGTCCCTGGGGAACCCATGAACTCGGAACACATTAGTCATCATGCTTTCCGCCGTCTCCTTGGCGGATGGTAGTTTCGGCATGGCGATGAACCTGACCATCTTAGAGAATCTGTCAACAACAGTTAAGACGGTGGTGTTACCTTGTGAGACCGGGAGCCCCGTGACGAAGTCCACAGAGATGTCTGACCACGGTCTGGAGGGGATGGGGAGCGGCTGGAGAAGGCCCATGCGGGACCTGGAAGACGTCTTATTCCGGGCACAGACCGAACACGCCTCTACGTACTCCCGGACCTCCGTCTCCATGGATGGCCACCAGAACCGCCGGGAGATCACGAACATCGTTCTTTTAACTCCCGGATGACATGAAAGCAGCGAGGTGTGAGCCCAATGAATCACCTGGGGACGCAGCTCAATGGGGACGAACAACCGATTATCGGGGCACCCCCTAGGTGGCGGGGCCACACCGTTAGCTTGCTTTACCTCTGTTTCTATGGGCCAAGTTACCGCTCCTACCACACAGTTCAGTGGAAGGATGGTCTCAGGTTGCTTGGCCTCAGGCTCAGGGTCAAATAGTCGTGACAGAGCGTCCGGCTTGACGTTGCGGCACCCCGGCCTGTAGGAGAGAGAAAAGGAAAAGCGGTTAAAGAAAAGCGCCCACCTGGCCTGGCGAGAGTTGAGCCTCTTAGCCTTCTTAATGTACTCTAAATTTTTATGGTCAGTCCAAACAATGAATGGGTGTTCGGCCCCCTCGAGCCAATGCCTCCATTCCTCCAAGGCGAGCTTCACCGCCAACAACTCCCGATTGCCGACATCATAGTTTCTTTCGGCTTTGGACAGCCGCCGCGACAGAAAGGCACAGGGATGCATCTTTCCATCCTGTTGAGAGCGTTGGGACAGGACTGCTCCTACTCCTTCATTAGAGGCGTCTACCTCCACCACGAACTGCCGCTGTGGGTCCGGAATGGTGAGGATAGGAGCTGAGGTGAAGCGGTGCTTGAGCGTCTGGAAGGCCTTCTCTGCCTCTGGGGACCAGTGGAACCGCACCTGGGTGGAGGTAAGAGCGTGGAGGGGAGCAGCTGTTGCGCTGAAGCCTCTGACAAACCGCCTGTAAAAGTTAGCAAACCCCAAGAATTGCTGAACCTTCTTGCGGCTGTCAGGAGTAGGCCAATCTGCCACAGCGCTAACTTTAGCCGGGTCCATCTGCACTCTTCCAGGGGCTACAATGAAGCCCAGGAAGGAGACGGTGTCGGCATGAAACACACTTTTTTCAGCCTTCACATACAGGTCATTGTCTAAGAGTCTTTTTAAAACCTGATGTACGTGGTCTTTGTGAGTGTCACTGTCGGGCGAGTAAATCAATATGTCGTCAAGGTAAACGTACACGAAATGGTCAAGGAAATCCCTTAGGACGTCATTTATCATGGCTTGAAACACGGCAGGAGCATTTGTGAGCCCAAAAGGCATGACCCTGTATTCGTAGTGGCCGCTGGGTGTATTGAATCCGGTCTTCCACTCGTCACCCTCTCTTATTCGGACCAGGTGGTATGCGTTGCGTAGGTCCAGTTTAGTGAATATTTTAGCCTGTTGGAGTTGATCAAACACAGAGGACATGAGGGGGAGAGGGTAACGGTTCTTTATTGTAATATCGTTCAATGGGCTGTAATCAATGCAGGGTCTTAAAGACCCGTCTTTCTTCTTGACAAAGAAGAACCCCGCCCCTGCTGGGGATGATGATTGTCGAATCAAGCCTGCTTCTAGCGACGCCGAGATGTAATCGGTCATGGCGGCCTTTTCTGGACCAGAGACGGAGTACAGGCGCCCCTTGGGAATAGTGGAACCGGGGAGCAGGTCTATGGCACAGTCGTAGGATCGGTGAGGAGGAAGTGACAGGGCCCTTGTTTTGCTGAAGACTTGTCGAAGGTGGTGATAACAGGAGGGAACAGTATTCAGGTCCGGAAACTCTGAGTCTGTGGCAGGATTGGCAGAAAAAAGATTAATCTCCTTGACATTTCCCCCCCGGTTAGTAGAAAAAACACAGCTCTGGGTACATTCCTTTCCCCACTCTCTGATCTTCCCTGTTCTCCAGTCCACACGGGGGTTATGCTGGCACAGCCATGGGTGTCCCAAGATCAGAGGGTGAGAGGGTGAAGTGATAAAGTATGGGCGAATGTGTTCCTGGTGGTAGTCAATGTTCATTTGTACAGGTTCACTGATGTGTGTGATGGTGAAAAGCTCTTTGCCATTCAGTGACCTGGCCCTAATGGGTTTAGCTAGTGGTTCAGATTTAAGTCCTAGTTTCCTAGCTAAACCCCAGTCCATCAGACTCTCGTCCGCCCCCGAGTCAATTAGCGCCTCTAGATCTGTTGCCATGTGATGAGTTAAAGTGATCTTGGTGAGAGTGCGTGGCATCTGACTAACAGCCGGAACGTAACTCACCGCCTGGGATCCCTTGGCCGGACACGAAGAGACAAGATGGCCGCCCTCCCCACAGTAAAAACATCTCCCCTCTATCAGACGCTTTCGTCGCTCCTCTGGGGTCAGTCGGGCTCTCCCCAGCTGCATGGGCTCCTCCTCACGATCCGTGCGGAGGTGAGGTAGCGGCTCTGTTGGTGAACGCTGGGTGGTCGCCCAGCTAGGTGCGGAAGGGCGGGTGGGTCTCCCTGCAGCAGCCGATCCTCCACCTCGCTGTCGCTTCAGCTGAGCCAGTCGGTTGTCTGTCCTGATGGCGAGTGCGATGAGGTCATCTAGGTGGTCGGGTAGGTCCAGGGGGACGAGGAGGTCCTGTATGGGAGCTGTAAGACCCTTCAGAAAAACGTCATAGAGCGCCGTGTCGTCCCACCCGCTTTCCGCTGCTAGAGTGCGGAAGCGGATGGCGTAGTCGCACACGGAGCCGCTGCCCTGCTTCAAACCGCTTAGCTCTTGTGCCTTTTCTCTGCTGGAGGACACCGGGTCAAAAGTCTTAGTTAGGGCAGCTTGAAAATCTGTGAATGAGTTGCAGAGCGGCGAGCCCCGCCCCCATTCAGCGGATGCCCACGCCTTGGCTCTATCAGTAAGATGCGAAATCATGAATGCGATCTTCGATCGGTCCGTGGGAAATGCATGGGGCATCAGTTCATAGTGAATAGAACAGTCTATTAAAAATGTTTTGCACAAACCGGGAGCTCCAGCGTATGGAGCCGGAGGCGCCAGCTTGCATCCGGTTCCGGGGGGAGGTGGAGGCAGAGCGGGGGTGGCGGTTGTCGTGGGAGGCTGGGCCACCGCGACCGGTCGAGCAAACTGCCCAAGCAGGTCTTGCAGCTGAGATGAGAGGTGGCTCATGTTCGCTGCCATCGCCGTCTGAAACTCCTCCTGTCGGGCTAGACGTGATTCCTGGGCGCGCAGGATCTCCGTCAGTCGTTCTGCCTCTGCTGGGTCCATACTGGCCAGAGTATACTGTTATGACTTGGCAAGGATGAGGACTCAGACGCAGATTGAGAACGATTAGTGCAAGCTTTATTTCTTAATTTCTTTGTGCTCTCTTCAGACAGAGTGATAACACAACAGGTATAAATTCTAGACTCGTCTAAACAGACGAGTAACAGGTAAACTAACAAAAGATGCACAGGGCACAAAACAATAAACAGAAGATCGCTCCCGAGGGAGGAAGGGGCAAAAGGCCAAATCTACACTGATCTCAATAACAATAATTATGAAACTTTACAAAGGAAAATCACTCACGAGGAGGAGAGGGCAAAAGGCTATGAACGGAAACTATGCTGCACAGAGCTAGAAAAACTACAAATGAAAACGCTCCAAGAGGAGAAAAAGCAAAGCACTATGAAATTAAACTAGCGTCTCAAAAGGAACGAGCTGACCAAAACTTTTAGAAAACAAAATCACTCTTCTACAGAGGGTACAAAGAAAACAGAAAACCAAGCCGGGCAATACTCAACAATGGCTTGACAATGGCTGTGGAAGACGGCTGGAGGTACACGGCGAGACGATATACTCTGGCAACAAGACAGGGGAAGACAAGGACTATATACACATGAGGGAGGGTGACACAGGTGGACACAATCAGGGAATCAAGGGAGACATCAGACCGGTGACACAGGAGGAAGGGCAAGTGACCTGAAACGAGAGGAGGATTAGATTTTCAACATAAAACAGGAAGTTTGCCAGACGAAACCCCAAAACAGGACATCCCTCACCGCGGTGTGACAGGCACAAGGGCTTGTTATCTCACTCGACGCCGAAAAGGCATTTGATCGCGTGGAATGGCCCTATCTATTCACCGTTATGGAAAAATTTGGACTTGGGGAGGAGTTTATTAAACTCGCTAGGCTGATATATTTCTCACCCAAAGCGAGTGTACTTGTAAATGGTATAAAATCATCAGAGTTTAAGTTAGGGAGGTCCACTCGGCAAGGGGACCCTTTGTCCCCGCTTATTTTTGCTTTGGCCATTGAACCACTGGCAGAGGCTATTAGAAGTCATAAAAGCATAGCGGGTTTCCAGATTAAATCCTCAACATACAAGATTGCATTATATGCAGATGATGTTCTTCTTTTTCTCACCAGCCCTGACAAGTCAATACCAGCTCTAATGTCAGTTATTCAGACCTTTGGATCCTTCTCTGGATATAAGATTAATTTTAGTAAGTCAATGGCCATGCCAATTGGATATGGGCAGGATGTTCCAAACATACCAAACTTTCCATTCTTTTGGTCTACCTCTGGATTCTCATACTTAGGTATTTCTGTATCCCAGAATATTAAGAATTTATTGAGAAAAAACTTCAACTCTGTACATAAAGATATCAAGAGCGATCTTAACAGGTGGATGGATTTGCCAATATCTTGGATGGGCAGAATTAACTTGTTAAAAATGAATGTTTTACCTCGGCTGCTTTATCCAATGCAGATGTTGCCTCTGTTTATTTCTAAAAAGGTAGCAAGAGAGGTTGAAAGGGACTTCTCAAAGTTCATTTGGCAAAAGAAAAAACCTAGGTTAAGTATGAAAACTCTACAGCTTCCTAAAGACAGCGGAGGTCTAGCATTCCCTAATATTATATTATACAATTGGGCCTGTCATGGCAGATTCATATATGAATGGGTTCACTGCTATTTAAAGGGAATAGAGGACCCATTCGAATCATGGGCTTGTGTCCCATTTAGATTACTAGGGGAACTCACGAGTAAAAAGCTGCCCCTCCCGGGGTAAGGGACAATCCAATCCTTCAAAGCTCTATTAAGATCTGGCATGACATGCACAGGTTTGCAGGCAGAAAGGGTGCCTTTTCCTATTTGACTCCACTTATGGGTAACAGGGACTTCCTACCTGGTGTTGATAATGTTGTATTCTGCTCTTGGTGGGAGAAGGGAGTGAGAGTGGTTGGAGATTTGTTTGATGACAATAATGTTCTTATGTCCTTTTCACAAGCGCAAGACAGATTTGGACTTCCACAAAAATACTTTTTTGCCTATCTCCAAGTCCGTCACTTTATTACTACAAATTTCAAGTCAACTCAAACTGAAACACTGAAGGGACCAATTGAGAAGTTCATAATTAATTTCACATTGAATAAAGGTCTTATCACATACTTTTATAATAGTCTTCAGAGTTGTAACCAACACAGTGTTGATGGGCTTATGAAGCGATGGGAGGAGGACCTGCAAAATGTATATGATGAGGATGCCTGGAAGGGATGTATTCGGACTACTCACTCCCTGTTTCTCAGCAATAAATTTAAAGAAATACAATATAGAATACTTCATAGACAGCACAGGATACCTTCTGTTATGAACAAAATTGACCCTAATAGATCACCATTGTGCCTTAAATGTAAGCTAACAAGTGGGACATATATACACTGCTTATGGAGCTGTCCGAAAATATCAAAGTTCTGGTCATGTGTATCTAAGGAAATGACAGCAATATTTAAAAAACACATATGTAAAGATCCAGGTCAGTTTCTACTGGGGCTGCCACCTTTGAACAGAGTTATGGATGTCAAAAGGTCAAAATTACTCAATAAACTCTTACTTTTGGCCAGAAAATGTATATTATTTAATTGGATTAGTGAGAAACCTCCTTCTGTAACTCAGTGGTACAAGGAAATTTTTAGAGTTTTTCCTATGGAAAGATTAAGTGCCAAATTAAAAGGAAGTGATGACACTTTTATGGACATATGGCGGCCTCTAGTGGATTACCTGCCTAAGGATCTAAGGGAAATTATCCAGAGGGGAAACAGTGGCTTAGAAGGTGCCAAACTGAGCAGACCGGTGATGAAAAATATTCCTTAGTAGGTACAAGGACATCCCTTGTTTTGTTGGGTGTGTGTGTTGTTTTTTTTTTTTGTTTTTTTTGTTTTTTCTTAAATCTTGTTCTATTCCGTTCTTTTCATCTCCCACTTTATTGCTATTTTGCTTATTTATTTTCTCCCCCCAGCTCAGACCGCTATTTAATGTTGTATGCTATATGCATTGTTGATATGTAAATTCAAAATAAAATAAAATCTGATTAAAAAAAAAAAAAAAAAAAACGTGCTCAAACTCACGGTATGAGCGCATTAATATTTCCAATTCCAGTGGAGTGAAAAACGTAGTCCTCCTCTTCCCCGTTGCCATGGTGACTCGTGAAATCAGGGCTCCATTGATGCTGTCTTTTTATACTTGTGGTGCACGTGCTTAACTCCAGGTTAAACTACTCCGAGTTGATCAAACTAACTCAAATCAGCTGTTCTGGAACCGAAAACTCAGCGTTTCCTATCTCAGAGTAGATCAACTCAGAGTTCAGGGTTAGACTCAGAGTTTGTTGAACCTGCTTTGTGAAACAGACCCCTGGTGGCCGAATTAACTGTATTAAAAAACCACAGCAAATCCAAAAAACACAAAGAGAAAGAAAAAATCTAACACCAACACAAAAATCCATAACACAATGCCTGCATCAGAAAAGGAGAAGCTGGAAACAGCGGTAAAGACAGCAGAGGTCAAGCTGGCAGGGTTATCAGCAGAGCACAACATCGCAATGAGGCCACAGACCAGCTGGGGTCCGTTTCACAAAGCAGGTTCAACAAACTCTGAGTCTAACCCTGAACTCTGAGTTGATCTACTCTGAGATAGGAAACTCTGAGTTTTCTGTTCCAGAACAGCTGATTTGAGTTAGTTTGATCAACTCGGAGTAGTTTGCTCTGCATCTCCGACGTTGTATAAAAAAACTCCCATTTGCAAAAAAACGCAGCGCAACACTCAATATCTGCTGGGATGTGAGAGCATGACTTCGGTTGGTAATGTTGGAAATGTAAGGACGGATGAGGTTGTGTTTGTAAATGATGGACTGTGACGTGAAGCGGTACCGCTCAAAAAGATAATTGTCTGGAAATGCAAGAACATCTATGCGCGGTCTGATAATCATCTCCCGACGAATATTTAATTCTCTGCGCAGTAATGCTGCACCTTCATCCACGGGATCATTATCAAAAGGACATGCCATGGCAGTGAAAA